>NW_027523416.1:2250138-2571587 GCF_052094955.1 Ictidomys tridecemlineatus | reverse complement strand
TTGTATTAGAAAATCTGAAATGAAAGATCACCCTTCCTAGATCCCCAGAAATCCCAAGAACACTCCATAACTTCTATCCAAATTTGCTTCCCTAGAGAGAAAATAAATGTACATTCTCCATAAGAAGATACTCCACTCTTAATACTGTCAGGACAATACATTATTGGCCAGCCTCCAAGCATGCTTCGGAAATTTTGAGGGTTTATATACATTGGTTTGAAAAATACTTCAAAATCCTTTCATATAAGAGGTAGTCAATAAACCATGTTAAACCAACATGTCACTGAATCTGGGGATGGAAAAGAGGCTTCATTCCATGTCTAAACCCTGAAAGTTGCTATGGAAGCTTCTGGAAAGACCCTGTTAGAGGCCAAATTGCATATAAGTGAAAATGTCTTTGAGAGGAAAGGTTTTATTTTCAAACTCTAGAATTCATGATAGAGATCTAAGAATCAAGCCTCTGCTACCTAAATTGTCACAGAGAATTAGTGACAGCCTAAATCCTTGTGATTGTTTCATTTCAACTCTTCAGTTAAAATCCCAGATTATACTGGGATGGCATATTGAGTCCCACAAGCTTTATTTCTCACCACTTTTCGATATGAATGAAGAATTTTAAACATTTCAAACTTCTTGCACAGGAAAACAGTGTTTTTCAGGAATTTTTAAAAGAAATTAAATATTCTGTGCTTAGGAAACATCACTCTTCCCTCATGGTGAGTATCCTAGGGAAAGCCTCCAGCACATCTTTTCCCACTGGGCTACCTGCTTCCAGGCAACATCCCCATTGTATTAGGAATGAGCCCCTTTACTGACCACCTCCCAATAGCTTAGTGCACTCTTGTAACGCAGGGTGATAACCTATCATGGTCTTCTCATGATACTTTATGAGCTGTCCTGGAACTATTAGCACCCCATGTTTCTTAATCTTGACCATTCATGTGGCTCCAGCCAAACTTTGTCCTGCTGTTTCCTCAACTGCAAATAAGTCAAGTTACTTCTGTCCTCAGAGAATTAACATTTTCTATGGCTTCCATTCAGACTGCTCTTACTTCAGAAATGGACTTTTCCCTCAATCTTTTTAGGTCTTGTGTCAAATGTCCACCTGAGTTCTCAGCAATGTCACTGACCAACTTATCAAATGCCCTGTCTCTCCCTTTGTCCATACCTTGCTTAACTATTTTTATAGGACTTATTAGTATCTAACATTAGATTATATCTTTGTTCATTTTCTTTCTTCTTCAGCACAAGCAGCTGATTCATAAGAGGAAAGACAGTTTCTCTGTCCCCAAATGAAGTATTTACTCCTGGAGGAAGAATTCAGCCTCTGTGCAAAGACAGTCAAGCAAAGGAGTCTTGCCAACAGTGCAAGGTGTTTCTGGGAAACTGAGACAGCACATAGCTCTAGCCCCTAGGTCCAGGTTTTATAGAATCCTCTTTGAGGAAACAAGTGAATATAGGTTGTTACACATTGCCTAATGTGAGAAATACACAAATGGGGGAAAGCCAGTTCCTGAAGCAGACCCTTGTTTTTTCACAATAAAAAAAATCAAGGGGTTTCACCACGAACCTCAAAATGCTTTGATTGACTCATGAATAATACTTTCAATTTGTCATTACTTATTTCTATGCTTTTTACAATCATAAAATGCTTTTAAATAAAAAATGAATTTGTGAATATGTGAAAATTATTGATTATCTCTTGAATAGAAGTGGACTTAATGCACTTACATCCCTTAAAAATTTTGAAGCATCCTACTATGTTTCCTAAGGGGACGGGGTTGGATAACTGAAAATAGGACAACCCAGGGTTTATGTAATGATCTAAAGGAAACCCTAAGGTCTGTGCTTCTCCTAGCCCATCATTCTAACATATTATTTCTCAAAAGGGTGATCTATGACCACTGAGCATCCTGAAACTTTTCAGGGAGTCCATAAGATTGCCATGGTAATTTCATGATATCACCAAAGTCTTGTTTACTTCTTTCATTGTTTTTGACATAAGCCTACACTGGCATTCACCAGAGGCTACTTGGTTTGTGAAATGTAGAAGCAGATATGAAAATGTAGGTATCTTCTATTCAGCCAAACGTTAGAGATATTTGCAAATATGAAAAACAATATCACTCTTCTCACTGAATAGTTTTGTCTTGGAAATGCAATTTTGGGGAAGTTTGTGTGGCTTGCACTCTAGTAATTGAACCCAGAACCTCACCCATGCGCAGTATGTGCTCCAAAACTGGGTTTTACCTTTAGCCCCAGAAAATGTACTTGTATTAAAAAAAAAAAAATTAGTTGATAGACATATAATGAATATGTCATTGTCATTTTAAATGAACTAATAATTAACAAATTACTGTCATATTTAACAACTTCTGAATTTTAATTTCTAATAAAATAAATATCTATAGATAATCTTCATGTAAGCAAAGATTTGAGTGCTGAATAACTTTTAAAAGCAGAAGGAAGGTCACAAATTTTAAGAACTACTGTTCTAAGACATTAAGCTGTCAACAGATACACTCTTAGTGAATATTTTATATATTAAACTTTAAAACAATGAAGACGTAGTGATACTTTGATAATTTTCATTAGCTGATTAATTTTAATTAGCTATATTTCTCTGGACTCCAAGATAATTGTGATTCATTTTTGTATTCATTATGTCTTCCTCTTTCAACAAAGGTTTTTACTATTTGACATTTGTTTCAGCTTGTCTGTACATACAGTTAAATAAAGTCTTGCAGATATGAAACCATGGAAATCAGTGGAAATTTTTCTGTCCTAGAATTGTGGCAATGAGCACAGGGTCCTGAACTGAACTGCCTAGATTTATTCAACCCTTGGGTTTCCTTAAATTATTGGTTATATTACTAGTTCAATCAAAATTCCAGTAATATGATTACATAACTTCATACTTACAAAGAATCCAGATTAGCACTAGATACAATTAACAAATGTTAGTTACCCTTATAGCTAACTTCGTAACATTAGCTATCATTATATTCGATACTGAGAATAGCATCAAAATAAGACTGGGAATTCTGGAGGGAAAGGGCTATTAAAAACTTAGGAAGTATTGATGAATCAAAGGAATTAGGAATTGGATAGTAAATTAAATCTTCAAATGAGTCAGTTTTCTTTTCTGAGAAATCCTTTATGTTTTCATCCAAGAGTGAAGTTCCCCTTCTGGTACATGAACTAATAAGAATATAATAAGGCTTCATTATGCAGTTTAAATATATGCCTCAACAAAGAGAACAAAGACTGCATGTTATGAAGACTAGTAATTATAGAAAAGGCAATCTGTTAGCTCCCAAGTATATCATCTCCTAATGACATAGTTTTCCAAGCCGGGACACCATATTTAAAATGATATTGCTAAAGGATAAAAGTCCTGATATAGCATCCTGAGAATCAATGAAAACCAGCCTTATAAAAGACAGTCTGTTGAGACATGTTCTCATTGTTTGCACTAGGACAACAGTAGGAATCATTTTAAATAAAATATCCTAGATCTTACAAAATATTCTTATATCTGCATTGTGACTATGATGACCTGTGAAATGATAGCTTTTGCAATTTCTTTTTTTCATCATGGAAAACTGAACCCAGCGCCTCATGCATGTTAGGTCAGCAATCTACCAATGAGCTATATCCCCAGCACAGGTGATTTTTAATCCTAATCAGTATATGCAGATGTTTATATTGAATATCTCTTCATATTAAAATTAGAGTCACTAAATATATTTTTTTGAGTATCGGAATTAGGTCCAATGTAAGAATACACTTTCAAATATCTGGTTTGGCCAATCATGTTTGAGGTGGTGAGTGCCCCACCATTGGCTGCATAAAACAAAAGTCTACATATCTTCATTAGAAAGAAATTTAAAATCTCACAGATTCATTTAATTCTGCTCTTTACTCTTTCCATTAATGTTCACAAACAAATCCACTGCCCTTCTTTTGCCCATGTCAGAAATAAACATTTCATATGCTGAACAACTCTCATTCAATTATTCAACAAGTTGGCTCTCTGAAATTACTCTCCCTAGATACCATTTTCATTCTGTGATATTATTCTACTCAAAAAAAGAAAAGAAAAGAAAAGAAAAGGTCACTGAACCATTAAGTTACTATTTTTGACAAGGGTCTACCCTGTTTGGTCAGGCCACTATGGTCCTACAAATGTCCAAGGTTGAAATTGAAATATCTTGGTTATTTTGTATCATGAGTTCACCCTCTTTGAAAACTGAAACCACAGATTGTGCCTCTCTCTTCTTTTCTCCTCTTAGGCCTCTTTTCTGCACCATGTATTGTTTTTCCTTGTAAGAAAATGCTTAAAGCATCACAGTGAACTGTAATTTGTTGATTATTTCCTTATTTGAGTCATCTAATAAAACCTCCTATTCTGCTCGCTGGATATGACCTCTTGCATTTAAAACTCTCTCAACCTAACTAGATTGATCCTAAATAGCTGGGTTTGCCTTGATATAGTCATTGTACAACAATGTATCTGTCACTATGTTAGCACATTAAGAATGGAGGATGGATGAAGAGACAGAGAACAAGGGAACAATGACCAAAAAAGTGACTCATCTCCTATGTTAAAACACAGCAAATTACAAGTGCTTATTATTTAAATGAACCTTTGACTCCAAAATATGATATAACCATTAAATTTTCAATTATATCTATGGTCTAATAGACATACTGTTATATAAACTATGATACGTCTAGCACTATCCCCTACAAAACATTTGTATAATAACCACAAATTCCATTTTTAAATTTCAATATTTTAAGTAATGATTTATTTTTTGTCATTTCTACAAATGTTACTACAGGGGGAAATGAGACCCAAAAAGATAAATTGTACAAATTAAACTAGAATCATCTCTCCTATGCTAGACGATGCATTTATAAAGCCACATAAAAATATGAATCATCTTTATCACAATCATTACAAGAATTACTACTAGTAGTCTTGCTTTAAGTAAGAAAATAAATTGCTTTGCCCAAAATTTAATCCAACTATTTCTTTACATAATAACTAAAGTGAGCAGCATTTTAAATGCTAGAGGGCAGCCGAGGACCCTAAACTCTTTGCAGGGAACAATTAACATGTTTATCATTACAAAATTTCTAAATTTTGAGAGTATAATTAGACTAAGTTGCTTTAGAGGCTTGTTTTGATTTACCTGACCTATCAAATTAAGTCAAAAATCAAATAATTTTTGGCAGGGACAAATAATCCCATGCTTAAGAATACCCAGTTTCATAACTCATTAGAGGAGACATTTTTAGGTAGCAGTAAATAACAGAGACACTGTATATATCAGTAATAATACTCATCATAACAAGAGTTTCTATTTTCCAAGGCTCATGACATTTTATCTCTTGGTTTTCTATTTCATAAGAATTAAATTATCTTCTGTTGTTTTCTTGTTTACGTATCTTCTTTTTCTTCATCCAGAGAACTGCCTTTTGGATATTGTTCTAGTAATTTACACTTTGTGTGCTTTTGAGGAAGATTCAGGAAAAGGAAACAAAACACACACAAAATTCCTTTCCTTTTTTGATATCTGTAAAATGTTGTTAGAGGAGAAATATTTATTTTAAAATTAAATCTTGGGATTATAGAAGTTCATTCACCAATGTTGCGGATTTATCTCAGTAACATATAATAGTAACTTGGACTCAAAAAACCACAAGGCTTGAAAAAGTATGAAGAAGCACGAGGTTGATAATTTTTTAACTGTTAAATTTTTAAAATTTAGATATATGCAGCATTTTTAAGTCTATCATCTAAAAGTAAATCTAATGCTAGTAAGTGACATATGTAAGAGAGGTCTTCCAAGTCTTTCAAGAAAAACCTATGGTTTCATTTTCTACTGGAAAAGAAAACGTTAGACTATGCCATTTGTGCATAATTGGCTCTGCTATCAGTCTTTTCCTATTTGACACAAATTCCATAGTATCACTTTATAACCTATTATTAAAACCCATCAATTTGTGTCAATCCTTTGCTTTAAAATAAGCCAGCTCTTTAAGTACAGAATACATTTTTATAATAGCAATAATACCCTTCTTATCCTGACCTTAACTAGCTTTAAGTGCCTTGTTTACTTTCCCAATCCTATGGAGGTTGGCCTGAATAAACTCTTTATTCTCATACTCAGCATGCCTCACCTTGCCTTTCAGTTTGACACATCCATCAAAGCCTGGATGATAGTTAATCTTGGATGTCAACTTGACTCAATTGAGAGATGCCTAAAGATTGGTAAAGCACCGTTTTGGGTGCTTATCTGAGGGTGTATCCAGAGAAGATTGTCATGGGGAGCAGCAAACTCTGTGCAAAGCCCCCCCACACACACAGTGTATGGCACTATTCAGTGGGCTGGGAGCCTGGATGGAACAAAAAGCAGAAGAGGAGGAAACAGACTAGAGAGCATTTGTTGTGTGTTGCTGCTGCTGTGGTCCATGGATGGACGTCAGATTCCAGATTCTTCAGCCTTTGAATGCAGACTTGCCCTAGTGACTTTCCAAGGAGGTTCCAAGTCTTCAGTCTCAAACTGAGGCTGCATCACTCATTCCTCTTGTTTTGAGACTCCAGCTTCTTGGCCTGGAAGCTACTGGGTCCTCTGGCTTTGCAGTCCACAGATGGCTACTGGGGACTATCCACAATCATAGGAGGCATCTAATAAATCCCATTTTCTAATACTACAGCTCAATATAAATACAACTTCCTCTGTGAAATCATTACCTACTTCAAGGAGGAGTAGATTATTTCCTCCCTATTTTCTAAACAGATATTTATTCATAAATATTATAATATCAGGCATCAAATTAGTTTATAAAAATTACACAAAAAATAATGTGGTATATTGATGATAAATTACCATCTAGATTTGGACCCTGTGACCTCACAGGTTTTTACATCAGATGATGGATATGTAAGTCCCCAGCCCATTATATGTGTATATGAATGTGTTATAAGCCTTCTATGTCTCAATATGAAATGATAACCTAAAGATACACTTAAAATATAAAAAGTGTATTAATTATAAATGAAATAAAGAATGCACAAGATGGGTTATACCTATGACTTGATATTATATGCTTAAAGTCAATCTCTATAAACATTCCATATTCCATGGGCTGGGGTTGTAGCTCAGTGGTAGAGTGCTTGCCTAGCACATGTGCAACACTGGGTTTGATCCTCAGGATCACATAAAAATAAATAAATGGAATAAAGGAGTTATGTCAATGTTCATTTTTAGAAATGTATATTTTAAAAGACTCCAAATATTTTCAATATTGCTGCAGAAATTAAAAATGTATCATTCTTAATGACTTTTAAATGGCTTCTTTTATAATTGGTAAGAATGAGCCTTTGTTGACAATTCTAAATCTTTGTTAAAAATATTTCTGTTCATTTTTACATTTTACATTTTTTATTTTGTACCCAGTCTTTTTCAAAACCTATGATTTTGAATAACAGGAAGGGATAAGCTATAAATCTAATAAAATATGTTTCTAGCTGGAGGAGTTCTAGTAATTTCCAAGATTACATCTCCACAGGTGACATGTTAAAATGAACCATAAAAGAAGTGCAAAAATAGGAATAAAACAGAGAAGATAAAACCCAACCCCTACATTCCCTACCACTAGTAATGAATAAGTCAACAAATTCAAAGTAATTAGGGGAAAAGAAAAACTAAAATAAGCCCCGTCCTCAAACTAAGCAGATTGAAGGGTTACATGCAGAAATTACTGCTAATTTATATATTCAAGATGATTTCTTTCACAGATCCAGATTGTTGTATACTCTTTGTGCAAATTATTTGAATGTGTCTTTCCTAAACAGTTTAGGAAATTGCTACTCTGATGGGGATTGCTAACTCGCATGGGCAGCATAAATATATTTTCTGCACAAATTATCTATGTATTAGAGTCACATTATATAAGCCAATTTTACTCAAAATAAATATCAGAGATCAGATTTTGGTTTCTGCAATAATTTTATTCTAACTGAAAAGCTACAGAGTTTGGTTCATAATCACTGAGTAGTCCTGGTTAGAGCAGCTGTACTCATTATCTAAACACACAGGTCTAGACCAGCGAATCTCAAGTATATTTCTGGCTTAGGTGATTTAGAGGCTGTGTTAAGTAGGCAAATTTTCTGAATCATTTATGATAAAATGTCCTTACAAACAGTATTGCAAACAGGGCCAAAATGAATGTGCACTCACATGTGTGTCCTCTACAGCATTTCAAATTGGTGGCTTGTAAACCATTTAGAGAACACATCCAATCCCAGATGGCTCCTTAATTTTCTCAAGAAATTACTTTAAATCCTCAAACATTAACCAATGATAAGCTATATTGGCAAAGATATATGTGATGGATTAAAATTGATGTTTATAGCAGGTGGCCAAATTACATAAACCTGCTCTGCTATGAAAAAACACCAATCATAAACATAACCTGCCATTTTAAGGAAATAGTTGGATCCAATCTACTAGCTGTTGCTTTTTAAAATTTTTTTAACATTTATCTGACTATGTCCTACCAATATGCTAATATCCATCTGGGACACAATCCATAAAAACAATCCAAAGCTGCCCAATGGAATGATTATCCAACTCTCACTCCCCCAAAATAGTAGGTGAAAACACTCATAAAGTCATATTTTTCTCCTTTTTGTGTGTTTAATTTTACACTATTTAAGGAACTTTGAGGAAAATGTCACTATGGCCACAAGAAACATCCAAGCTGTCTTTATACTCTACTTGGATCTATTAAGCACTTGGTAAGATGGTGAATAAATAGTTTAAAGGGGAGAAAGCTCATATAGGTCTGGTAACAGGTCCCTATCTTATCAGAAAGGTAGAATATGGGACTTCAGGGAGAATTTGAACTGACTCCAAAATTCAAAGGTTTTATAAGCAACATAGGTAGTTGAGCTGACTTTGGACCTCAGGAGATGTCCATGATTAAGTGATGGAGGTTAAAGAAGTCAATGCTGGTTTACAAATATGTCCACCAATAAACTTGTACTACCTTCTGACATTTCAGTTCCACAATGTAATGGCCCTTACAAAGGGCGAGAAAAGAAATCTTCCTAATAGTCAGAACCACATTCATTTTCTTTTCTTTTCCTTAAAAGACCTACAAAATGGACAGTGGATAATGATTTTCCCATTTCTCAGAATTTTGAAAGTAACAAAAACTGAGGCATTGATAACAAGTTCTGAATAAGAAGCAACAAACTTCTGGAAATGGCAATAGTCTGAAAGTATTTGTGTTCTAAGTTAGTGCCCAACTGCAAAGCCTTTTCTCAGTAGCAAAGTAAAGCTGACAACCTTTTCTGTGAACATCAGTCAACCTTTTTCCAGTCATTTCAGTTTGAACAATGGATTCATACACAAGACAGTCAAGGAATCAGATAAAGAAGCTAGACCTGTGGGCATAAAGGATAGTTTTCCCTTCAACAAGACTATTCCAGCTTCCACTGTTGTTAAACACATCACATGCCATCAGTGGTGATTGATACTGGCTCCTTGTGGCTCCATTCCCACTGGGATCTGCTCCCATGTTGCCTATTTCCATGATGGAAGAAGGAACATCCTTCACCAGAAGAAACACAGTAGATATAAATTGCCTTCCTTGAGTGCTCTGCTTTTTCAATAACTACTAACCATAGGCTAATAGTTATTATGGTTCTCTATAATGATACCTACTCAACCTAGCTTCTGGCCAAAGAACACATTACCAGCAAGGAATGAGGGAGAGGTTCACACATCTTATCCCATACCACATCGCCTCAGGTTGGCTTGCTTGAGATAGCAGTGAAATATCCTATTAAAGAGTTATAGTGCTGGCTAAGTATTAATAATACCTCATTAGGGATGTACTGTCCTACAAGATTTGATGTATTTTCTGAACCAGCAACAAATATGATACTACCTTTTCCCATAGCCAGAATACATGCATCAGGGAACCAAGAGGTGGGGATGGACATGGTTCTTCTCTCCTGCAATCCTTAAGGGCCAGTCACAAAGCTTTGCATCCTGTTTTCCTTTTTTGGCTCTGTAGGTTTAGAGGACTGAATTTCTAAAAACTAACAATGAGTCCATTGAACTTGCCTAGTCACTTTGAATTCTTTATACCTTCAAGGAAATAGACAAAGGATTTGCATACTAACTGGAGAGAATTATACTGATTATCAAAGAGAAAAAAGAGTTGTGGCCACCTTGATAAAGGCACGAAGGAGTCAAGGAATTCACTGAGTTGCTTCCTAGTACTCATATAGCTAATGAAAATGTTAACAAAGGAGAAAGAAAGCAGTCCAATGAAGGTAAAGCTCTAATAACTCCAGCCCTTAAAAAAAAGATTTGCATTACATCTTTAGATAAAAAATGATGATGAGACAAGGTATTTACTGAAGACAAAAGGAATGCATAGTGAGAAAGTGAATTCAAAATACTAATTGTGGGGCTGGCGTTGTGGCTCAGCAGTAGAGTGCTTGCCTAGCATGTGCAAGGCCCTGGGTTTGATCCTCAGTCCCATGTAAAAATAAATTTAAAAAAATAAAGAAATTGTGTACAGCTACAACTAAAAAAACAAATATTTTAAAAATTACTAATATGGCTCTTTATTTATTTGTATGAATAAGGCATGTAGTAGTTAGGCGTATTTCTTTCTTTACTTTATATATCAACCCATCAATCCACTTTTTGCAAACCATTCTCTTCTAATGATGCATAATAGTAAAATTGGCCTTATAATTCAGCCTAAAAGTTACACAATATTAATGGAGAATTGGAACCAAGTCCAGAAAAAGAATGAATATCGCTCAGAGATAGATCAGTGGCTCACAGAACTTTGTATCCACCCTTCTGTGGAGAGGGTAAACTGGATGGCTATATAATGCAGAGTTATAATATCCTGTGAAAGATGAATTTGGGTGGTTGTTTTTGAAGCTCAAATATGCACAGAAGAGAGTCTATGGATTCTGAGTTGACAAAATTTGGACCAGTTCACATTTAAGCTCAAGCTGACATCATTACTTTCCCTCTCACATATTTTTGTGTGCTTCAAAGGAGAGAAACTTGAAAATCCATTTCCCAGAGCTCTTTTAACTGAATGGTTACAGAATTAGTCTGCAAATGACCAACAGGCATTATGATGCAGAAAGAAGCAAAAAAAAATTGCTTTGTGGCAAAATTTTTAAAAATGCAAAGGAAGACAGGAGCTTCAATGTGAGAGGGCTTCCAAATCATTCACTTCAGGAGCTTCAGGCAACATGAACATTAGAGATTTCTGAGATTCAAAGTAGCATCCTGGTGAACATGAGGATCCTCTTTGGGACACTGGCCTCTGATATCAGCAGATAGGTTTCCCTGGCCTTTATCCCCACCCTTACTATGGCTACACCTGTAATTTCTTGATCCTAACCCCTTCTATTTGAATATTCAGAGTGGCTTCTGGCATCTGGACTGAAATCTACTCTTTTTTGTTGTTGTGGCCAAAAGATATGACAAGAACAATTAGAAAAGGAAAAGTTTAATTGGTGCTCAAGGTTTCAGAGCTCTCAGTGCATAGATGGTTGGCTTCATTCCTCAGGGCCTTAGATGAGGCAGAACAACATGGCAGAAGTGGATGAAAGTTTCCACTGCATTGCACCAGGAATTAGAGAGTGAGTGAGTGAGGGAGGGAGGGAGGGAGGGAGAGAGCTCCATCTTCAGATACAAAACATATACCCCCAACATATATCCCCAATGACCCTTCCTCTCCCAACACACCCTACCTGACTACTGCCACTACTCAGTTAATTCTGTATCATCAGATAATTTAGTGATTGGTTAAGGCTTTCATAACCCAATCATTTCACCTCTAAACCCTGCACTGTCCCACACATGAACTTTTGGTGGACACCTCATATTTAAACCATACATCTACCAATGGGAAAAAATGCTATAAATTTAAAATGGCCCAAGTCTTCTTTTAGACAATTTTAAATGGAAAACAAACAACATCAAAAACTACATCAATGTTGGTCCTGGTGAAGTCCTAGATCAGGACTTCACGCTATGCAAATTGTCTTCCTCAAGCCTGTGCATATGGTGTAGAAAGGGTGTTGAATTTATTCAAAATAACTACTTTTCTCTTGTTACACTTTTTAATAGAAAATGAAGGGAAAACAGTTCACACAAGCATGAACTCAAAATCTTTAATCCAATGTCTGAACCCCTTCACAGTTTCTATTCACAAGGCAAGATAATCCTCTACAGATATCTCCACAGACTCCAGTGTTAATCTCAGAAAATTCATTATTAGTTAGATGGTATTACATTTAGTCTAACAACATATTTACTCTAACAACAACTGAAATATTTTATGAATTACCCATCATCTGAATTTATTTAAAATATGGCATTTAGTATGAGGAGATATTAAATAATGACTGAGACTGTGGGAAAGGAGAAAAAAATTCCAGTCTCCTGGGCCCCAAAACATTTCATGCCAGTGACCCTAATTAAGGTTTTTATTTTAAAATTAGTGCTAAAATTAATGCTGATTTAGAACAGATTCTTATGCCTCCATGATTAAGGATAATACCTCCACGAGCAATCTGAACACGGGCTGATATCTAAGTATTAAAAATTCAATACAAAAGTCCTTTATGTTTGTGATTTTACATTTAGTTTTAAAGAGATTATCCCTGCTTAAAAGAAAATACTTGTGAGTGCCAAAAAGAAATGTTATGTGGTTAAATGCTCCTAGTTAAAGCATTTAGATATTTAATTGTTACAGAGAACCCATCATTCAAATCACTGAGTATTTATTCCCATTACATGTCTTAAAAACAAGACTAAGTTAAAGAAGTTATTCATTAAAGATCTATTTAGTCTATAAGCAGTAAATGAAGGGCTGGGGTTATGGCTCAGCAGTAGATTGCTCACCACATACATACAAGGCCTTGGGTTTGATCCTTAGCACTACATAATAAAAATGAATAAATAAATTAATCAATTAAAGTTATTGTGTCCAAATACAACTACAAAAATAAATATTTTTGCTAAAAGAAGTATATGAAGCTTTTCAAACTGAAAATAATCCTGGTCTCTTGCTATGTTTTCAGCAAGATGGCAAATGACATGCGATATGGGAAGAGCTAGACAGCCAGAGTGAACTCACTGTGTCATTCGGCACAGAGTCAAAAAATCTATCAAAAAATTCTATCAAGCTTCACGACTTTCTGCTATACAATGTGACACCTACATCTACTAGTTACATCATCTTTAGATTCCAGATAAGTTTTACTGTTGACATGTTCTTCTTAGCATCAAGTGACAAGAGAAAGTGTCCAGTAAAAGTCCTGTACTGCAAGCACTCCAGAGGCAGGACAACCTAATCTACACCCAAGGAAGCATTTGGGTCAACTGATAAAAATGTAGCTAGTGGCAACCAATCATGTGAGGCAGTTTCACAGATGGCAGAGTGCCTGAAATGATTCCATAACTCGGCACAGTTCAGCCTGAAACATGCAGGGACAAGGAGAAGAGCCAGAATAACAGCAGAGCAACCATCACTGTCAGAGATGGTGCAGAGGAGAAAATGTGAGTTTGAGAAAGAACGAATAAAACTGCAATCAGCAAATATCTCTAAGAAGTAGTATTTCCTAAAGGACAGAAAGCAGAGTGGGGAAGAGAAATGCTGAATATTTTTAGGCAATACCCTTAAGTCCTTTAAAATATAATGTGATTTCATGAGAAAATAATGATAACTGCCATTTGTTGACATTTAACTATATGCCGGGCATTGTATTGGGCCTATTATTTCATTATCTTTTTCTATCCTTGGAAGATCCAACACCTGAAGACACCCGTTATTATCATTTTGTACATGAAGACACTATGGTTTGGAAGCTAATTGACTTGTCCAAATCACAACCAGCAAGAGTCAACATTTGATTCCAAATCCACCTGGCTTGCCGTCCAACCTCTCTTCTCATTGAAAACTGTGTGAACTCTATACTTAACAGTGTATATATACATATGTAAATACACTTAAACATAGACCAGTCATATGTACATATTCTCACAGTATCATTCATACACATATCTTAGGGCATTGTGACCACTGTGCTCAGCACTGTGAGGATAAAAACTAGACCATCTCTGTATTGGCTCATTTACTACTTTGAAAATCAGAGAAGGCATTAAAAATCATGAAGAAAGGGTCACATATTTAAGAGATAAATTGCAATAGGTTAGGTTAGAATATGCAAAACATTTGTAAACCTTTTCAGGGACTTTCATAATATTGCAGCCTTTTCCCTAGAGAAGGCAAATACTACATAAAATTATAAAGTGTAGAAATCAAGAAAGGAATTTGTAAATTTCTTTTATAGGAAAAAGCATCAGTATTCAGTAAAATTGTAGTATCTCAAAGGTAATTTTAAAATTATTTGATATTATTGCCACATAATTAGTAGCCTTTGGGAGTATTGCAGAGGAGAGATGGGAAAGCACATAGTAACTATCCAAATTATTCATGAACTGAAGTTTGAGTTCCCACATAAAGAGCTAAAATATATGTACATGTTTCCAATAAAGAAACTTCCAGAGGTTGGTAAATACTGTTATTGTGTTTACTTGCAATTTGAAACTAAAAATGGAGGCATCTACAATGTATTCAAGATGATAATGAAATCATAAACTACCACTTTATTTGCCCACCTTAGTCAGCTCTCCTTTTAAAAATCTCTTCCATGCTCAACTTTAGTTCATGAAATCTAGGATAACTTTCCCTGTTAACATAAAGAGAAAAATCATGTTGATAAAGGGTTTCTGTGTCTGTAGGTGACATGAGAGCAAACCAGGATCTTCTCAGTACCTGCCAAGCTTCAGCAACTCCATAGCCTTCTTTGTATCCCGTTGTTCTCTAAACTAAGGGAATTGGATTAGGGTACATGTACAAATTTTCCAGGCCTTTCTTTTATGATTTTGGGCATTGAGCTGTTAACCAAGGATGACTTCAGAAAGTAGCTTTCCATGGGAATGTCATGTCCATGTCATGTACCTTAATTTTAATTCTGGGTTATTTTGTTTTGATAGTGAACTGCATCACTTTTGTAACAGAAACATCAATATCTATTTGTTTAAACTGATATTGTGATAACTGACGTGATGGAATTCTGTTACTTTGAAACCTCACATGGAAACTACCCTCTAGGTGTGTTCTAGAAATAATGCCCTGTCCATACATTTTAAATACCTGGCAATATCCTCTTTTCCTCTTTTAACAGGGGGGATCAGTTTCATTGGTCCTTTTCAATGAGGTAAATAAATACCTCATTCTTTCCAATCTCTCCTTTTATTTACCAAATTTATTTTATATATTTGAACAAGTGACTTTGCTGAGCCTCTTACACACTATGTGACCAAACTCAGTGTGACTTGAAAGTCTGAAAAGAAAGCTCTTGCATTTCCCTTTTGATCATTTGAAGAGTATGTCAATCTCTTTCTTATTTTAGCAAGAATAAGTCTGGTCACCACTGCCAGGTGATTATCAAATTTCTCTTGCTTTTGCAATAAGCGTTTGAGATTTCAGCTAACTGAGGGAAGGCACCCTGAGACTCTTGTAGCAGCTGGATTCCCTGAATTATCTTCATCTGGCCCACATCTCAGTACCTCAATTGAGCTAAGGCCTCACAGCTAGATTATAACATTGCCTTTGTGTAACATGAAAAAGTTTTGTATTTGTCTGTCAAATGTAAATTTACCAAGTCTGCCATCTACCAGATAGTTTTGAGGAAAGAATGCTTTTGGAGGTGGTCTTGAGCTTTGTAGCAGCAGAGGTTTTTTGTTAGTGTTGTTGTTTTATTTTCAAGCCACTAATTTAATCCATTCCTTTAAAAAGATCTGTTTTTCAGGTCTAGAACACTAGTCTAGAAATTTCCTTTGTAATGCTCTCCATGTTGACAAACTATACCATAAATCCTGTTTACCATAATCCATATTATTTTAAAGAGTAATGCAGAATTTGGATAAATAACGCCAGACTATGGCCCCAGTTCCCACCTAGCACAGTAACCAGAAAACCATCTCCTTTGGGTGGTTCAGTGAAATATGACTAAACGAGAGACAGGTACCTAGGGAAGAGCCCCTCCCTCACGTGCTTCCCCATCACTCTCCTCCCCTGTGGCCTTATAATAGCAAGTGCTCTTACCTCTGTTCTGCTAACCTACCACCTCTGCAGACCTGCTCTTCAATACTGATTTTACCTCTCATCGAATTACAAGCACACTGTTTAGAAGGACTTCATCATAGCCAATCACACTGAGGATGTTCTCTAATGTAAGGGTTATTTTAATCACTGTATTTATTTGTCAGGGCTGCCATGAAACAAACTACCACAAACTTCTTTGCTTAAAATCACTGAAATTTATTTCCTTACAGTTCTGAAATGAAGATGTCATAAATCAACATGTCACAGGCTACAGTCCCCAAGTCCCTGGTGTCCTGATTCACTTCTTCCACCTCTGGTGACTCCCAGCACATCTTGGCTTGGGAGCTCATCATTCCAATCTTTGCCTCTATCATCAGACCACTGCCTCCTCTTCTGTTTGGCTTCTTGTTGGTAGGTCTGCATGGAATCTCCCTCTGCCTCTATTTGATAAGGACTCTTGCGACAGTATTAGAGTCCACCCAGGTAATCCAAGGTAATCTTTTCATCTCAAAATTTAGTCCATCTGCAAATGACCCTTTTTTCCAAATAAGGTTAAAATATAAAAATTCCAGAGCTTAGGACTTGATATTTGGTGCAGGAATTATTCAACCTACTAAAGTTCAACAGAAGTTCAGGGCCATAAAAATTTTAGCTCTTAGGATCCTTAGGCAAAAAAAAAGAAAAAAAAACAAAAAAACAATTGACCTCCATGTTCACATATATCACACTATAAACTGTACTCTTTAATATTCCTTATTAACTATGAATATTTGTCCCAAGATGGGACATTTATCCTGTGAAATCCTCTACAAAGTGATCTCTGTATTTTATGTCATACCCACATCCTACTTATTATCTGAAACACTCATTTGTATATTGAAAACTATAGTTATTTTCAGACAGGCAGGGTATCTGACTGGGAATACTAGAGGTAGCATTCTTTTCTTCATCAACTATTTCTTGAGTTCCCTACACTGTACCAACATCTCTTAGAGAAACTACCTTTAATGCCCAAACCCCTTACTTTCAATTTACCAAGGTGTCCTAGGGATTCTTAGGAGAACATTCTGGTAGCCTGTTTTACCAGCAAAGTCCTCAGTGGAGACAGACATATATGTAGTGAGATGGAGCCAAGTCTCTGAGAGATGAGGCCCACTTGATGTACCCCCTTGACATCCCCAAGTTTTGGGACATTAAATATATTACTGGAAAGTCCTAACAGAATTCCTTCAGGAAAGTATAAAGTCATCCAGGGTGTCAGTGAGCAAATGAAGGTAGAATGGAATGATTTACATCTCCATCCCAGATTATATTCAGATAAGGAGGTTCCATAATCAATAGTTGACTATGGTGGGGGCTGAATTCCTAAGAAGAATAAACTAAAATCTTCTAAGTCTACAAAAAACCCAGTCTACTCTGAAGATTCAAAAAGTAGCACAAAGATTTTATTTTCAGACAGGCAGGGTATCTGAATGACAAGGTAGTTGGGCAGGGAGCCATGTGAAGGAAATCTTCCTGAAGAGAAGTCAGGAATCACATTGAGCCAGAAAAAAATTAAGCTTATTATCTTAATTATAAATTGAATGTATACTTATTGTAGATTACTTGGAAATGCATTCTAAAAGACTAAAATGAAGCAAATACCTTATTACTTAATTCTTTTATGGATATTGATTATTATATAGTATATAGTCCTAGATATAGAAATACTAGAAAAGGAAAAATAACATTTCTAAGACTCCTGACACATCATAAATAATTGTTATTAAATTATATATATAAACAGCATAGTTTGTCATACATAAAAAATATTAAAGCATATGTAATTTTTATTAATAATTTGCAAGTCAAAAAGATTATACCAATTTATATTCCCATTGCCATATCCTTTCACTATCATTTTACCAGAAATACTTCTCTGGATCCCATTTGAAATTTGTAATGAATCCCAAGTTCTATCCATCCATCAACACCAATCACCTACTTCTAGTGTCTGTGCTGCTGTCAGCTGTGGCACTAGCTGTATTTCAGTCCCTCTAACTGATCAATCAGAAATGATCCAATGTTCCAACAAGCCCTCTCTAAATCTAATCCATTAGGGACATTCAGGACACAGCTAATACTTTCTAAAATGTGGTTTTAAGATAGAAAGATTGACACAGAAACAGACAGACAGCACATATGTCCACATCAAAATGAGAATTGTTCTGCATGGTTTGGTATCCTCTACAAAAAAACTTTCTTTTACATAAATCCTGTCCAACACAAAAGTAGCAAAGTTACCTTTCTATTTCATCAAGCACTTAAGAGACTGTTACTATAAACATTTGCTTCTCCATCCCACATTGTAAAAGACACTTTTGATTTAATACGTAGACTTGTGTTGCAGTTGCCTTCCACTTAACATAAGGATGATTTATAACAGCTAACTTACAAATGTGTTCTGCACACAATCCAAAAGGACTGACCTTTGGTCACTATTAAAATTGGGACGAAATTAGCTCACTAAAAGGCAATATCATATCCCTTATGCAGCTGTTATGAATTTCCACTTGAAATATAACATATTTTAAGCCTGTGTTCCTATTTTTTCCAAGTCTGGATTTGATATCAAACTCCATACTATTACAGCAGTGGGCAAGTGTGTTTTGTAAAATTGTAAAATTTCACCCGTGTTTCTTATGATAACAAGAACTCATTTATCTTGTAAGAAAAATGATCCCTCTTCCTTGAAGTTTCATTATGAATTTCTCTGGTTTTATCACCAAGTCAACATGGGGCTATTATCCAAGGCTTTTTGCACCACTGTTACAAGTGAACTCTACAAGATCAGTAGCTATAGACACTACATTGCATAGAATGTTCATTTCAGTTTGAAGGTCAAGGGTGGGGTTTCTGCCCCAAAGCCCATAACTTTCCACAGCACAGGCCATGTGTTCAGCATTAGATTCATATTTTAGATTGTGAACAAAACCAAAACACTGCAGATGAATATTCAAGATAAATTAAACAAAGACAAATATTAACCTATGGTCTCAACACACATAGTCTGAGAACACTGTGAGGACAGGGAACACACGTATTCATAATTATAATAGACACTTTAAACAGTGCATGTAGGAGAGATGATTGTTGGAAAAGAAAATGGAGGAAGGAAGTGGAAAAAAGGAAGAGAAAGGAGGAAGGGAAGGAGAGAAACAGGGAAGGAAGAGAATCAGAGTCAACACCCACATGCAACAACTCACTTAGGTTTACCACTCATTTGCTACTGGTCCACCTCTCCTTAAACTCTGATGCTATTTGTTTTGATTTATAACCTTTGTCAAACCTGACTTTGACCTGGGCTCCTGGCTTTATTTTCTTTTACTGCTGATTTTGTCTTTTGTAATACAATCTTACTAGTTGGTGGTTGGGCCTGTGATCTCTAATTACTATCCTTAGTCTGCCGTTCAAGTGGAATACTTTATTTTTTCCAGGTTCTTTTGTGTACATCATTGATTTAACTTGGAACTCTCTAAAATGGACTTTAGCTAAATTTGCCATTTAAACAGAAACAGTCAAATCTCCTAATGCTGAATATTAACCTCACCATAAGTTCAACTAGCCCAGCTATTTCAAGAGTATTTATAGTCAGATTTCCCTGGAACTCTAAATTTTTAATTGCTCTGAAGGTAATTCCAAATGTTCTAATGAATCTTCAATAACAACCAATAGAACTCAAAAAGAAAAAAAATGTTACATGCAATTTAGGAAGGATTTTCCCATCTGCACAAAAAGTAATTATCATGAAGGTTGTCTACACAGAGAACAGCTAAAGGTAAACAGAGGCTCTCTGACAGGTGAGCTTGTGTGCTTCCCACCCTTCCCTCTTTCTCCCCCTCCCTCCCTCTCTCTCACTCACAGACACCCAAACACCAACAAAAGTATTTGAAAGCTTTTCTTAGATTTAGGTAGTCAGCCTTTGATAGTAGTAAAAAGAATATAACCTTATGTTTCAAATCTGAGTTCATATTTTTATTTAATAATGAGTTCATATTATTATGTGTATATGTATCTATGATTCTAAAACAATATATTGTTTTTTCTTTTCTTCCTTCCTTCTTTCCTTTTGTAGTACTGGAGTTGGAACCAGGGCTTCACAAATGCTAGGCAAGTGTTCTACTACTGAGCAACATTCCCAGCAAAATATATTGTTGGTGTTAAACAAAACTGAGATCAGAGACTTGGGAAGCTAAAGCAGGAGGATTACAAGTTTGAGGCTAGTCTCAGCAATTTAGCAAGATCCTGTACCTTATCTTTAACAAAACAAAACAGGAAAAGGGCAGGAGATGTACCTGGATTCAATCCCTAGTACTGGCAGGGATTGGAGGGAGGGGTTGAAAGAAAAGAAAACACCCTGAGAAATAGTCATAGTCAGAAATTTAGAGTAAATAAAAGAATGAAAATAACCTGTATTCTATTACCCTGAAATTAATGCTAAATCAAATTTTAACAGGTTTTTCTATTTTTATGTGATTTGCTGTTTTTAAGTGATTCTATGAGACTCTTATGTTTTTAACTTACATTTAAAAAGATGAACACACATTAAAAGTATGCATTTACCTGTTTTTAATTGCCAATATCTAGTATGTATTTTATATCTCCAAATAATAATAACTTACTATATTTTCTTTGCTTATTTTGTGTTGTGATAACCTGTGAACTTTAATTTAAATAATTGACCTTTGACTTGTTTAGAATGTTTCCACCTTAGTTACTTAACTTCTTGGTATTTTTTTTCTTCAAACCCTACTAAATGCAAAAAAAAAAAAGAAGAAAGAAAGAAAGGAAGGAAGAAAAACTCAGAATCTCAAAAACCTGAAAAGGTAATTGTCAGACTACTTATAAAGTGCACATAATAAGCATTAAATAAGCATAGATTCTTATCTTTTATTTTTCCTAAAGTGAGAACGTATTATTAACTTCCATACTCCTCCAAAGAGAAATTTATCAGCAGTAAAAAGAGAACATAAGTAAATATTTCATGCATTTTCAAACAATACTGATAATCTGGATAAACGAATAGTTGACTTTTCCTATTTGTACCGGGAATTGCAAACAAATTTAAGATGGCATATTAAATTCAATCAATTTGAATTGGAAATTGTGAGATTATTTTTAGAGTACATTTAGAGAAAATGAAATTCAGTATTTCTCTAAAGTGAAACTTTTTTATTAGTTGTTCAAAACATTACAAAGCTCTTGACATATCATATTTCTTACATTAGATTCAAGTTGGTTATGAACTCCCAATTTTACCCCAAATACAGATTGCAGAATCATATCGGTTACACATCCATATTTTTACATAATGCCCTATTAGTAAATGTTGTATTCTGCTACCTTTCCTATCCTCTACTATCCCCCCTCCCCTCCCCTCCCATCTTCTCTCTCTACCCCACCTACTGTAATATAAGAAGTTGTGAGGGGAATGGGAAAATAAACAAGGAGAGAAAGGAATTACAGTGAAACTTATTTCAGAGAATAAAATTAATTTTAGAAATTATTTTCAAAATTATAAGATTAGAACTATTTCAAAATTAAATTAATTTACTTACTCAAATTTTAAAATAAATTAATGTTATGCACATCCTTTCTACTGCAGACATATAGTGGTTTTTAAATGCATAATTTACTCCTCCAAAAATGTATTTTGAATCTTAATTCAATTCACATTTTTTAAATTTTTTTTTGAAAGCTATGGTATAGACTATCTCAGAATATACAAAGTTTATTTTAGGACCACAATATTACCTTCTAGAATATCATCTTTTTAATCTTCATATTCCACGGAAATAAATTTACATGTACTTTGAAATTAATCATGTAAAGACTTTTAACTAATTCTGTGAAGTTTTACTTATATACTGTATATTGGAATTTGGAGTGAATGAGTAATTGAAGAAGATAAAATCACATCTTTGAATGTTCTATATTGCACTTGATTTAACGGATCATTATAGAAACAGAACTGTCCCTAACAAAGACTTCAGAACCACTTAGCACAGAAATAGCCATCTGACAAACTAAAGGGGAAGAGCTAGATGACAAAAAAAATTCAAAACTTAAGTAATACTGAAAAGCAATCACAAATACTGTCTTCTATACCATGCCCTGGCTCTTCTTTACATTTAATCCAATAAAAAATGCTTAAAATGATCTTACAAAGGAGGATGCCAAGGTTGTAAGAGTCAGAGTGAGGAGAGCCAAGAAGAATAATACTCAAAACTCAGAGCTGACATTTCTAAAATGGGATCTAAAGTCAGAAGTAAAATTATGTTCATGAGTTGGAAGTACACAAAAGTCAAATATCAGGATGAATTAAATGGTTGATTAAAAGTGCAGAGATAAGATGACCTTGTAATTGTACCACTTTTGACTTCCACAAAGAAACATTTCATGCTCTAGCCAACTGACACATGACCATTGTGAAAATCAACTGTAGGAAGCAAGTGAGTAAGACACAAATATAATAAACAAGCCATGGTGATAAGAGTGAAAAATTAAAAACGTGTGGACAAAAGAGAATTCGTCCATCCATAGACTGGCAGGATACCTTCTATTTAGGCCCATTTGCACACTTCTGATAAACAACATTTTGGCCAAAGTGTCTTCTGTCTGTCCTTTAAAATCCTTTTATACCTGCCTGCTTTTCCTCTCTGTAATTTAATTGAATTAAAAATAAAATATTTGAGCATCAGTTGTCTTTTTATCCATCTATCTGATGTTGGTTTAAGGGGACAAAGAATACATATCTCAACAAGAAACTGTGTTCCTTCTAGGAAGTTGAAAAAGAGTGTGGGCAATAATACAAATGGATGTCACAAGGTGAGGAGTGAGATTCTTTACAAGGGCAGTGGAAGGAGGGATTACGTTCAGTTGAAGAGATTTAGAAAAGGCTTTATGAAGCAGGTGACATTTCAGAAACAACCTGAAAACATGTAAGATTTTGGTTAAGTGGAGCAAGGGAAGGGTTATTTTCTAGCTAGCATACAACCTATGAATCTGGTTGAATAATAGATAGGATCTGGGTGTCAGAAAGGAGTCACCCATATGTGGCCAGGGTTTCACAAGCAGGAACTAAGAAACTGCCTCAACATCTCTAGTGTCAATTTTATTCATTCCAAACAGAGATTTTGATGCACTTTCTAATGCTTTTTAATTTGTTCCCAACAGCTCTCACATTTGGAAAACTGGAAATCAATCTTATGAAATAATGTTTTATTATTTCTAATAATAACTAGGATGTTTTTTAGGATCACAGAAATCGAAATACTTTTCCTTTGTTGGCATCCTTTGGCTATCATTGGTTTAATAAACTTTCTAGAGCTATGCCTCTTTTACAATGTATCTTTTTGCAGTTCTTTCAAAAATTATTTATGCACATCAAGTAAGACATGAAGCCTTTTCTAAATCTCTTCAACTGCATGTAATTTCATGAAGACTTGACAATGTTCCATGTCAGAATTTAATCTTGCATTTCCTTATGTCATATCCTAAATGAAATATACAAATCATGTGTGTGTCCATGTGCTTATATTGACATGTGCTGTGATTTTCCAAGTCTTAAAGTCATGCATTGTGCTAGATTATTAAAATATTTAGATATACATTCTAATTCATTTCCCAATTGAAAATATTTTAAGCCAATTAGAAAGTAAATTACATTTACCAGATATAGCTTCATAGGAGATTTTGGAAAGTTCTCTGCTTATAATTTTCTGAAGTATCTAGAGTGCCTCTCTGACTCTAGAGAGACACAATCTTCTGTCCCTCCTAATATGAATTAGATAATTCCATTGCTCTGTAGATGTTCTGAAGGCTAAAGACTCTTAATGCTAAATTTATTGAGAGAATAAATTCCATTTTAGCTGTCTTGTCTCTGCCCTTTGGGTGAACAGAGACCAAAGAAATAAGAAGACATGTATTTATTCACAAAGGATACCCTCACATAGGAAATGCTATGTATTCTTGGAATCTTCTTTAGTTAATTGAAGAGATTATTTATTGAGGAAATAATTTATTGAGACCTGGGATTAAATACATAATTGATTTAACATCTCCAGAGTTACTAGCCATGCATGTTGTAAATGCTACAAATCTAGGAAGCATAACTCACACAATCCTGCTTCAGAATGTGGGCAAATCCAGGGAAGCATCTCTTTCCTTCCTCATCCCAAAATGTTACTCCTGCTGCCAGTTTTTTCACCTGTACCCTCTCATCTGATTTTTTGTCCTTGGCATACAGTTGAGTGCTTTCTCTGCTCTCCTGTATTGCCAAAGCTATTTTGAGCTTTGTGTTCACATTAATTTGAAATACTTGTTGACCTGTTGTTTACCAGATATTGTTAGGGAATAGAGGAGAAACTTTATAGTTTCTTCCTCTTTCCTGTCTTCATTGACACCAGATTTGAACTTTGTATATGTTGTATCCCATACTTAGAAGTTAAACTTGAAGACCTGAATCAAAGAGCAGATTCTCACTCTGGGAATACATTTTCCTTGATGTTTTTAATTGCTGATTAATTTGGTGAATCACATAAGAGATGCTACAAGGTTTGGTTGCTGTTGCTTTAAAATGAATTAATAGTTTGATGAAAAATTTCAAACTATAACCCCTGTGACATGAATCTAGAATTGTTAATAATATGTTAGAAAATAACATTCTGAATTATACCTTAACATAATGAAGAAAATACAGCTGATGTCCTAAAAAAAAAGAGATTTGAGAAGGCAGTTTTGTCATTTTTAGTAATATGGATTTACTAAAATCAACAATTTACTGAAATAATGATATGGAAGTGGCAAATAAAATACACCCATTTCTCTTCCTTTTCATAAAAATGATCAATTGGTTTTGTAACATTTAGAAAATTAAGTAGATGTTTTTGTGATCAGTATACTTTTGGTTTCGTTCTGTTTTCTCTTTCTAAATGAAATCACTTTTTTAAAAGAAAAAAATTAAAATGCCACCTCATGATGGCCATTATGCTTTTTTAACATCAAAATTAAATGGATAATTGTAGAGGTTAACCCCCTTGACTTCTTAATCACTTTTAACATTGACTCCTTCTTCTTGAATAATCTTAAAATCTTAAAATTATTTTCTCTATCATCTCCCAAGATTCTGATAATTTTCTTTAATTCCTACTACACTGATATTCTGTTTAGTATCCTTCAGGTTTTATTTTTCCTCCTCCCTGTAAATATGGGATTTTCTTCTTATGATCCCAGTTAACTTTGTCCTGGAACATTTTAGTCAATCCTGTAACTTCAACTACTGTCTGTTCAGCAATGAGCTTCAAATCTTTGTTTGCCTATCAGATCTCTCTCTTGAGCTAAAGTCAATATGTCCATATACTTTATACATTATCCATCTCTAAATCAATAGATTCCCAGGTACACTCAGAATTTTTCCTCTCTTATTTCTGAACCTAACCCTTCAACACACTGTAATATGGTCACCTTCTACCCAAAAGGCTGAGTCAGAACCTGGGCAGTCAACTTGAACATTTCTATCTTTTCCAACCCACATTCAAATTTTGACCCAGTCCTATTGATCCAACCTCTTTAAGTATCTCCCATACCAACCCTGCTCTCTCTGCTCTTACCACTACTATTTCAATTCAGGCATTTATCATTTTTACGTGAAGTACACAGTAAACTCCTAACAGATCCCCTAAGTTCATTCTGAAAATTATCTATCCACTAACCACACTGATCCTAAATCTTTTATTTTCAACACAGTGACTGCAAAGAAATCATATAACAATTTCATCTAAGAGTTGGGGGGGGTTTGGTAAAAGGAGGGTGACATCTTTAATTAAATAAATCATTCACCATAGAGTAACTGGGAAAATATTATCGACGAAATCATAATTGTTTTATAATGTTTATTTAGAATTGTCAAAATCTTTTAAAGGAGGCCATATTCTTTTTGTGAATATTGAACAAGAGTATGTGGTGTAAAGAAAGAAAGATGACAGGAAAAAGAAAAGCTAAGAAACAGTTCTGAATAAAATCCAGTGGGTTCACGTTATCCTTAGGAGTCATTATGGCCCCGGTTTGTCTGCCACAGCATCTCATCAATGATTACTAAACAGAAATGCTATATAGAATGAAAAGTGAGAAACTGCTATATGAAATCTTAATGACTTTTCACATGCTTTGAACACACTTGAAATACCAATTATACCCCCCCATGAAGACACTGCACACACACACACACACACACACACACACACACACACACACACCCTCTGATTCCTATTTTCTTTTCCTTCAAACAAAGAAACTCTTACAGTTGCCTTACAAAATCTTCTTTGCCAAAGTCAATTTTGAAGCTAAATAAAAAGCCTCTAGCCTTTGTTTGCAATTTTATACGTTGTGTGAATACCTCTATTATATTACTTATCACAGTGTAAAGAAATGCATGGTTTGTGCATCTCTATTTCCAATGTACAATGAACTTCCTGGGGATAAAAATCAATTTTTTTATCTTAGTAACCCCAACATCAAGCCTGACATGTGAATAAATGTTTTCTAAAAACTTGAGGACTTTTAAAAAAGTTTAGTAAATAAGAGGCAAAAACAAATTCCTTAATTCCTTACCTTAGACAAATAAGCTTAGATTTGTTCCTGATGGATATACAATTAAAAAATACCAAGAACTTTGAAGAATTACAATAATGATATATTGATGACCACTCTGAAAATCTGCTTTAAAATGTCTGTTTGTCTGCTTTCCTTATCTATCTTCTATTATGCTAAAGAACTGCACAGGGAGCTGAAGAAATGAAAACAGCCTTTATTTAATGCTCACATGCTTTGCACATACTGAAAACCATCCAGTCTGAAAACCAGTCTTTGCACATATAGTAATTGTGTGACAGATGGTCTCTGGCTTGTCACACAATTACTATATACACAGTATGGAACTAGAATCCAAAGTAAGCTAATAGATCGTAGCCAACTACACAATCAGGGAAAGACTCCCCATCAGGTCTTGTGATGAATGCTTCCTATCCTTGATCAGCTCCTGGGCACTGTGGGGCACTAGGATCCAACAGGCTGTCAATCAGGGTGCATGGTCCAGTCTTCAGTCTTTTGTCAACCCCTCCCTCTACAGCATTCTTAAAATTACTTCCTTGACTCCACTCAACTCATTAGCTCTTCATTTACTTTTTATTTCACCTATTTGAAAGAAATTTATTTATATATTCTTTCAAAAAATATAGAATAGTCACCTTTGGCAAGCTCTATGCCTGGTGTGTGGGAGATTCAAATTGAGAACAAGTGATATCCTTGTCCCTATGAATTTTTTATCTTTTGGGGGTGGGATAAGCATTTTTCAAAAACTCACTTAAATCTGCACAATGCTGTTGTGGCTGAGTCAGAGAAAGAGGCTGGCAGGATCAGGAGGGCGGCACAGGAGCTGTTAAGGCAGGGGCATCAGCGGAGCGGCTGGGCCCAGGCCTTGAGTCTGCCAGTGCCCTGTGGATGCGAATCACTGCCGCACAAGCACCAGAGGCAGAGCAATTGATGGGCCAGTCAGGCATGAGCGCTCAGGATGAGGCCTCTGTAGGGCGCTCCTGGCCTGTCAGCTTCTGCTGTACTGCTGCTGCTGCTGCCCAGGGCCCAGGCAGAGGAGCATCAACACATGTTCCCAGCAGAGGCTCCATCTGGTAGTCTTTTAGGCCCCTTCTGACCTTAAAGCCTCCAGTTTCCCAGTGGAAGGCCTGGCCCCAAAACAATCTCTTGCATTTGGTCTAAAGTTGATCGGTGGTTTAATTGCATTTTCACATTCAAGATTGGATGTTAAGGATTCTAGGAGTGGCTTTCACTTAGGACTGGATGGTTTTCAGAATGGTGAAGTGGAGCAAGGCAGGAAAGTCAGTTTCAAGATACAGAAGAAGTTGTCTTATGGATGAAAACTGCTGGACCCTTCCAAAATTGCCTCGAAACATATAAGTACTTTTCACTTCTAATCTGTGTGGGGTCAAAAAAAGTAACAGTCATTACCATGAAGCTCTAGGAGAAACATTTCAAGGAGTTGAAATGGAATTTAGTGGTCTAGATATTAAATTTAAAGATGATGTGATGCCAGCCAGTTACTGTGAAATTGATTTTGATAAAGAGAAGCCTTTGTTTATGCTATCAAAATTCACTACTGGTACCAGATGTATATAGTTGATTTAGCAATATGGGGTATTATTGGTGAAGCAGATGAAAATGTAGAAGTTTGTTATCTTTGGACCTACAAAAAGCTTGAAATAGATTTTAATGAAAATTTAATTGTTGGAGGAAATGTGAAACTGTTCCCAATACCAAAATACAGATGTCATATTTGGTAAAATGGAAAAATTCAGATGTAAAATTTGAAGAACGATTGCACAAATATCTTGTGATCCATCCTTTTTTCAACAGGGGATTCATTGGTTTTTAATTTTCAACTCCTTCAGGATGGTGATCTTCTTGATAGGCTTAGTTAAGCCTAAGGAAAGATTATGTCTGGTTCAGTAATGAAGAAATGGCTGACATGGATAGACTTAGGAGATGGATATGGATAGAAACAGGTGCATGGAGATGTATTTAGATCATCAAGACACCAGCTAATATTTTCCTCTCTACTTGGTTCTGGATTTCAGATATTTCCTGTGTTTCTCATTGTTATTATTATTGCAATGATAGAAGATTTATATATTTTTCTATGCTGCAACATCACCAATGAATGATTATTTTGGAGGAAGTCTGTATGCTAGACAAGGAGAAAGGAGATGGATAAAACAGATGTTCACTGGGGCATTCCTTATCCCAGCTTCAGTGTGCTGCAGGCCTTCTTCAATTTTATATTTATTTATTACCATGCTTCAAGAGCCATTCCTTTTGGAACAAAAATCTAAATCTTATTGGTATAATACTTGGCTGAAATTTGTTAGGTCAGCCCAACTTCCTTTGTTGTGCCAATGCTGTGCCCTGTCCTATACTGGAGAAAAAATATTTTATGTAGCCTGCAGTTATTGTTTGCCTGGCAAGTATTTTACCTTTTGTCTCTATCTTTATTGAAATATATTTCATTTTCACATCTATTATGTCTATGACTTCATAATGCTGGTTCTGGCCATCCTTTGCATTGTTACCATCTATGAGATATTGTGTGCACATACTTCTTGCTAAATGGGATTATAGGTGGCAGTGGACAAGTTTTACTCTGCTGAATCAACTTCAATCCCTGTTTACACGTATTCGTTTTACTAATATTTTTTTTGAAACAAAGATGTATGGCTTACTTCAAACATCATTTTACTTTGGATATATGGTGGTATTTAGCACAGCCTTGGGGTAATGTGTGGAGCACTTGTTTACATGGGAACAAGGGCCTTTGTAAAAAAAAAAATCTATACTAATGTGTAAATTGACTAGACACAAGAAAACCTGGAAATTTGGATCAATTTCTCTTTTATATGGGTAGAAGTCAGTGCTGTTTTCATCTAAACCCTGAAAGGAACTGAGAAAGGGAAATGGCCTTCCTGATAATAGGTGGCTCGTCCATAATCTCCACAAGTCAACAAAAGCACTCCTAATAGAACGAAAACCTCAGGCAGGACCACATGGTGGTCATATCAAAAACTATGTGGAGACTGACTCTGAGGCAACAGAAATTACTGAGCCAACCTTTTTCTTACCAAGCATTACCTACCCCAGGTTTGCCCAGAACAAGGGGAAATGGCCATTTAGCGAGCAACCTCTTTACCAACATGGACTGTGACTCTCCAGTAATCTTCCCACCCCTGAGAAAAAAGTACAAAAGTGATTGAAGATGCTCAATCACCAAGCTGCCTCACTTCTTGCCCCTGTCCTGACTCACATCGTGGAGTCATTGAATAAAAGACAGAATCTTCTAAGGGTCACTGCTCCATGTTTCTTTCTGAAATGCTTCTGTGTGGCTGTGGAGCCACCAGAAATCTAGGTAAACTGACTCTGACCACAGGTGACAGCCTGGTGAGCTTCAATTGGTGGACATTAGCATCATGATCTTGTTTTTAATGTTATTTGCCTCAGGTCCCAATATCTACTTTAAAATTCAGAACTTTTTTCAGCATCTCAGATTACTCTGAACAGGTCTCTACATCCAGCTGCCATTTTGCAAGAGATATGGAAGAAAGAGAAAGAAAGATGTGTACAATATTCTAAATATGAATTAGCAAAATCCAGATGTGAGGACGTCCATGGATCCCAGGGCCTGCCACTATAACAAAGAGACCAAGGAAAAGACACACAGGGCGGAGAACCTGCAAACCAAGAACTGCACAAAGACATACCAAGTGGTGTATGGGGTGTCTGTCTTAGCCCTTGAGCTTGTGTGCCTTGGTGCTGGTTACTTCCGGAGGAAGGAGGGACTAGGGCTAGGATGCAGCCATGTGGGATGCTGACAAGGTGCTGTTCTTGACTTGGTTCTAGGGTGTTCCACATAATTTTTCACTAAGTTACACTTTTTTTCTCTGTGGTCCCCTCCCCTGCTTTGTACTTTCATTGCCTTCCATTACTGTGACAAATATATGAGGTAATCAGCTTTAAAAGACACAGGTATGTTCTGGCTGACTTTTGCAGGCTTCACTCCGTGGTTGGTTGCCCTGTTGTTCTTGGACCTGGGGTGAAACCACATATCACCCTGGCAGTGCATGGTGGCAAGTGACTCACTTAATGGTGGCTGGGAAGCAGAGAGTGGGAAATTAAGAGACCAGGATTCCTCAGTCCCATGAAAGGAGGCCCTTAACAGGAAGCTCCCCACTAGCCTCCCCCTTAAAGATCCCACTTCCTCCCAATAGCACCTGTGGCTGTGATCAAAGCTTTCTCACCTGGGCCTGTAGGGATCATTCCAGATTCAAACTTTAGTAGTGGCAGTGCTTCATTTAAAAAGGAAAGGATTGGAAGTATACCCTCCACTGGTCTTTTCCTACAGATAGAAATCTAGAGGTGGAGAAGCCAAGAGCCCACTGGGGTCATCCCAGGCACCAGGAGAGGCCACAGCTTGACCAGGGAGGCCAGAGCAATGGAGGCATGGAGTGGAGGCCAGGTTCTGGATGCACTGGAAGTAAGAACCAGCACAGCTGCTGACTACTGAATGGAGCATAAAGAAAGAGAAGATGGCACCGGGGTGGAGCTCAGGGGCACAGTACTTGCCTGGCATATGTGAGGCCCTGGATTCTATCCCTTGCAGAACAAGAGAATTTTTCTTGAAGAAATAAATAGGAGACACAAGGTCAGGCCTCTGTTTCTCCTTTCTTTGTTGCACAACCAGACAATACAAAACTCTTTCAGCCTAGGATGTTATTGGTCACCACTGGGGAAAAACAGAAAAATGCAGGGAGATGTCAGAGAAATCTGCTTTGCAGCAATAACAGCCCCAGTTCCCCTGGCCTTCATTCTTGTCCCTGACAGGGGACTGTAACTTTGTTTCTGTTATCCCATTAGCTGAGGATGCCTGGCCAGGGCCCAGCAGGCAGCATTTACCTGGTCCAGGGAAACTGTCAGTCTAGACCCCAGAAGAGTCCTGGTTCCCCTGTGTCACCAGATCACCCACTGGGAAGGTGCTCTTGGAAGGAAGGCTGTCTGAAGCTTCAGTTGTTACAGGGTGGGGACTGGGGAGTCTGTAGCCACCTGCCCTGGGAGTGAGGGAACTGATCCCAGTGACAAATGCAGATGCCTCCTCCCCCAACTCACATGGTTAGTTGATTGGTGAGACCAGAAATCTGCTGCTTTGGGAAAAGGGGGAAAGCAAAAAAGTTTGCTTTAAGAAACTGCTGATTCCCAGTTATCTTATTTGTTAAGAAAAGGGGATTTACTTTTCCATGTACTTCTGCATTTAAATCTACATTCAGAGCCAAAGAAAAGAGTAGCTCAGATAGGGATCTACACCTTGCCTTGACCTTTATCCCAAAAGACTTGCCCCTGAGGTAGAAAATCTCCTGTTAAAGTTAATTTTGCATGAGTCAATGAAGACTAATCCAGTAATATTTCTGAAGCATCCTTAGCATCAATATGTAGCCTGTGCTTCATGACGCTTTCCTTACACAATGTCTCTTACTTGCAGGTCACCTGGCAGAATTCCTTATCTTTATTCACCAGATCCACATTTTAGAGTTGTAGTTAGTTTTGCATTCACTCACACAACCATTTATACTGTAACCCCTATTTATTTGCCAACCACTGTTTCACAGTAGCTTATGATACATCAATAAACAAGAAAAATAGTCACCTGCCTTGTGGGTGCCATTCTGATGAAGAGAAGCAGACAACAAATACAATAAATAATCCAGTAATTCAGTAAAAGTAGATCTATGGGGGTGCAGAGTATCACAAGGGATCTGATGCAGGGGAAGGGACTTACTGTATCATCTTAACATCTTATCATAGGAACACAATCTCCAGAACCTGTCTTATATGTCTGCTGAAGATCAACCTTGACTTTAATTTCATTTAACAGTGTGCCAAAATATATTAGATGAGAATACCAAAAGCCTAGAGAAAATACAGAAGTATTACTGAGCCTATGGAAAATGAAATGAGAGTGCCTAGGATTCTCAGAAGTTATTTATTAATAAATAACTTTTTAATCATGTTTTGTTTACAAAACTTCAGAGAATATGGAAAATATTTTAAATTTGTCGCTGATATATAAAATGTAAAAATTCTATGTATTTAGAGAGTACCATGTGATGATTTGATACACCAAATAAGGTACAATGTTTATATCAGGTTAAAGACACCCACCTCCTTAAACATTTCCCCTTTTTATATGGTGAAAACATGTGGGATCTTTTCTTCCACCTTGTTGAAATATACCATATCTAAATGTTATCAATACTCACCACTTTACTGTGCAATAGCATTCCAGAAAATGTATGCTATTGGTTTTCATTTATTTATTTATTTGCCAATGAGCCTTAATTTTATTTATTTATTTAAATGTGGTTCTGAGATAAGATCCATACTGCATAGAGGTTTATCAATTAAGTCTAAATCCTCAGAGAACTGAGAAGAGTTCTCTTATTTTGACTTTCCAAAAGTGTAAGTATGTTAATATATACCTATATTTGTTTCAAAAATATGGAAATGCGTATCTCCTTAACAGATATTAAATTCAGCACAATGGCCTATGGTCAGAGAAATGAAGGAGGTTCTCATTTTCTATTTTTTGTTTGTATGTTGACATTGAGGACTTTACATGTGTATACTTAAAATCTGATTAAAATGAGAGATATGCAGTGATATTTTATAAACTAACCAGTGCACACTATGATAGTTAACACCCAGTAAGCTAAATAGTAAGTACTAGTTTTCCCCTCCAAACTCATGAAAGAGTAGAGTTTGAAACCTAGTTTGAATATCCAACTAATTACCTGGGGATTGCCATTAGGAAAAATTCAGACTTCCTTCCCTCTATCAATGTCAAGAAGAAAGCACTTTTTCCTGATTCTACCCACCAGGTATTGGTCTAATGCATCTTCCATGGCATCTCACACAATGGTCCAACCCAACCCCAGCCAGGCTCTCCACCATCCCCAAGTCTTCACCTGTGGTGTCCTCATGCAGGCCAATGTCAAAAGCCAGCTTATCAGTTAGAGACCACCAGATGCAGAGGCAGCACAGATACTAAATCACAGAACCAGAAGTGATTGCTCAATATTTACAGTCATGGTGGAGTCCTGTTCTGACAACTGATTTGATATGTGTCTCTCTCTCTGCTGCTTAGCCTTTTTCTAAAAATCTGGGTCCCTCTGAACAAAGCCCAGGTCTTTATTGGCTGAGGCAGAACAGCCTTAGCATAGCATTCATTAGGAGCAATATTTAAAGGAAATGTGTAATTTTTCCCTCATAAAAGACTAAGGAAATGTGCTGTGTCACAACAAGACAAATAACTGAATATGTGTTTCTACATCTCTCACTTCATGTGATATATTCATGATCCCCAGCTAGAGCACAGTGTGATCTGACAGTGACAACCGGATCCCAAGCAGAAATTGAAAAACTATTCAATTTTATGTTCTACTTCTGTTTTCCCTTCATTTTTTTAACTCTCTGAAATCCATCCAGAATTACTTGGTTTTAGTGTGCAGGATGTTGTTTTACTAAAATGAAGTTTGATTGTGCATGTGTTTCCCTAGGAGGAATTGGTTTCTCTCCAGACTATCATTGCCTCCAGCCCCTAGGTTTTCCTAACCATATGGTCATGAAGTTTTGGGTCATTTTTCAGACCAACTCTCAGCACCTTGCTAAGTGCTATAAGGAGAGGACACAAAATGAATGTGGTATGAGCTTGCAGTACACCACCATCTGCAAAAAGCACACTCACAGCCAGTAATAACAGGACCATGAAGAGGACACAGTGTTCTGGGGATTAGGAAAGGCCAGGCCCCTCTCCAAGAGCTCTGAACAATTAAGGCAAAGTCTAGAACATTCCCATCATGGAACAGGGCCTTCCAGCTAAATGGCAGCCAGTGAGTATGTGAAGGCAGGAGATGAACTGATTGGGGGGAAGTCAGCACCATAGGGATATGTCATCTATGTGAGCTGGAGACTCGGAATTTGCCAGACTATGAAGCACTGGCTCTCATGGTTATAGGAGAAGCTTCAAGGGTCTCCAAACCTGTACTGAGTAAGCACAGAACTGTGTGTCTGACCTGGAGACAGGCAACCCACAGGGATCCCTGAAGTTCACAGGTTTCAGATATAAACTGTGTTAAATGTCTGTTTTTCTCATGTGGGGGCAGGCCCCAAATTCCTTAATAAGACACCTAAAGCACAAGAATCAAAAAATGGGATGAATTCAACCTAAAAAGTTTTTTTCTCAGCAAGAGAAATAATGTGAGAATAGGGAGCCTACATCCTGGAAACAAATTTTTACCCCTCACATCAGATAGAGCTCTAATCTCTAGAGTATAGGAAGAACTCAAACATTTAAAACAACAACAAAAATTAAATTAACCAATCAACAAATGGCCCAAGGACCTGAAAAGATACTTCTGAGAAGAGGATATACAATCAATCAACAAATACATGAAAAATGCTCACCATCTCTAGCAAATAGAAAAATGCAAATCAAAACTACTCTAAGATACCATCTCATTTCAATAAGAATAACAGCCATTATGAAGTCAAGCAACAATAAGTGCTGGGGAGGATGTGGGAAAAAAGGTACACTCATGCATTGCTGGTGGAACTGCAAATTGGTGCAGCCAATTTGGAAAGCAGTATGGAGATTCCTTGGAAAGCTGGGAATGGAAACACCATTTGACCAAGCTATTCCCCTTCTCGGACTATAGCCAAAAGACCTAAAAAGAGAATACTACAGGGACACAGCCACAATGTTTATAGCAGCACAATTCACAGTAGCTAGACTGTGGAACCAAACTAGATGCCCTTCAATAGATGAATGGATAAAAAAATGTGGCATTTATACACAATGGAATATTACTCAGCACTAAAAATAACAATATCATGGCATTTACAGGGAAATAGTTGGCATTAGAGCAGATTATGCTAAGTGAAGTTAGCCAATCCCTAAAAAAACAAATGCCTGAATGTCTTCTCTGATATAAGGGATGTGACTCAAAATGGGATAGGGAGGAAGAGCATTAAGAAGGTTACCACTAAATAGGAAACAGAGATGGAAGAGAAAAAGAGGGAGAAGGGGAATTGCACGGAAGATGGAAGGAGATCCTCATCATTATACAGAATACATGTATAATGTTGTGAGGAGAAAAAAAAAAGGAAGTATATCACATTAGATGGGGTAGAGAGATTTCAGGGGAGGGGGGAAGGGGGGATAGGAAGGGCAGCAGAATAAAATAGACATTATTGCTGTATGTATATATAGGTGAGTGTATGACCAATGTGAGTCTGCAACCTGTATAATCAGAAAAATGAGAAATTATACCCCATTTGATTCAAATGTACGAATTGTCAACAGAATTGTACTGTCATGTGTAACTAATAAAACAATGTCTGTTTTTATTACAGAAAAAGTAACAACTTTATATTGCTCTGACTTCCCAGACAAAAACAAGGTGGTGCCTGATGAAATCGTCTGTGAATTTCCTCAACAATATTACAGTCCTCAGCACTGCAGTTATTGACATACCGTCTTCTAACTTTCACAGTAACATTGAGGTAGATATAGATGCTATGATTATCCTACAAACTTCATTGAGTGCCATGGCAAGGACTTGGCCTATTCACTCTGTACTCCACACCTAGTGTAGTGCCTAGCACACAGACGTTGATCAAGCAAAGTGGTTAAAGGACCCAAAGAAATTTTCAGACACAATTAAGTTTAAAAAAACCAGAAAAGTATCCCAGGTTGTGTGGTGGCAAAAGTGTGCCTGAATCTAGAAGTCAGCACCAACATGCAGAGTAGACTCAACTCTAAGACACCATTAACACCGAAATGCAACAAGTAACCTCAGCTTAGCCACCACCCAGTGTGCAGGAGATAGTAGCTGGCTCAGACACCAGTGACCAGATAGCTGTCAGGTCCATAGTGAACTGGGATTCTTTTTCAGTTTTAACTAATTTGTGCTTGGGGATAAATTTTAATGGAATTCATATTAAAATCCCAAAGACAATTCTTCACAGAACTAGAAAAAGCAACCATGAAATTCATGTGGAAAAATAAGATTCAGAATAGCCAAAGCAATACTTAGCAAGAAGAGTGAAGTAAGACACACCATAATAGTATAGCTTAAACTGTACTACAGAGCCACGGTAACAAAAAACAGCATTGCATTGGCACCAAAACAACACAGAGACCAATGAATGGTACAGAACAGAAGACACAGAGACAAACTCACAAAATATCATTATATCACACTAGACAAAGGCACCAAAAACATACATTAAATTTAAAAAGTCTATTCAACAAGTGGTGCAGGGAAAATTGTAAAGCCACATAAAACAAAAAAGAAAGTAAAGCCCTCTCTCTCACTCTTGACAAAACTTAATTGAAAATGAATCAAAATTTAGGCACTAGAACAGACTACCTGTGCCTAATAGAAGAAAAAGTAGGCCCACATCTTGACTATGACAGCCTAAGACCTGACTTCCTTAAGGAGACTCCTATATTCCAAGAAGTAAATTCAATAATTAATAAACAGGATAGATTCAAACTAAAAAGTATATTCTCAGCAAAGGACACAATCAATAATGTGAAAAGAGAGCCTACAGAATGGGAGAAAATCTTCCCCACATGCACCTCAGAGCATTAATCCCTAGGATATATGCAGAACTCACAAAACTTAACACCAAAAAAACGCCAGGGTTGTGGCTCAGTGGTAGAGCACTTGCCTAGTATGTGTGAGGAACCGGGTTTAATTCTCAGTACCACATATAAACAAAATAAAATAAACAGTCCATTAACAACTTAAAAAATCTTTAAAACAGATTTTATAATTTAAAAAACCAATAAGTGAAAATTAATAAAATCATATTTAATAACACTCAAATCAACATCAAATGAATGGAAAGTAAAAGGGCTTTTAAGAGTGGGTATACTCTCTCCCACTTTTCTGCCAAATGATGACTCAACTATTGGGACAGACTTTTTCTGGCTTCTTACCTCCAGAACTGTGGGAAATAATTTTCTATTCTTTATAAATCTCATAATTTTCACTATTGGAAATTAAAATTAACAAATTTCAATATTTAGACTAATTATCTAAAATATAACAATACCTTTGAAACCGGAGTTCGAAGACGAAGCTCCATGGCTTCTGCTGGCAGGTAGGGCGCTGCCCGCGAGGGGCAGGGAGGCCTGGGCAGCAGAGAGGAGTCCTAGCTCTTCATGGCGGGCCATTCCACGCAGGGCTGCAGCAGACCCCAGCAGATCCTCAACCATTTCTTCTTCTTTCGGCAGCCTCTACGAAGTCGAGGAACCATCTCCGGGAAACAAAGCAGGCTGGAACTTCCTCGGGACTCCGGCGAGGCTCCGGAGAGGCTCCGGAGAGGCGAGGCGAGGCTCCGGCGAGGCTCCGGAGAGGCGAGGCGAGGCTCCGGAGAGGCGAGGCGAGGCTCCGGCGAGGCTCCGGAGAGGCGAGGCGAGGCTCTGGAGAGGCGAGGCGAGGCTCCGGAGAGGCGAGGCGAGGCTCCGGAGAGGCGAGGCGAGGCTCCGGAGAGGCGAGGCGAGGCTCCGGAGAGGCGAGGCGAGGCTCCGGAGAGGCGAGGCGAGGCTCCGGAGAGGCGAGGCGAGGCTCCGGAGAGGCGAGGCGAGGCTCCGGAGAGGCGAGGCGAGGCTCCGGAGAGGCGAGGCGAGGCTCCGGAGAGGCGAGGCGAGGCGAGGCGAGGCTCCGGCCAGGCGAGGCGAGGCTCCGGAGAGGCTCCGGCCAGGCGAGGCGAGGCTCCGGAGAGGCTCCGGCCAGGCGAGGCGAGGCTCCGGAGAGGCTCCGGCCAGGCGAGGCGAGGCTCCGGAGAGGCTCCGGCCAGGCGAGGCGAGGCTCCGGAGAGGCTCCGGCCAGGCGAGGCGAGGCTCCGGAGAGGCTCCGGCCAGGCGAGGCGAGGCTCCGGAGAGGCTCCGGCCAGGCGAGGCGAGGCTCCGGCGAGGCTCCGGCGGCGAGGCTCCGGCGAGGCTCCGGCGGCGAGGCGAGGCGAGGCTCCGGCGGCGAGGCGAGGCGAGGCTCCGGAGAGGCTCCGGCCAGGCGAGGCGAGGCTCCGGCGAGGCTCCGGCGGCGAGGCGAGGCGAGGCTCCGGCGGCGAGGCGAGGCGAGGCTCCGGCGGCGAGGCGAGGCGAGGCTCGCTCCGGCGAGGCGAGGCTCCGGCGAGGCTGAGGCGAGGCGAGGCGAGGCGAGGCGAGGCTCCGGCGGCGAGGCGAGGCTCGGCTCGCTCCGGCGAGGCGAGGCTCCGGCGGAGGCGAGGCTCCGGCGGCGAGGCGAGGCTGAGGCTGAGGCGAGGCGAGGCGAGGCGAGGCGAGGCTCCGGCGAGGCTCCGGCGAGGCTCCGGCGAGGCTCCGGCGAGGCTCCGGCGAGGCTCCGGCGAGGCGAGGCTCCGGTGAGGCAATCTGGATGGCCTGGCAGCTTCTCTTCGCAGAACAGCCTCCAAGGGGTTTATATAGCACTTGGTCCAATGCTATTGGTCCAAACTTATGCTAATTAGGACTTGAAGGAAGTACCACTGCTATTGGTCCAAACTTATGCTAATTAGGACTTGAAAAAAGTACCAATGCTATTGGTCCAAAGTTATGCTGATTGGGTCGGACACATACTAATGCCATTGGTCAGTCTCTTTTTAATATTCATAGTAGATTCATTCATAGAATCAGCCCCAAATTCCCACGCTGACAATGAATGAATGGCCTGGGAAGCGATCAATGGCAAAGCCGCAAAGTGCTTGCCTCTCATTCCCAAAGCCTTGGGTTGGATCCCTGTTCCAAAAAGAAAAATGAAAAACAAATTAGAGATAAATCAACATCAGCAAAAAGGAAATAAACAAACTATCAATACATAAATCTTATTCAAAAACATACCTGCTCTAAATTCTGCAGATCTCTGTCAAGTGTCGCCTTACCCTTTACCTCTTCAAAGCAATTTTTCCCAAAACTTGAGAGTCATGGACCATGTCTTAGTTATCTCTCTTTCGCACCTATGCCAGAGGCGATGTGGATGTGTGGGATGTAATCCTGCTGAGGATCAAGGTCTGATTTGGGGTCAGCTTGGGAAGCATTGCTGGTGATATCAAATAATAGCTATTTATTAAAATTCAAATTCATGCATGAAAAAAATGATATAGAACAAAAATATGGTATGATTAAAGGTCAACAAGAAGCAAATAGGGCTGAGGTTGTGACTCAGTGATAGAACCTTTGTCTCCCACGTGTGAGGCACTGGGTTTGACTCTCAGTACCTTCTATGAACAAATGAATAAAATAAAGGTCCAGAGATACCCACCGGAGCTCAGGCCCTTCCCAGATGCACTGGAGCTGCAGTGGGATGGTCAGGCCCAGCCCAGAATGCTTCTACTCACCTGCAGACACCAACCAGAGCTCATGTACAGTCCAGATCTGCCCCCGCTGACCTGGGCAGGAGGCCAGACACAGGGTAGGCCAGTGTCCATCCCTCAACTGGGAGACCTGCACCGAGCTCAAGTCTGGCCCAGGACCACGTCCTCACACTGGAAGACACCTGTTGGAACTCAGGCTCTGCCCAGATCAGCCTCACAAACCTGTATGGAGCCCAGGAAAGGGTAGGTCCAGGTCCATCCCAACACTGGCTGACCCCCCCCAGAGCTGAGCCTTGGGCCGTGACTGCCTCTGCCCACCAGCAGACCACTGCAGGAGCTCAGATCCAGTCCAGAGTCACCATGAGGACCTGTGAGGACAAAACCAGTGTCCAGGGTTGCCCTGTCCTTCCAGTCATCAAGAGGCTTGCATTGGAATTCAGGCTCTGCCCAGGACCTACTCTGCCCACTGACAGACAGCTGCAGAACTTCAGCCCCAACCAAGATCAGCCTCACTGACAGGCACGGGAGCATAGTCCAAGGTAGACCTGGTACCAGCTGAAATAAGCAGGCCCCAAGAAGAGCTCAGGCCAGACACGGGACCACCTCCGATCAACAAGTTGAGCTCAAATTCGGCCAAGATTGGCCCGGCTGACCTGCTTGAAGGCAGAGGCAAAGATAGGCCCAATGTCATCTCGCCATATGCAAAACCCCACCAGACCTCCAGCTCTACCCAGATCCAACTCCATGATATGGCAGGAGATGAAGTCCTAGCCCAGGGTAGCCCAAGGCAATACAGTAACCATGAGACTAGCAGTCTCTACCCAAAGGCCTACCCTACCAAAAGTCATTTTGGCAGCCACCCAGATCAGCCTTGCTGACAGGTGCAGGAACTTGGCCCAAGGTAGGCCTGGATCCAACTGCCACAAGCAGGCTCTGAGCAGAGATCAGGCCAGAAACAAGACAGTCTCTGCCCAAAGGCCCACCTGTGCCAGAGCTCATCTGTGCCCCAATCCACCTTGCTGATCCACTGAGAAGTCCTGACAGGGTAGATCCTGTTCCCTCCTGCCTGCCAAGGTCTCGGCTTGGCACCAGAATCACGAGCCACCACACACCTTTGTAGGTTCAAACAGCGATTCTTTATTCCCGATCTCACACTGCCTCCACACAGGTACAGGGGCAATCCCCATCTCCCGCACAATTCAAGTCCTAAATACTTTCTCTCCAGGAGAACTCAGCGGGAACTCAGGCAGCAGGCACGCCCTACCCTCAGCAGGAATAATCTTCAACCTCCAACTTCCCTAAAACTCCTATTGTCACGCCCTAAACCCAAGGACAGGGATACTTCCTGCAAAATACACCCTAATCTTGAATCCACCCTGGTGATTGAGCAGGATCACCTTTCTCAAACACACAAGCAAAGTCGCAGCAAATTTCCAAGGCAAGTCCATTTAACATGGGGTACGCTGGCAAGGATTTCGATGCATCATTCCTACTTGGTAATGGCCCTCAGCACCTGCCAACAGCTGACACCCTGCTGTATCTTAGCATTCAACCAGTTAACCCTTGCAGATGTGCACAGGAGCCCTGGCACAGGGTAACACTGGGAACATATGGCCATCACCAGACCTCCACCTCTGCTCAGGCTTGGTCCAGGACCGACTCTGCCCACAGGCAAGACACTCTCCAGAGCTCATTCCCAGCCCAGGTCTAGCTGGAGCATCTGCACCAGAGCCAGGGAAAGGTTAGGAATGTTCCATTCCTCTACTTTCTGAGCCCTGCTGGAGCTCAGGCTTGGCCCAGGACCACCACTACCCTCATGCAGTCCCCTGCTGCTCATAAATAGCCCATATTTTCCTTTCTGACCTGCACAAGAGCCCAGGCAAGGGGAGGCTGAGCTCCATCCTGACAGCTGCAGACCCCCACCAAGCTCCAGCTCTGGCCAGATCCAACTCGACAACATGGTAGGAGACAGAGGTAGAGCCTAGGGTAGCCCAAGTCCATCAAGTCACCTTCAGACTGGTACCTGAGCTCAGGCTCCTCCCAGAAATGACTGTCCACTGTCAGACAGTCACCAAAGTTCAGCCCCAGTCCAGATGTCCCTCTGACAGGCAAGCAAGCCTGCCCCAAGTTAGGCCTTAAACCAACTGCCACAAGCAGGCCCCAAGCAGCCCTAAGGCCAGACACAGGACCGTCTCTGCCCACAGGCAGAGCTCAAACATGGCCAAGATTGGCCTTGCTGACCTGCGCAGGATCCTGTGCAAGGGAGGCCCAGTTCCATCCCGCCACTTGCAGAATCCCACCAGAGCTCCAGCTCTAACCAGATCCAACTCAGTGTCCTGGCAGGACACAAAGCCAGAGCCCAGGGTAGCCCAAGTCGATCCAGTCATCATGAGACTGGTACCAAAGCTCAGGCTCTGCTCATGAATGACTCTACCCACTGACAATCAACCACCCAAGTTCAACCCCACCCAGATCAGCAGTGCTGACAGGTGTGGGAGCCTAGTCCAAGGTAGGCCTGGGATCAACTGCCACAAGTAGGCCCCTGGTAGAGCTCAGGCCACAAGCTCTACAGCCTCACCCCAAAGGCAGACACTTTCTGGACTCTGGTTCTTCTCCGATCAGCTAGTCCACCTACTTGGGAGCCTACACATGGATAGACATAGTGCCATCCCACCAGTGTCTGATCCCTGCTGGAGCTTAGACTCGGCCCAATACCACCTCTATCTATGGTCAGATGCACACCAGACTCAGGCCCGGGCCAGGACTGCCTCTGCTCACTTGCTGACTCCTGCTGGAGCTTGGGCTCAGCGCACACTATCCTAGTACACCTGTGGGAGTCCAGTAGTAGGCCTGAGTTCATTTCTCCACTGCTAGATAGCAGGTGGAGCTTAGGCTTGGCTCAGGATTGCCTCTCCAACCTACATGGGAACCTTGGCAAGTGTAGGACTGGTTCCATCCCACCACCTGCACACCTCACCTGGACCTCAAGCTCTGCCCAGGAGCCAGGCCCCAGGGAAAGCCCTGGTTCTACCTGCCACCACCTGACATCTGTGGTTCATAGGCTCAGCCCAGAACTTCCTCCACTCATTGCCACACATCTTTGGGAGCTCAGGATCACCCCAGATCTGTGAGGACGACCTGCAGTGGAAGCCTGGGCACAGAATGGCCACAGGTCCATTCCCCCACCAGCCAACCACTGCAGGAGCTTATGCCTAGATCTGATCTGCCTGGCCAAACTCTCCTGAGCTCATGCTCAGGGTAAGCCTAGGACCATCCCACCACTGGATGACGTCTTCTGGAGCTCAGGCTCTGTCTAGATCAGCCTATTGCAACCGCATGGGTGTCCTTACCTAGGGTAGGCCTGAGTCCAGCAGACCCTCACCAGATTTGAGGCTCATCCCAGGACTATCTCAGTCCACTGGCAGACACTTCCAGAACTCAGGCAGGGCCCAGGACTGTATGCACCCATCAGCAGACTCCCAATGGAGCTCAGGTAAGGCCAGATCCTCCTCATGGATCTGCATGGCTGCCAGGACCCTAATTAGGTATGGATCAATCCCACTAGGGGAAACCCCCCAGGAGCTGATGAATAAATAAATAGCCAAAACAATAAATAAATAAAGGAAGGAAGGAAAAAGAAAGAAAACTAGTTCATTCATATTCTTGATTTTATTCACATTTACTTTCAGTAGGACATCATGGATTGACTCTATTCTTCAATGCAAGAGACTTACTTATATTACCTAAGCCTGATTTGGGTGACCCAAATGTTATCCATGTAAAAATTAAACATAATTGTAAAATATTGAAGATTTCTTCCCTGACTTTCACCAATATCAATCATATTCACCAGAATACCCCATCTGAAAAATTTGATTTCACATCTGAAATTTGGAAATAGAACCAGAATTCCCAAGCTGGCAAAGGGCTCTCTACATGAGGCAAAATTGTTCCCAGTTGGTAGAAAACAGTACTTTGATGATGTTCCTTTGGGTTTCTGAACAGCTCACTAGAGGTTAATCATATACGGAGCTCGTAAAATTCAAGAAAAAGAAACAAACACCTTAAGAAAACACCAAAGAGCAGGGGGAGAGAGATGGAGGTTGGCATGGGACAGAGTTAAAGAGCTTCAGAGAGCTGGGTGAAATTATGCTATTGGGACCGATACTCCAAGACAAGAAGCTGCTTCCATCTCCCAGGAACTCATGGACCTTTTTCCTGGGTTCCCAACCGCTGACTCACAGGACTGAGAGTTTTGTGCACATTGGATACCACAGGCCTATGTCTTCCAAGGGTCCCATCTGCCCATCCCATCTTTGGCCTCATCTCCAAGGCTGTCAGGGATTCCCTTGCTGGATAGAACAGAAATCCCTTTCTCCCACACTCTCCCATGGGTAGAGGGAATTCCATGGGAGGTGCTCCCCACAACCCGCGACCATTACACAGGCTCTGGGTCCTGCATTGTGGATTCAGAGCAGATGCTCTACCTAGGAAATGCAAGGGAACATATGTGCATCTGTGGTCTCCATGGAGAATTGTGAGCAGGGCAACCTCCTGGGTACCTGGGCAGTAAAGCCTTTTTTCTCCTTTTGTAGTAGGGCCTGAAATCAGGGAAACTCAACCATTGAACCACATGCCTAGCCCTGTTTCATATTTTATTTAGAGACAGCTTCTCATTGAGTTTCTCAGCACCTTGCCTTTGCCTAGGGTGGATTTGTACTTGCTATCCTCCTGCCTCAGCCTCCTGAGCCACTGGAATTATAGGTGTGTGCAACAACAACCAGCTAAGATTTTGTCTTTGCCAAGTCACTTGTTGAATGCAAACACTATAAGTAAATCTGCAGGTGTCCTGAGGGAAAGAAGCTGCCCTCCTGGCCCCATGGAGCCTAATGGGCCAGAACACCCTTTTGGAGCCCTTGATGAAATCTCTGGGAACATTAGGCACAGGATTTGGTTGACTAAGGCTCAGCTCCCGCTGCTGTTTTTAAAATAGGCGAACACCAGCTAGGGTTCTACTATGAAGGCACCACATTTGCCCTGAAGAAAGGAAACAGTCCTGGGTGGCTTGGACAAGAATCAGATAGCATGTTAGGGAGGCAGAGGTAGGCTGTGGGAGCTTGTTTGTTTATCCAGGAAAACCCAGAGCCTTGCTATGAATCAGCAGTGAACTTCCCACACTGCCTCTCCTCTCACAGCATTCACTGGGCCCTCAGCATGTTATCAAGTAAACAATATGCTTCCAGCCTGGGAGACAAGCCTGTACACTGAGTTCAAGATTCGAAAAGGTATGTGCCATTGGAGCATGCAGAGAGCAAAGATAAAGGCGTGGGGAGCTGAAGACAAGGATGACCAAATTACAGCACAGGGAAGAGTGGCCCAGGAGGGAACAATCAGGGCAAAGGTTCAGATTTCACCTTATGAAGAGTCTAAGGCCTTCAGGATGGTTCCCAACCTCTCAGGATGCTTCTTGGCTTCCAGAAGTTGGAGGACAGCATGAGGTGACCTTGTAACATCTGCTTCCTCTTCCAAAAGCAGGGTGGGTGAGGGGTGCAGAGAACTCCTAAAGGCCCCCCTTGAGGTAACTTGTCCACAGCCTGATGACTAGGATCTTTGTGCTTTAAAGCCACAGAGCAGAAGGCTCCATGAAGGTCACTTAGGCCAGTATTTCCCACACATGGGCATCCACCTCTTCCCACAGTTTGTGGTGCTGCTTCCTCCCAGGGCACATCACCTACATTCTCAGCCTTAGGCCTCCTCTCTAGTTAACCTGATCATGACCTTGTTGCCAGTTCTTTTGTTCTGATAGTTAATAAAATAAATGCTGTTGGACAACCCCATGAAACATTCCTGTTTTAGTCAAATCTTTGTTGTTGTGACCAAAATATAGGGCAAGAACAACTTAGAGGAGCAAAAGTTAATTTTGTCTCATGGTTTCAGAAGTTCAGTCTATGGTTAGCCAACTCCATTGCTCTAGGACTTAGGAGAGGCAGAATGTCATGGTGGAAAGATGTGATGGAGGAAAGCCACTCTGGACATGGCAAAAAGGGACATGCATGTCCCTCCATGCACCAGGGACAAAATATGATTGCCAAAGGCACACTCGCATTAACCCACTTCCTCCAGCCACACCATAGCTGCCCAGAGTTAAGGCCCAGTTAATCCATATCAGTGGATTAATTAGTCCACAACTCATAATCCAATCACTTTCCTCTGACAATTCTTGCATTGCTTTACACATGTCCTTTGGGGGAACACCTCATACATAAACTATAACAGTGTCCAGAATGGACCCTTGAAAAACTCTGCCCTGGACCAGTCCCTGAGTTTATGCACAACTGAGGCCCAGAAACAGGAAAGGATTTACACAAACCACATGATTAGTGAGCCACACACTGTCCCAACTTCCCTCTGTCCTCTGGGCTGTATCATTCCATAGGCACTTGACCCTGAGGGTATCCAGTCTTTGTTCTTCAATTCCTCTGTGAAGCTGTCTCCTCCCCTTCATCTCTCCTCTCTGTCCCTCTCTTCCTATAGTCCCCCTCTTCATTCCCCTACCTCTGCCTTTTTCACAGCTTTAAAGTCAAATTGGTTTGGAAGCTTGGTTCTTTCTTATTTCAAACCACTTCCTAGGTCAAAGAACAGCAATCTCACCTTCTGCTTATGAAGGGGAAGAAGATCCTACCTGCTCGTGAATGGTTTTAAGCAGCTCATCATGTCAGAAGCCAGGAACTTCACATCCCTCAGAGCCCAAGGCAGGCTGTGTAGGCACTTAAGGACTCTGCAGTTACTCACTAAGGGAACAGGTATATATCAGACCTTATTCAAGTCCCTAGAGAAGAAGTTTGAAGATAACAAACTCGTGTTTGGGTGAGCTGGGATTTCCCTGGAGCAAAAGGATAATTCACAAACAAGCAAATGAAGGCATCACTTACAGCAAAATGATTAGACAAATACTCTTCACAGCTGTTCATGAATGGATTTCTTGTCATGCTTCAGGTCTGGTTTCCCTCTGCTTTCTCCCCGCAGCCCTCCTCAGCTCCTGAACCTGTGATGCTGCATGCTCTGGCCAGTCACTGAGAGCTGCCCTGCATGGGTCACCAGCACCTCAGATTCTCCATGGATGAAAACATATGTTTATGTTCAGAAAGAAGCACACTGTGTATGTGTTTCCTGCACTGCTGAGAAGCCAGTGTGTCCTGTGCATGCTGCTGATGGGATATGTGTGTGGTGAAGTGTGTGGTGAAGGGCATTGATTTGGGAGTTGAAATTATGTTTACTTCTCCAGGATAAAGTAGTGATTGAGTGGCACCTTTGTGTGCCTATGCTTCTTGTATGTGTTATGCATGCATTGAAGATGAACATATGTATGCGTTGAAGGGTGTGTATGTGTGGTTTTCTTTTTTTTTTTTTGCTATGCATGTGTACAAGTCTGTGTGAGCAAGAGATTGTGATTGTGTTGACATTTTTGTAATTAAAGAGGGTTCAGGCTTCTTCTGACCACACACACCCAGTGTGCCCCCCACCTGGGACCAAGAATGCAGAGCCCCCAGGTCTGGGGGTCCACACGCCTTCACATCTCTTTGCCTTCTTGGTTCGACATCACTGGTGATCTCCTCCTCCTCTTTCACCATAAGATTCCCTAAACCAAAAGAAAAAAAGGAACCAAGTCCATTCCATGCACATCCATCTTCTGCCTCTGCCTTAGTGATGCATGCTCACATGACACTCTGGCAAATCTACTACTATAGCCCTAGTCCCTGCATCCAGCATGGTGTGTGAACATCTTCCTTGCACTCCCCAGGCCTGGATAAACCCCCTGATTCATCCCCTTAACCAGCAGCCTACTAAAAACTAACACAATTTATGTATTATAGGCATAGGGCATCATGCCCAACACATACGTATCATTTTGGAAAAAAAAAAGTCAGGGATTTAGCATCAAGAGTAATCTTCACACAGTGAATTGTAAACTCAAAGATGGCAACTGGGAACAGAGTGACAGAACTCAAAAGAGAGATAAGGAAAGACTTGCATAGATAAAACACTTGATAACGTCACAAAAGTCACATTTCTATTTTTTGGAGAAAGACATATGATTCCGTAAAAGTTAGTGGGAACATTGTGAAGATGCTTAATGATGTAGTTAATAACATGAAATCCAATCCCTATCTCAATATTTCCATCCAAAAAAACTCCAGATGCTCTGATACACTAAATGTATAAATCATCAAAGTCCAGGAACAAAATAAATGAATGTTTACACAATGGAGGAGGATTTCTAAACCTCAATGTGGAAAGCAAGAAGGCAAAGTTGGTTACTAATGCAAGTTTTGTATGTATATGGAGGTGTAGTGTGTGTGGACATGTACAAACATACACCAGCACACATTGCTCTTGTACTTTGGTGGTGTTAAAATAAATCTTTGAAATAATCCAATTCATACAGACAGGAAGTAGAACGGTGCTTACTGGGATGAGTTACAGGGAAAAGTGGCAAGAGAGTATTTAATGAGGACAGGTTGAATTTGTGAGTAGAAAAGTCCTGGGGATGGACAAATGATAGTGATGGCTGTATCTTAATGACATTCTCTTTGGTGCCATAGAACAATACTCCTTTTTAAAAAGTTAACATGTTAAATGTCTCATATCGTGAACATGTACAACTGCAACTGTGTTAATTTTGTTTTCAAAATACCAGGTACAATCTTTTTCTAAAGATTTTTTTTCTTAGCTGTTGTTAGATCTTTATTTTATTTATTTATCAAAAGTGCTCAGAAAGGAAGACAGGGCCTTGGACCTGCCAGGCAAATGTGCTTCAGCTGAGCTCCAGTCCCAGCCCAAGTGGTAACTTACTAAAAAATAGAGTCTGAGATATAATCACACAGGAATATGTTTACAGATATGTAAAAGTATTTTTAAGAAATAAAACACTGGAGGGGATAGGGTTGTAGCTCAGTGGTAGAGTGCTTGGCTAGCATAGGAGGGGCTCTGGGTCTGATCCTCAGCACCACATCAAAATAAATAAATAAAATAAAGGCATTGGGTCCAAATACATCCCCCACTGCCCCCCACCCCCCAAAAAAACCTTTAAAAATATATAAAAATCATATAAAATGATTACAATGGACCACATCAGGGTATAATAAAAAACTTTGCCACAGTCACAATGAATGACTTGTTTAAACTGAAATTCTTGGGCTAAAGATAGGCATGCACTTTAAATTTTGGCATATTTTCTGAAACTTCTCTACAGAAGTGTTATGGCAACTTTGCATTTCAGTTCTCAGAAGTTGACAATCCATTTTCCAACACTGTTGAGATTCGATTTTCTCCCTCTCTTTATTCTTTGTATTTGACAGGCAAAAACACACATGTACTTTGTGTTTCCTTTGGATTACTAGATTGTGACATGGAAAGACCTCTGGATCTTTGGTATGTCATCTTAAAAACAGTCAATATTGGGTGTTCCCATTTTTCTCAGTTTTTGTTTCTCCTCATTGACTTGTATGAGCTAGGTATGTGATGAAGCTCTGGTGAGACACCCCAAGGAACATCACCAAAATACTGTTTTCTAACAACTGGCAACAGTTTTGCCTCTTGCATGGAGCCCTTTGGCAGAGTGAAAATTCTGGTTCTTCTTATCCATTTGCAATGTAAGCCAAGAGTTTTCCAAGGCTCCAGCGGGTGTCTGTCCATGGGCAGAAGTGGTCCTGGGTAGAGCATGGACTCAGGCTGGGTTCCAATGTGGCAGGATGAACCCAGGCCTATACTGGGCCCTGGCTGCATTACAGGTTGGCAAGGCGGATCTTGGACAAGCCTGAGCTCCTGCAGAGGTGGGCCGGTGGCGGTAGGGACCTGTGGTATCCTGTGCCAGGTTCGTTGTGGAAGATCTGGAAGGGATCCTGAGCTCCTGAGGTTGTCTGGTGATGAGTGGAGGTAGTCCTGGGCCGATCGTAAGGACCTACAGACTTCAGCAGGTGGCAGGTAGAACCTGGGCCTTCCCTGGGGCCCAGCTCTTGGGCAGAGTTTCAGTTGCAGCAGGGGTCGGACGGTGGCTGGATGGAAGGTGGTGTACCCTGGGCATGGTTGCCAGGCAGGTCGGCGAGGCCTTCCTGAGCCAAGTGGAAGCTACAGCGGCAATCTGGCGGGGGCAGGATGAACTCTGACTCACCCTGTGCCCAGGCTCCCTTGCAATTCTGGCAAAGTGAATCTGGCTGGAGTCTCAGCTCTGGCAGGGGTCAGCAGGTGGCTGCATGGATCAAGGCCCCTCTAGAACTCCCGCGCAGGTGGAAGAGGCTGATCAGGGCAGAGCGGTGAGCTGCAGAAGAGGTCAGCCAGTAGTGGGATGGACCCGGGCTTACCCTGAGAACGAGCTCCCTGCAGTTCAGCTGGGCGGATCAGGCCTGGGCCTGACCTGTGCAAGGGTCTGCAGGTGGCTGGATGGAACTTGGCTTACCCTTGCCCAGGCTCCTGAGCAGCTGGCTTGGCTGATCTGGCAGGAGCCTGAGCTCTGGAAGGTATTCCCTGTGGGCAGAGGTGGTCGTGGGTCTGGCTTGATATCATAGTGGGAAAACCAAGTAGAAGCCTCTGAAGCTGCTCTTTACCCATCCCAGTCATGTCAGGAAATTAAAAACAGTATCATATCCCAAAGGGAATGGCAGATCCCCATTACACTTTCATGTAATTCATCTCCAGAAAAGCCACATGGATCTTGGAGGATGACCAGAGACTTGCACAAACTCACTTAACACTGGTTCTCTTTGCAACTGCTTTGCCAGATAGAAGGGCTGGAATTGCCTCAGGTGTATTGATTGCTGTTCTGATCTGATAAATGCATTCTTTTCAATCTCTATCAGATAGGGAGATTAGAAATAGTTCTCTTTCATTAGGAACAGATAACAATTGCATTACAATCTTATTCCAGGGCTGTGTGGACCTGAGAAGCAAGAAGTGGAAAGTATTTTAGAGGCCTCAGTAAATGCATGTTTAACAGATGAATCTGCCTATGCAGATTCAATGACTCATACCCTGTTTTCACAGGGAACACAGATAACATCCCATTAAACAATAAGGTGTAGCTGCCACTCAGTTAATTCACCTTCTTCATTACAAGTAGACAAAAAAGGAGTATTATGACATAGGAATTGACTCTGACCAGCCGTCAGTAGGAATGCTTTTACAGAGAGAGCAGGGAAGACTGTTTGCACCCAGGTAATCCACTTGGGTGTCTCTCAAAGGGAAATCAATAAGTACAACAGTCACAGCCTAGTTTTGCAGCCACCAAGTAAACTATTTGGACCAGATAAGGAGAAGGGTGGGCTAGAATGGGTAGGAAAAGTGGAAGACAATGAGGATCAGAGTAGCTGCTGGGGTGAGGGCTATAGTTTATTTCATTCACCTTCATCTTATAAGTTTCCCCAAAAAGAGAGCCCATCAAAATCTGACAGATCTATTCCAAGAATTTATTACAGGAAGCAAGTCAACTGCAGATTTATCATCCCTTCAAGCCCAATGACTCATTTTCTCAACCAGAAAGGTTGATGGCTATCAGCCATCAGCTGAATCCCTCTGCAAGCATTGCCCTCTGTTCAAGAGTTTCTTTACTCAAGATCATTCCCTTTCCTGGAGTTAGTGACTGACCAATGATGGGGTCAATCTTGTCTCAATTCAGATGACTCCATGGCCACCATGTGAGTAATGAAGCCTTTCTTCTGACTGCATCACAGTTCACATTCTCCCTCCACCCAATAATGCTACCTTCACTTTACAAAATTATTGATCCCAATAGGACTTCCCAGTAGCCTTTTTTTTATGTGAATCTCCACCTCATACTCTGGGTCCCAAGGAATTAAAAATGCAAAACACGCATTATTTCATTTCATCCTTGCCATAATTTTTCCACTATTTTACAGAGGAAAGTCAAGCCTCAAGAGCTTCCATAAACTTTCACATTCCCTGATTCTAGAACCTGTGCACTTAGAACCAACTGCAGCAAACTACAATCCCTGTACTAGAATTAGGCAACCCCACCCCAACCCCAGGATGAGAGTACATCAAGTACAGACACTAACTTGCAGAATGTATCTTGCCATTATGTGTTCCCTTGGACCTACCCACATGTTTCAGAGGAAGAAGCCACTGAACTCTCCCCCATTTTATTGCTGTGTGCTTCAGAGTTTGGCTACCATGAGTTCCCAACTGAGTTTCATGCTACTGTGCTTGTGGCACTGTGGAGAAGAGTCTCCCTGACATGAGCAGCTACCACCCCCAGTCCTAAAGGTCCCATGTTCCAAGGTCATTGAAGTGATTCAAATATACAGTGATCTTTGTTTTATGAATCTAGTGGTTTAATAAGAGGCTTTTGACCAGAAAGTTACATAACTGTAAAGATCACCAAGTCTGTATCATGTCTCACTTCCCTCCCTTGAGTAAGGCTAGGTCACTTAGTCTCCTGCAAGTTCCAAGGGAAATGCTCTAAAGGAATGTGGCTTAAGCAGTCTCCACTATGGCAAAACGACATACTGTCTTCAGCTGTTGCAGATAACATAGAAGCCCTTCATCTTTTCTAACAACTTCATTCTCATTTATTCTCTGAGCAATCTCTTAGTGGCTGGACTCCCACTGACTTCTGCACACACATAACATGGATAAGTAACCAGGGAGGGCAGTGAAGCATGTTTAGTCATTTTGCATAAGAACTTCCCTTGTAGACATTCCATATGTAACTTGCCTGGCAACTCCCTTTTCTACCACTGAGGCACCAATGCAGAACAAAGGAGGAGTGCTCTCAGCCCCTCCACTGGAGACTCCTGAGACAATAGTGCCCCCACCAGGTGCTACTGTCCCCTACCCTTACACACACATCTTCCAGTGCCTTCTAGACTCACCTCCCCTTAAACCCAACAATGGTTCTTCTGCTTCAGAAGGTATGGCTCCTTCTCATGAGACATAGCAAACTCAGTCCTGCCCTTGTTGTCCTCCTGTGTAATTTATTTATTAACCTTTTCTCCATAGCAAGTGCTTCTTTGACCATCTTCAATAATCCAAACTCACTGTTTCCTCCCCAAGAAACCATCCCTGAAGAGCCACCTGGGTCATGCCCTGATACAGGCTATTGGGCTATAATCACCAGCCTTCAATGGAATCTGATACAGTTTTAGAGGCAGAATACTATTTCTAAGCTCAAACTCTACTATTTACTGAAATGTGATCCCAGGGAAGTCCCTTAATTTCACCAAGCTCCACTGTCCTCATTTATAAAGTGAGGACAGTGGAGCCTACCCAACACACCCATGGAGAAAGCTAGTGAAGTAATGTGGTAGAAAGTGACCTTTAAGTTTTAAAGTGCTATACAAATGTTAATTATCATTATTGTATGGTTCCTCTCCAATGAGCTCACTGAGGACACATCTTTTACTTTATTTCTCCCTGGGTCACACATACAGTGCCAGTAACACTGTAGGCTAATATTAGACACAGAATTAAAAATGAATAAACAAAAACCATTGATCTACCAGAATTAAGATAAAATCTCAAATATATTAAATCTACTGTAGATATGATTCCACAATCTAGAATATCCTCTATTGGGAAACATCCTGAAAAAGTCTGAAAGTCCATTTATAGCACAACCTTGACAACCTACACTGAGCAAAGAAAAAGCATCAAAATATATTTCATCTCCTAATACGGAGCCAACACTGCCAACAGGGGACAAGTTAGACTCCGGAACCCTTGTTCCTTTGCCCAAAGCTACCTTTAAATAACCAGCTTTTAAAAAAGTCTCATTTAAGAAACCCTTCTTAACCCATGGTATGATCAGTTCCTCTTCAATATCTGATGCAACCCTTAGTGTTTTCCATTGATTTCTAGCTGTGTTAGATTTCCCTAGGAGACAGAAATGAAAGTGATGACTAAGAAGATCACACTTAAATTTTAAATGTTTGACTTAAACATTGATTCCCCCACCCACCCCTCCCATCCCTGTCTTCATGCCCTCCGACGGGAAACTACCATATTTACACAGCGTAAAATCTTCAGCTTGCACCATTGCATGTAAGCTTGTAATCTTTCAACACAAATTTAGTTGGAACTACACAAGGCAGAATCTGCTCGGAGTTCAGATTTTGTTCTACTTCGCTGACAACCTTCTAAAGATATAGAAAAGGGTTACGTGCCAGAAGTATACCTCTTGTGATCTACTTCCACTCTATTAGAAATATTAGGCAGGTACCTATCTTCTCTGCATTGACCATTTTCTATATCCCAATCTTGCCCCAAGTTAAACTATTCAAATCACCAACTCTGGAGTAAAGAAAAGCGTTGGAAATAAGTTAAATTGCAAGAGGGGAAAATAACAATAACGTGGAGTCTTTCTTTAAAACACCTCAATGTACCCTCATATTTCCCCCATGTAAACAGGATGATATTTCTCAATTGGGTGGTTTTGTTGTTGTTGTGTTTTTGTTTTTTGTTTTTGCAAATGGTCTAAACTTTAGTAATATAGGCAACATTTTGTTGAATATCTAAAAAAATTAAATGGTTATGGTGATGGATTGATGCAAATCATTTTCCAGACAATTTGTTCTAGATATGAATACTCTGAAACCAAAATCTGTTGGAGTTCAGCAGATCTTATAATTCTGCTTGCAATTAAAAGGCAGATTCCCTATAGGTCCATTTCTATCAATATTTCACTAAATCTGCCAAGCTAGCAAAAGGTGGATTATTGGAAAAACTGAAGTGTCACTGAGGGATCTTTTGCTTCCAGGAATGTAGTTTAGAGCATTCCTATATGAACATTATGGTTGTTGAGCGCCAGGCACTAGAACTATAAAACTAAGCAAAACCATTGCTAAACAAAAGAAGTTCATGGTCTTAGATTGACTCATTAGCATGTCATTTTAATACAAATCAGGTAATGACATAGAGAGGCAGAGGGTGGCATAGGTTTCTAGGGTAAGTGTTGTCTGGCCAAGTCTTAAAGGCAAGCAGGAACTGGACAGGAAAAGGGAAGAAAAAAGGTATCTGTCAAGGACAGCAGCATGAATGAAGAATCCAGAAGAGCAGGAGAATGGTCAGTGCAGAGAATCAGCAAGTATTTTTTCCATGGACTCCCTCCCAACCCGCCCCCCCAACCCTGTGGTCCATTGGGCAGGAGAGGTTCTGAGCAGTGTTCATCATCTTCCAGAATGCTCTTTGCATGCTTTACCTTGGCACTCTGGGGTTCTTTCAAACAAAGGACTTCAGACCCCACTGCATGGGGGAACCATATCAAGGCTGAGAAAATTGCCACTGCTTCTAGAATTCCCTCTCTCCCGAGAAGCCTCCTGCTCTGTGCAGGGGCAAGGTGCCTTCTCTCTCAGGTGCTTCCTTCTCCCAGAAAGCTGCTCACTCTCCCAGAAAGTGGCCTCTGACTGCTGGCCTGCTGCCCTGCAAATCTTCCAGACAGCCCATGTGCCTCAGTCCTGACAGAGGACACTGTGGAGGCTGTGCCAGGAACCCTGCTATGTGGTTTCTTTCTACTTTAGGCAGAAAGAGGAAAGTAAATCTTCAAACAGCCTTTTCAACACTGAAACTGCTAACAGCAGACTGCTGGAGAGGGGAAGAAAGCAGTGGAAGAACAGGGTAGAGGGAAGCTGATATTTTTTACACATCCTTTAGTAGTTTCGAATGGTGTACTGTTCATATGGATCACTTATTCAAGAAGTGTAGTTCTTGAGAAAATTACTATAGAAAGAAAAGTAATGTCATGGAACCCCAGAGTTTTCAGTATTTTTCACAATGAAATAACAAGGCCCCTCTTTGTACTGGGTTGGCTTAATTAAAACCAAACTTACAGGTAAGAAGTCAGTTCATGTGGTAGTTAAGAAGATAGATCTCAGACACTAAACATACTATAAGACCATAAGTTTCTTTACCTCTCTGTACCTCAGTTTATAAATCTGTAGAATGAGAAAAATTACAATATCCTGAGATTACATAATCTAAAGTATATGAAGCACTTAGTGTCTGCCATCTAGTAAGTCACTAATCATCATCATCCTTATTGGTTGCTAGTCACCTCTACCACTTTTTGCTATATTGTTTAGTAAGAAGAAAAGTTTCAGGTAAGCGAAGTTTGCCTCGGAGAAGGACAGCACTTAAATTCAATAAGAAAAAATGAAATTGGATGTTGTTCAAATAGTAAAATTTTAGTTATAGGATGAGTAAGTTCTGATGATCTAATGCATAGCATGGTAATTTTAATTAATAATGGTGTATTATATGCCGCTTTGCTAAGAGAATGGATCTTAAGTGTACACACATACACACACAATAAGTATGTGAGGTGATAGATGTATTAATTGTGATAACTGCTTCACAATGTATATGCATATTGCATTATCACAATACATACTTTGAATATATGTAATTTATGTTTGTCGATTATTCCTTAATAAATCTGAAAAAAAAATGAAATTTAAGGGCTGTTTTCAGCTTTCTGGAGAAACATTTTCTTTCTCATAAACTTACTATGATACACAGGACAGAGTACAGGAGGTGATTCAGGGACCCAGATTCAAGCTTGGGTGGACACACCACCAAGGACTCTTTAAATTCTTCTCAAGAGTGTCATGGGCCCAAGTAAGCTAGTGTATGTGAAAGGGTTGCATACCTGCTAAAACCCTGCAAGTTTAAGGTAAACATATTCCCAAAGTGGTATACATAATCAACGAACAATTACGTAGAACAGCTAAGTTAACTAGAGCAAGTGATAACCATCCAGAAGTTTCTACAGTGCTGTGAGAAAAGTTTTTCTTTCTGGTAAAACCCAGCAGTGGTAAAATCAACTGCTGAGAGAATTGTCCCCTCCAGAAATGCTCTCTTGGTGATCTGCTGGCACCCCTCTTCCACCACTGCCTGGGTAGAAGAGCCCTGAGACTGGGATTCCCTTTCTCTTGCACATCTGTGCGCTGGATGCACTTATCTAGAAATATCTTGTGCCCTTCAAATTCAAGGCATGAAAACATACCCCAGCTTTTTTTTAGTTCAACCCACAACAACTTTTAATCAGTTCAAAGAAATCTCAGGGATTCAAGTTTGTCGGTTTTGTGACATCAAAATAACAAACTTAATCTCTAGACTTAAGTTTCCTTACCAGAAAATTAAATATCAAATTCTAAGGGTCATATGAGCTTGGCACAAATGTAAACAGAGTTTCCACTGTTTCCTATCTCTGTCCGTTTTCTGGTTAGTTTCCATGAACGTCCACCCACTAGACCCATGCTAAAATCCACCTCATCTCAGCTCTCTTGTGGTGTTTGAAGAAGATGGCACCTGACTTGTTTGAGTTCTCAGGTGCAAAAGGCTGCTTTCCTCTCCTCCCTGGCCTACCTATCTAGGCATGGCCCTCACACAGTCAGTGTTATAAATTTTCTTAGTGAAGAGACAAAGGAAAGAACACATAGATTAACTTGTTCATTCACTCAACGAATATTTACTGGGTATCTATTACATATATTAGATGTGTCTCATTAAGAACCAAATCCACCTGTTAGGTGGAGGTAGAGGTTGCTGAGGAGACTTTCCTAAGGAAGCAAAGGTTGGTTGAGATCTGAAGGGAGAGTAAGAGGTAACTGGATGGAAGGGAACAGTTGAGAGAACTGGCCTAGGGCCCTGCAATGGGAAAGAAAGAAGGAGAGAGAGAGAGAGAGAGAGAGAGAGAGAGAGAGAGAGAGAGAGACACCAATGAAAGGACAACATGGTCTTTCTCCTCTTTCCTGGCACTCTGCCTCTCATTGGGTTTCTTTCTCAATTAGCACATCTCCATTGCCAGACACATGTGGTTATATTGGCTCAATCTATAAAACACGTGTGAAACCTGGACACCTACAACTGTGGTTAGAAAAGGACTTTGTGGTATTTATACAAACACATCCTTGGTTCTCATGGCATGGGAAGCAATCAGTATCCAAATGGAGACATTCTACTTCAGAGGAGCCATTTCTTTCAGCTTTTCACAAACTCATTCCCAATTTTTCTAATTAATACCTTCCACTTTAGCCCTCTCCATCCTCAAAGTAATTGCAACATGTTCCCAAATGGGTTATAGCACTCTAATTTGTTTTTTAGTAAAATCTAGTAAATAAAATATGGTAGAATTTAAGGATGCCCTTCTTTCATATGGTAAAAATCCTCAAGGGAGATAAGTTTACTAAGTACAAAGAAGAAAAAGTTTTGGCATTCCTGAGAAGGGAGGAGGGAGGGGGGAAAACACCCTGTAAATGTCACTACTGACTAATTTTATCTATGTTTGGAAGGCCCTGGGGGGTTTTAGGGCTTTCCATAGAGATTAAAAAGTGACATTCTTATGAAAAAGAAATGCACAGCCTTTGCCCCCTGGAGCATTCACACCCACATCCATAATTCAGGTGAATAGGAATTTCAGTAGCCGGAGCACAAAGCTTCCCACAGCAAGCAACCCTACCCGCTGTCAGTTTCAACAGGTCAGTGGCATCTCTAAAGAAACCTTGAATCAAACATGTCCATGTCTGATAGCTTTTCCCAAGCCACTGTGGGCTTATGACAGTGCCTATTAGAACTGACTCTCCTGAACCCATACTATTATTTCTATTTATGCTTGACTTAGGACAGTGGACCTGGCAGGTCAGATGCCCAAATGCATTCCGATAAGCCTGCCCTGAAAGCTCTTTCAGATCATTGGGACTCCAAGAAAGCTTTTTTGTTTGTTTTAAAAAAATGTTTTAAAAGGCATTTGTATTATTCTGGTATTCACTAGAGGAATGGACCTGAGCAGCAAGGAAATATGACCTGTTCTGGTTTTAAAATTCTACACTGTTTTGTAAAGACTTATACTTGCAAATTTGTTTTTGTTTTTTTTTCACATACCAACTTGAGGACATTAAATTAAAAATAAATTTTTATAATAGTGGTTCATTATATGAGTCTCTTTACTGTTGTGAGTGCTTGAAATGTTCCTATATGGTTTTCCATGACAAAAGCAAAAAAGAAATAAGCACATCATTCCACATGCTTCAGGGTCCTTGCCCCCCTTTTCCCCTTCACCCAAGACTTCTGTATCTAGGGAACATATGACAGTTGAGCTTTCAGCTCTAAGTCTGTCCTGAATCACCACTCATTTTTCTCAGTTGCTTAGAAGCAAGCTTGATATTTTGTTCTTACATCCCAACAATACTTATAAAAAGGAACTCTTGTTCTCAGTATGTTAGAAATTATAGGTTCATTTCTTCTGAGAAGGAAGTTACATATTAATAGGCATTCTGATGTTATTTTTACCCTTTATTTTAAAGGTAAAGTTTCCAAGGACATTAAAAATTGCAATAGTGTGCTGGGAGTAAATTTTACTCCTACATCTAAGAAACAAATTCACAAAAGATGACATCATAGTAGTTATATTTTGCAATACGACAATTGAGGATTTCACAACCGCCTTAAGTTTCAATCACAACACAGATAAGTAAAACATTAAAGATGAATTCTTTAAATGTCATTGACACAATTTTTTTAAAAAAATCCATTGAACATTTACAAAGTTAATAATAATGCACTTAGTATGCTTATGGAAATCATGTGGAGTGAAAATATACTAGCTTCTTAGGAACTGTTATAAAAACTCCACATTCTATCTATGCTGCTTCTGGGTCAGCAGGGGTATTCTACACCCAAATGAAAACCATCCTCTTAGTAGATGTTTTCCAGTACACTCAAGTCCAGGACAAGTGTACTTTTCCTTCCCTCCTGCCCTGTAGATGATGACTGAGGTACACACAGAGGAGGAAACATAGAGAGCTGAGGACTTCATGCCAACTTTGACTCAAGTGCTATCCCACACTAATCCAAAGCTCATCAAACCATCTTCCTGGGCTCTTGATGAGAACAGAAAGCTAATTTTTCATACTGCATCAAACATCCATGGATTATTTAAAAAACAAAACACTTAGAATCTACTTGAATATATGGGACATTTTGAACTAACAGGGCATTAGCCAGTCTTTGTGAAAACCCCCTTTATGCTTTAATTTGATTTATAGGACAATTTTTTAAAGTAGTCCTTATTACTTTTGAAATCATGGTGTACCTTTAGAATAGGCTGACAAAGGATTGTTTTATGATATTTCTTGCTTAGTGACTAGGTAAAAAATACTTTCAATGAACCATTTGTTAAGTTCTAAAATGTCCAAATGTAATTAGGAAACCATTTGTTCCATTCCTTTTTAAACATTTCTATAAAATTCTATTCTGACTCAAGTATAATGAAATTAGCTTTTGCTGGGTCTGACTTGTTAGCCTAACCACTGGCCACTCTTTTTATTTTATTTTTCCCAATGCTGGGGTTCAAACTCACAGCTTCACACTTGCTAGGCAAGTGCCAAACTGTTGAACTACATTCTCAGCCCCACTGCGTCTTAATCAGGTGATACCTGTTAGCACAGGAGTTGCATACAGCCTTCAAGAAGGACAAACTGCACTGCCCAGACTTTCTCAAGGACCTCTGCTCCATGAGGGTTGGGGATCAACTAGCAATCCTCCAGGGCAAACAGAGCAAACCATAAATTATGGGCATCACAGCAGCTTTCCAGAGGCACACAGCAGTGGCAGGGGTCCTGGGTTGTGAACCAGCACATACTGTTAGTTCAGCATTTGTGTTGGTGTTAATGCCTCCACATCCACAGGCCTTTGTCCCCTTTGTACACTCACTCTTCTGTCTCATTTCTCTTACCCATAGCTATCCTTCAGAAGTTGGTATCTTGACCCACATTCCAGAAGGCAGCCCAGCCAACTTCTTGAAACCCAGCACCTAAATAGTCTCATTTTTGTACTAGATGACAGAAGCAAAATCCCTACCCTCCTGCCCTGTAGATGATGAATGGGGTACACACAGAGGAGGAAGCATAGACAGCTGAGGACTCCATGCCAAACTTGACTCAAGATCTATCCCACACTAATCCAAAGCTCAGCTAGACTCCCATCAAACCATCCTCCTGGGCTCTTGGTAAGAACAGAAAGTGATTTTTTATGCTGTATATGATTTGGTGGATTCAACAAGCTAGAGTAGATATGCATAAATATAGAAATGGGATTTCTAAATTCACTTGAAAAGTTAAAGATATGTGTTTATTTCCCCCGAGCCCATTAAAATGGCATTAGAAAGATGATTTTTTAAGAAAAAATTTGCTAAGCAGCCAAGGGACTCTGCATTTGGAGGGACTCCAGTCACAGAACTGGGCAGTGTGAACCACCAAGAGTGACAAGGTTAGGTGAACCAATCAGTTGATAAGGAGATCAGTGCACATCAACACTGCCCCAGGCACCAAATTTAGCAAAGCTTGGCTTTGGAAGCTTGGAAGGCAGATTCATGTCTTTCAGGTAAGACACTATTTCCCTGCTGGGGAAACTAAATGTCCCAAGAGAAACCTGACCCCATCCCCTGCATACAATGTCATTTAAATTTCCTCCAATGGAAAAAAAATGAGAGCTCTTGCCAAATTATTCTTCAGAGAAGCCTACTAGGAATCCCCAGCTTTGTGATACCTCTCCCTTAACAATAAGTAATAGAAGAAGAGGGGAGGTGATATCGGTCAAATTATATTGTTATACTGTGTGAATGTAACAACAGAGTCCATTATTATGTACAACTATATTGTGCCAACAACAACAACAAAAAATGGGAATAAATAAATAAATAAATAAACAAATAAACAAACACGTTTTTGAATACTCATAAGAAGAGTGAAAAGACATTTGCCAAACTGTTAACAGTAATCTTCTGAGTGGTGAAATAATAGGTCATTTTTGTACTTAGTTCTTTATCTATACTTTCTAATCTTACAAAATAATCATGCTCTACTAACAAACAAACAAAAAGTGACCAAGACATTTGAGAAAAGCCACATCTTGAAAAGAAATAGACCAGAAAAAAAGAAGAAGATAAAAAATAGACTAATTAGACATTGATAACATGTTATAAGATAATATTAATTTATTCAGAGATATAAGAGAAAATATGTTCACCCAGCAGGACACTGCATCTGGCCCCTGACTTTCAATGGCTCAATTTGAAATTTTTAAACTACACAATGGTGCAAAAGTAATATACATTCAGTAAAAAACACTACAAATTTTGAATTTGGATCTTTTCCTGGGCTAGTGACATGTAGCTCTGTATTCTCTCATCATGCTGGGAAATGGGAGCAAACTGCAGCTCCCAGACAGCCAGTTGGTCACAAGGATAAATACCAGCACTCTATAGTGTCTGGGTGCTAAACTATGATGTCTGGTAGATTACAGGTACTAAGAATGTTCCTAGCTTATAATATTTTAACTTACAATGAATGGGTTTATCAGGTGATATGACTTCATTGTAAGTTGAGAAGCATCTGTATTTTTAAAAAGAGAATTCTTGGGAATTCTAATGTTATAGGAGAGATAAAGCTAAGAACTTGAGAGAAGGAAGATTTTAAAAAGTGGTTCAATCCAGAACAACCAATAGCCAAAGAGAATTTAAAAAAAAAAAAAAGCTAAGCGGGGTGGAGTACAGGGCCACACAATGCTCTCTGAATGTAGTCAGGGCTGATGTAACTCAGTACATCATAGAATGTTGAATTCTGAGCCAACAATGAAAAAAGAAAAAAAAAATAACTACAACAAAATTTGTTGCCAAGTCTTCAAAAGAAATGCCAGACCCAGACACTTCTAAAACTGAAAGTTAAGGTGAAACAAACTTAAGGGCTGAGTGAAAGTGATTTAAATAGCAATTAGGGCCTTCATTCCTCTCCTGTTCCACCTCACTGAGCACTTCTTCTCCACCTCAACAGAATATGGCAGGTTTATTCTTTTTTTCTTTTTCTTTTCCTTCTTCATTTTTTTTTTGCAGTGATAGGTATCAAACCCAGAGCCTTGCACATACCAGGCAAACACTCTACCACTGAGTTATGCCCCTAATCTTACAGGTTTATTCTTAAAAGGAACTCTTTCGAAAGTGGAGGTCAACTGGCACAGTGGTTAGTTTGAGAACAGAACCAGGAAGCTTGGTATTTGAGACCCCAAAATGCTGACATCTCAGTTCTCTTTCTCCAGCCTCCTTTCCTAGTTAGCTACTAAAACACTGGGAGTGTACTTGTAACCACAGCAGAAGATAAGAATAGTTTCTTTCTGGAGAATCTGATTAGCCCAAGAAGAAAGACCAGAATAGATTCAACTAGAAGTTTCCTAGAATAAAAAAACTCCCCTAGCTCACCCTCTAGATAGGCTGAAAATCAACAAGACGAGCTCAGAGCCCCAATCAGTTATTTAGTCCTCTAATGCTTATCAAGGGTTACCAGGTATGTAAGGAAAACTTACAACAACAACAAAAAAACTATAGAATAAAACAGAAAATCAATTTGGAGGACACAAAACACACAGTGACTGAAACTGAAAAAGTATCAAAAATACACTCAGGGAAATAAGAGACAATGATATGCTATGATAAAAAGAATAGAAAACTATTGAAAGGAACATTCAAGTCACAAAAGAAAGAGAAGAAGAAAGGGTGGGAAAGAAGAAGAACTAGAAATTAATAAACATTAATGGTAGTGATGAAAAACTTTCAAAAGAAAGATCAGAAAATAAAGTTGAGGTATTCTAGCAAGGAGAGTAAAATAATAGAAAAAAGAAAAACTGAAAAAATTGGAGAACCAATTCTGAAGATCCAACATCTAAGTAACAAGTTTCAGAAAGAAGAAACAGAAAACCAAGGGGGCAGAAATCATCAATAAAATAATTCAAGCAAATGACTCAGAGGCAAAAGATATGAGTTTCCAAATTTCCTGAAAAGGCTATTGGGGCCATAGAAGAGTGGATGAAAAGAGATTCTCCCTGGGGCTGGGGCTGGGGCTTAGTGGTGTAGTGCTTTCCTCTCATGTGTGAGGCACTAAGTTCCATCCTCAGCACCAATAAAAATAAATAAACAAAATAAAGGTATTGTGTCCATCTACAACTAAGAAAAATTAAGAGAGAGAGAGAGAGAGAGAGAGAGAGAGAGAGAGAGAGAGAGAGAGATTGAGATTCTTTCCCAAGAACATCATTGTGGAATTTCAGAATGAGAACAGAAAAGATATCCTCAAAAAGGATTTTTTTACTTGAGCACTGGAGCATGTTTTCTCCCAAAACAAGAGAGTAAACCAAAAAAGAGGAAAAGATGAGGAATACAACTTGAGAGAAAAACCTAGGGATAGTGAAGGAATAGTGGTGGGTCTGTGTCAGGTTGTCAGCTCCTCAATAGCCTACAGAGCATGCTCAACCTTAAAGGATGTAGGGGCAGAGTGGCAGGGAGAAGAGCCTGCTAAAGAGGAAAGAAGGAAGGAATAGACTACCAATGTTGGTTGACCTCACATCTGTTAGAAGGTGCGTCTATTAGAAAGTGCATACCCCCCCAAAAAAAAAGCAAGTAGTGGGGGGAGCAAAAAAATCACAAAAGAAATGATCATAGTCCACAATAATAAACTAGAAATAGTATTTGCATCAGTAAGTTATGTAGAGATGTTTATCTAGTCAAAAATTATATTATCTGGGCGGGTAGGGCAAGGAATAGAAGAGAAGATGGTATACTAGACCTGGAAGCTCATCTATTGAAATAGGTGCTTATGTCTAAAGTCACAATTGCAAACAGTATAATATAGCCATATTATTTAGAAGTGCCAAGATATATACAACAGAAGAAACAGTCAAAAGATTTAAAAGCAGTTACCTCCAGGAAGAGGAAATGGAAAAGTCTGAGGAGTAATCCAGGGAAACTGCTGTGTTTTGCTCTAAACTTTAAATCCTATTTAACTTTTTGATAATGTGCATATACACCTTTGATGATTAACTTTTTATTTTTATTTTTTTAAAGAGAGAGTGAGAAAGGAGAGAGAGAGAGAGAGAGAGAGAGAGAGAGAGAGAGAGAGAGAGAGAATTTTTTTAATGTTTATTTTTTAGTTCTCGGCGGACACAACATCTTTGTTGGTATGTGGTGTTGAGGATCGAACCTGGGTCGCACGCATACCAGGCGAGCACACTACCGCTTGAGCCACATCCCCAGCCCCGATGATTAATTTTTTAAAAACTTTTTTTAATGAAACAATAAAAAAAGCATAGGATAATCAGTTCTCAATGAGACAAGGTAGTGATATACTATCCACTCCTCCAAATAAGGGACCACTCTTACTCTCTTCCTTCTGAGCATCTAGCACAGAGTAGGCACACAATAAATATTTGTTGTTTGATTGATGGTTTCATTGAGTAATTAAAACAAACTATCAAACATATTAGTGGGTTTCTTAAGCTACATGAATAGAAAATTCTAGGAAAAAATTCATAACTAATGTTGTGTGTCAGTGTCTGTTCTAAGTGCTGAGCACATTTTTCATCATTTAATCCTTATAATCTCATGGGGAAGACATCAACAATTGTCCCTATTTTATAGACAAGGAAACTGAAGGATGGTGAGGTTACAAGCCTGGTGCAGAGTCACTATCTTGGAACATCACTTTTTCATCAGCTGAGATCCCCTCCACCTTTTCCCCCTGTCCTCTGTGGTTTTTCTCTTCTTTGGTTTTCTCCATTGTTTGAATGGTACTCATCCTATGGCAACTTCTTAAGAGTATTTATGTAGAGGCAAACTTTGTTAATCTTTTCAAGACTGCATGTCTATGCTAATTTACACTGAGTTAAAAATTATATTCTAGCTTTTAGTGTTGCTTCTGAAAAGTCTAGAGCCATTCAGATTGCTGGCTCATTGTATGTGATTTGTTCTGTCTTAATTTGAAGCTTTCAAGATCTTCTCCTTGGGCTGGGGATGTGGCTCAGGAGGTAGCGCGCTTTCCTGGCATGCGTGAGGCCAGGGTTCAATCCTAAGCACCACATATCAAAAATGTTGTGTCTGCCGAGAACTAAAAAATAAATATTAAAAATTTTCTCTCTCTCTCTCTCTCTCTCTCTCTCTCTCTCTCTCTCTCTCTCTCTCTCTCTCCCTGTCCTTTCTCACTCTCTCTTAAATTAAAAAAGAAAAAAAAAAAAAGATCTTCTCCTTGTCTCCAGTGCCTTGAAATGTCAAAGTGCTGTGGTGGGTATAGGTTTCTGTACTTGCATTCCAGTGGGTATTCCATAAGCAATTTCAGATAGAAAATTTGTGTCTTCCAGCAGGTAAATGTACTTGAATTACTTTGATGATTAACTTCCTATAAGCTTTCTCTGTTCTCTCTTTTGATCACCTTTATTCAAATGTTATACTTCCAGCATGAATTCTCTAATTATTTTACCTTATTACCCCCTGACCACCCCACCCCCTTTCTTTTTCTACTCTTATTTCTGAGATGTTTTCTCAACTTTATCTTCCAACTATTCATTTCTATGTCATTATTAATTTCTAAGATATTTTTGTTATCATTCTATTAGTTATGTTTTCTAGCATTCTATTTTCATTTTGTGGTTAAAATAGCTTCTTTTATATTTCTAAAGATATTAACAACTTTTTTCCCCCTGGAAGTTTCTACTTTTTGATGCTATGATGAGTAAAAGAGAATTCTAAGATGTGTCTTTGCCCTCAAAAAGCTTCTAGTAGAGCTGGAGTGGAGAAGATGAACCTATCAGAAATAACAGAAAACAATATGAGGTATGGTATGGCTAAGGGCCACACTTCTTCTGCTGTCATTGATACCACTTGTTAATGTTATTTATTACTGTTCCCATGGGTCCTTCAAAGTTTCCCATCTTGGATGACAGTCCCATAAAGGGACTGTGGCAAAGGGGAAGGCTTATCCTAATTGACGGAAATCCATCAAGATCCAGCCCCTGATCGGAGGCAGATCCCACTAAATGTCAATTACATGCCCCTCTAGTCAGTGTGATAACAAGAATGTCCCCCACACATTTTCAAATACTTTGGGGAGTAACTACCCAAGTTTGCATACTACTCTCTCTTTTTTTAAAAAAAAAAAGGTGGCTGCTATATAATGAAAGATAAGCAGAAGAAAATTTGGCAATACAACTATAATATCCATTATAGTATTATCATCCCCCATTTTAGGGGTGAGAAAACTGAGATTCAGAAATTCTAAGTAACTTGTCCAGAGTTACTTTGTGATCAAAGGAAAGTCACTTAACTTCTCTAATCCCCAGTTATTTCTTCTGTTATAGAGAACTAATAATGCTCATTGGGAAGTTTGCAAACTTTGTGCTTCACATAAGCTGAGCACATATTTTCAAACATGTATACACTTAAACATTAACCTGCCTCCACCCCAGAACAGAATAATAAAAACATCAGAGATGACATCAAATGACCGCTCCCAAGTTGTCTCAAACACTGTGATCTACGTTCCTTTTCAGCTAAAGTGCTCTGAGTTGTGATAAATGTGTGTGCACATGTGCCTGCGTGTGTGTGACAGGCAAGGTAAGCTTTTCCTGACTTAATTTTTTACCTGGGGAAAAGACAGAAGTTAGCTAATCTGCAATTATGATAGATTAGCTCTTAAAATATGACAGATGACTTCGATGTGATCCCCAAGCATACACAATCTGAGCATACTTAAAAGGAACTCCACCCCAGTGTCTTGAGCTCTGAGTTATCTCACCATCTGTGGTTTATCTCACTCCTCTCCTGCCTGCCCTGCCACCTTGTAGGAAAATCTGTTGTGTCTTCTTAGCAACACTCTACTCATGGACAGGAGCCTTTTCCAAAAAAAAAAAAACCCACCCAGTTCCTGGAACCCTTCTCCACCCTCTGGGTAGGCTCCCTTATACACCCAGCCCCAGATCCTAAAGCCCCAGCCCCACCAGATTGCAGCTCCACAGACTAATCAGAAACAGAAGGTAGTTTCCTGGCATCTTGCCCCACCATGCTCACTGAAAGCAAATAGTTACTAAAGAATCACTGTTTATTGCTTATTCCCTTCCTGCCTTTGTCATCCTTTTGGCAGGTATGGCTGAAGAGGGTAGAAATGGCATCCAACTTATTTGCAAGATACCCAGTACAATGCTACCTTCTTTATTCATTCTTTTATTTATTTAACAACTGAATATTAAATATCTCCTCTGAGCAAAGCTAAATGGGAATCTCTGCCCTCTGGAAACCTACAGGCAACAGAAGCCAGGGCACCAGATAGCTGTGCAATGGGAAAGCACTGAGCCTTGGATCTGCTTGGCAGCTGGCTTCCAGGGTTTACAGATTCATTGCCTCATGTCTATGGTACTGGGGAGTCTGTGCTTGCACACATGGAGTTAGGCAAGACTTCACAAAGAGGGGCACTGAGGCTGTCACACTTCCCAGGCACACAACAGGACAAGTGCTTTCCAGGGAAAGTAGGCAGCAGTACATGGGCACAGCATCCAGCACGTGCAGAGAAGCTGGATGATTCAGCATTACTGAAGCTCTGAGTCTGACGCAGAGTAGCAAAAGCTGTAAGTCTGGATAAGTAGACAGGAACCAGATTAAGAGGCTGAAATGGGGAGCCATTGAAGCACTTTATAAAATTAATTATTTTTTCTAGTTGACAAAAATTGCATTTATTTTTCATTTACCACATGATGTTTTGAAATAAGTACACTCTGTAGAATGGCTAAATTGAGCTAGTTAACATGCAGTACCTCCCAAACTTACTTTTTGTGTTGAGAACACTTAACACCTGTCCTCTGAGCAAGTCCCAACAATACAATACATTGCTATTGACTATGGTCACCATGTTGTAAATAGATCTCTTGAACTCTTGAAAGTCTGCAACCTTTGACCAACATCTTCCTAACAACCTCTACTCCCAACTCATTGAAAGAATCTAAATTAGGGATTGACATGATCGGATCTCATGTCAAAAAGATCAACTCCCTATCCTCATTCTGTCAGTAGGAGCAGAACAGATGAAGGCAATGAGCAGGAAAGATTTGAGGTAAGACTGGGCAGGCTATGATGGGGTCTAAGCTTGGGAATGACCCTGCAAGACAAAAGAATTGGATCAAGAACTTGATAAGGCAGAACTCAGGTGAGAAGGGGGAAGACTTCACCTCATCAATACATAGACTGGAGGAGGTTGAGCAGATTTGGAGGAGAGGAAGGTCTGAGTGGAGTTTGGTATCTGTTGCCTTGGAGATGCCTACAGGATGTACAAGTGGAAATATCCAGGAAGGATCACTGGGGTCATGGGCTCAGTCCAAGGTTGGATTGAGATGAACATCTGTGGAGCCACACCTATAGAGACAAGAGGGCTGCCACAGCAGGCAATGATGAAGAAATTCCCTGGGAAGAGTGTATGGCAGGAGGAGAAAAGAGGCCCAAGGATGGATTTCTGGAAACACATGAAGAAGTCATCTAGAGACAACAAAGGGATTGAGAAAAACATAAGTGGTCTGCTCCTCCTTTGGATCCTGACATTGTTTTCTTCACAAGTATTGTGAAATTAAACCAATAAAACCTTGTACATTACTATATTAGATCACCTAAAGGAATGTACACAGTCGAAATTACCTCAAACTGGTGGCTGAGGACATATTTCAGTGTTGGAGCACTTGCCTAGCATGTATGAGGACTGAGGTTCCTTTCATAGTAACCCCTTCTGATAAATATATAAATAAATCAGCAAGCTAAGCTTCTTTCTCTGTTCAAATCAAGGTAGCATGCTTGACCTACAGGTACGTGACATAGTTGTCTCTGTCTGGGCCCAGCTGAATTACTCTGCCAAGGGGTAGAGTCAGAGAAAGACAGGAAGGACCATTTCTTTTCTCTGGAGCTGTATATTGGGGGAGGGGAGGATTTGAGCATGAAGATACTGAGCTAAATGATACAAGATGCCAAGAATATCCTGGGACAGACAAATCTGAGGGAAAGAAAAGATCTCAGTGACTTTTGGGGAGAAAGGTTTTTTCCTTCTTTATTAAAACAGCTGCGGGGTGTGTGTGTGTGTGTGTGTGTGTGTGTGTGTGTGTGTAGTTAATGAAACTCATTTAAAACCCCAGTTTCCACCATATGATGACCTCTTACATTTAGGGATAACATATAATTTATTTAAATATTGATTTTTAAGAAGTAGAGACTTTTCTATATATAGGAAACTTAAGAATAAGCAAACCCTGATCTCTGCTGATTGGGGGTCAAGATAATGGTTACATTTGGAGGGTGGTGATTGACTGGAAAGAAGCTGGACAGAGTTCTGTGGGGCAATGGAAATGTTCTATATCTGATCTGGAAGATGGTTACATAGGAGACATATGAAAAAATTCTCCAGATTGTACATTTAAGATTTGGGCATTTTACTGTACATAAATTCTACATCAATAAAAATAGGTAATCTGTCACAAACTAAATACAGCATGCATTCCTCCCCAGACACACACACACAACACATACACAATGGATCCAGGAAGGAGAGTGAAGTCACAGGAGGACTAATCCATGCACAAGCCAAGGAAAAGGAAGGAGCTAGAAGACAGACCCTGCAGGATCCTTGAGCTGATGTAATGAAAAACAGAGTGATGGGTGGGAATATCAGAGGCTGTGACCAGGATGGGGTGTCACAGAGTGAAGGAGTCCTGCTAGAGAGCCAAGTCCAAGGTGAGGCCATTGGTGTGAAAGGCTGGAAAAGTAAAAAGGAGGTGGAGAGCATTAGAACCAAGAAGGTCTCCACAGGAATGGAACATCAGAAGTATATGTTATATGGTCACTGCCCTGAGAATACAGCAGGAAGAAGAATCATACATGTCAAAGATAGAAAACCGTCTGAGAAAATGGCCAAGGAGATGAGTAAGTGACAGCTTGAGAGGAGGAAAGCAAGACACTGAAGTGATTTATGACTGTGTTTTGATGATAGTGGTGGGGTAAAATGAAGTAACTGGTCTAAAGTATAGTACTCTTTTAAGCACAGAATTGTGAAACTGAAAGATTATTGAGACATGATATTTTGAAATTTAAAAACATTGGTACTTATTAGATGTGTAGGTCATTGACTAATAAATGAACTGACCAACTATCCAATTATCAGAAGGAAATCACTTTCTATCCCCTCACCCAAAATAAAGTATTATAATGAGTCCACCCCCCAAGAAAAAGTGTTGAAATGAGGGTGGGAGCTAATTGACAACTGTATTACATTTGGTGTTGTTATTGTGGGTGGAGTGTACCCAAGTTTTACTGTAATAAATGAAGTGTGATCCAAAAGGGCACCAACACCATTTATCACTATCACATCTACTCTCCTGCATAGAATATTTTTCAAAGGTTCCAAGTGAGGCCAGAGGAAACTGTAATCTGTGCATGCCTGGGCAGGAAGCGAAGTGTAACCAGCCCGTAAGAATTTCTACTAGGAATTCAGATAAATTCTCATAAAGGACCATCTATTTTGGGGATACAGAATGACTGAGGCAAGCGACCACGCTGGGAGACAGCATCTCCCGGGCATCTGGCTGGGAGAAACTTGGCCAGCCCCAGCATGGGGGGCTCTTTCCTCTCATCAGCTGTTTTTCACTCCTTTCTCCTTGTCAGTCTCATCAGGGCAGAAATCATTCTAAGAAATAAAGGAATTAGAGATTAATTTAACCATCTGCTCTGGGAAATTTTGAAAAACAGATTATGTCATGAGGAAAAGACATCTCTAAGAATAAACTTTAGACTCCAAGGCTCCTGGACCAGAGAATTCAGAATAATACTTCCCAGGCTCCTACCTGCCAGTTACCTGCCTGGGTCAAATTCATCAGTAGCTGGCAGTCTAGTAAAGAATTGAGTCTGTAGTTCCAGCCCCTCTTCAGCTGGGAAATGTGCCCTGAATTGGTTTCACAGCTTTTTCTATCAGGTACACCCTGTTTTCCAACTTGTATGAATTAACATACATTGCATTTGGCGGATTTTATTTTTTAGTTTTTTAAAAAGATACCATTTGAAAGTAAATAAAAATATCCTTCTGTGAAGTTCCAGTAAGATGAAAATCTTTTACTATCTGAATCTTCTTGAGGCTGCTTTCCAAAAACTATAATAAAATCAGTTCCCATCCATAATCTTAGGAACTATGAGAAGTTAGACTTAAAGTTTAAAGATATGAAATAAGTATGGTGCAGATAAACCCAGCTTAACACATATGTAAAGATCAGCTCTCTCATAGGAAAATTATAGTCCAGAATAATACAGATAAAGCCAAGTAATTAAAACCAAAAATTGAAACCAAGTAGTCAATCATTTTCACATGTAATCAACTGTTGGCTTAATGCCACTAGAGTAAAATTCTTCCTGATTAAACTAAAGATATAGTGATTTTATAACATATCTGATAATAAAAATACTAAATTTCTTTTAAAATTTCATAGCCTTAAGCCATGCAGAAAAGAGATTTTCAGATAAGGATTTGGTTGAAGCAGTAATAGACAAAAACAAACAAACAAACAAATTGGAGAAACTCCTTAATTACTTTTGAGTAAAATGAGGGTCCTAGCAAAAAATTAAAATATTCATTCCTTAACATCATAGATACAAAAATGCAAAATTTTGTTCAATAAACTATTTACTTTTTTTAAAGAGAGAGAGAGAATTTTAATATTTATTTTTTAGTTTTTTGGTGGAACCAACATGTTTGCTGGTATGTGGTGCTGAGGATCGAACCTGGGCTGCATGCATGCCAGGTGAGCGCACTACCATTTGAGCCACATCCCCAGCCCAACTATTTACTTTTCTGACACCAGTTTCTACATCTTCTATTAAAACAAACAAATTAGGTCTGGTGGTTTAATATGGGAGGATGTACCATATAAGAATCTTACCCTAGAATACCTCTGTCTAAGGAAAAGACAAAAGCTCTTTCAGGTTTCATAATTGAGAGCCTGTGGGTAACCTGAGCAAGGGATCCAGGGAGGGTAAGTAGGAGGTAGGTGTGTCCTCTGGAGTGAAAGATTAGACAGTATAGTATGAGTAGGGAGATGGCAGCCCAGTGATATACTTCTGCCATACAAATCACCCAGAGACTCTGGGCCATGGTGTCTCCATCAAAGACTGAAGATCCTCATAAGATCTTCCTCCAAGGGCAGTTTGGTGACAGAGAAGTAGACCCAGGGAGTCATGGGAAGAAAATGTCTCAGAGATATGACTAAAATCATAGTTCCTTACCTGTGATCCTAGACAAAGTAGGGACTGTGGAAGACCAGGCATGTGGGGAGGGATGAGACTGGGCTAGCCCCAGAAATACCCAGATTGGGGATGGACAGAAATAGAAAGGGAGAAGAATTGAGGAGAAATCTGCTCTAATCCCCAGGGAATTAGGATCAAAGCTGAGCTCAACTGAATGATGGCCCCTAAGAATAGTACTTCCTAGTCCTGGAACCTGTGAATGTCTGTAATCACAGGGACTTTGCCCAGGGGATGATGTTAAGGGCCTGAGATGGAGGATTATCCCAAATTATCTGGGTGGTCCAAGGTAGGGGAAAGAGGGAGGTAGGAGGTCAGTATAAGAGAAGGAATGTGAGAATGGAAGGAGATGAGGGAGAGAGAGAGAGAGAGTAGGGGAAGAGAAAGAAGAGAACATGGGAGAGGGAGAGGGAGAGGGAGAGAGAAGAGGAGAGAGGGGGGAGGAGCAGAGAAAGCCATAAAAATAGATTGGTAGATGCTGCACAGCTGGCTTTGAAATTAGAGGAATGAATCAGGAGTCTAGGGATGTGATGTTCTCTGGGAGCTGGAAAAGCTCAGGCAATGGTCTCTTCCTGAGTCCCTAGAAGGAGCCTGGCCTCCCAACACTTTGGTTCTAAATTCCCAAGATGCATTTTGGACTTCTGACCTCTAGGCCTGTGACAGAATAAATGCATGTGCTTTTTTGAGTCACTGTAGTGCAGTGATCTATTTCAGCAGCCACAGAAAACTCCCACAGAGCAGGGCACTCATTGTGACCCCTCCACAGACCCTGCCCATGGTGACACAGGCATGACCATAGGCCCTGAGCTCCAACCCTGCTAACTTCCATGGTAGATTAAAGATACTGGAGCTCAGGGACTGCATGAGCCGGTAGGGTGGGGCTGGGCCACAGACTCACCATTCATTCATGGTCACAGAGTGGCTGGATCTCTAACCCTGCTAGTCACTGCCTCACAGAGAAAGTCTCAATAGAGGACCTAGTTTTCCTGCTGATATCCACAATTGAGTGAAATACTCCCAATAAATAATGACTTCCCTGTCACCAAAGGAAGATGGCAGGTGACCTTCTGTGCCACACACTTAAAGAATCACTATGTTCTCAGGCCACAAATTGGTCACCTGTGTGTACATCAGAACCCAAATCCTCTCAGTGCTGAAGCCTCAGATAAAACATGTTTCCACCTCTAACTGTGGTACAAGATGCTCTGTCTCATTTCCCTCCAAAATGTCTTAGATATTATGAGCACCTATTTCCTTGGACACACTGGTTCCCTGGGAGTTAGGAGCTCATTGTTGGCAAGTGTCTGAAGTTCTTGGCAGGCCTTTTGTGTGCCAGTTTTCTTTTTATCTTCATCCTATTTCTCTTTTGTACCCACACCTACCATTGGATAAGGAATTGAGGTGGGCTCTGAATTTAAGAGTTTGGGAAGCCAATGGTATTGGTGTGCTCTGAATTCTGTGGACAGTCTTGTTCTCAAGAGTAATGGGAGTGGTGAATATGTGTGGGTATGAGCTGAGTTGGGCAAAGAGGATGAGGGGATTCCAGGAGTTCACCCAGAAGAGAGGGGCACAGTTTATTGCCCTTGTTTGATGCAAGTGATAAGCTGTCTGTGAGGGTCAGGGCTTGTGAAACCAAGCCTTCCCAAACTGTTCAGGCTCTGGACTCACCCTCCCTCTGCTGCCCAATCCTGAGAATCTCCCCCTCCCCTTGCTCCTGCCCTGGCTTGAAATTCTGGCTTTGTGGCATGGATGCCTATGGCAGCCACTACAGCACCAAGAGGGGTCCAGCGGGCAAAGCCAGGATAGTAGAGAGGCAGAATGAGCCCTTGTGCAGTCCTGGGCCTGTAGTCTAGAATTTCTCCTCAGGGGTTCTCAGTCTGTGCATCCGGAAGAAGGGTCAGGAGGAGGAAGGCATTGAGAGAGAGAGAGAGAGAGGGGAGAGAGAGAGAGAGAGAGAGAGAGAGAGAGAGAGAATATGAGTGTGTGTGTGTGTGTGTGTGTGTGTGTGTGTGTGTAGTGGAGGGAGTATATGAGCAAGTGACACCTACCCCAACCCTGTCATACGGTTAATGAGGGCCCTAGGTATTTGGTTGTGCCTGGTCAGTGAAGTTCATGCTTCTAGGTACCTAGACTGGTGAGCCCTGACCTCTGACCCTCAAGCAAGTCTGCCCAACCTTTTGTAGCCACCCATGGTATAAGTCCTAAGAACTGTGCACCCTATAGTATTCTCTCAGGGTCCAGTCTCTGCACCTTTTAGTGTCTTTGCCCTGTAGCTAGCTCCACCCACACCCTGATCATGGTCACTAGCATCCTCCTTGTGATCAAATTCTAGATGTTTGCATTTACTCACCACCATCTACTCATTTGTCCATTCATTTCTGGCCTGCAGACCAACTCTGAACCATACAATTGAAGCAAAGTGATCCTCACCTTGGGTTAAGTGCTTTAAAGGACAGGCAGTTTCAGAGCCAGCACTGGGAGCCCAGCCAGCAGGGTGGGCACACAGTCCCACACCTCTGTGTCTCTCTACATCATCTCTGGAATATGTGGGTCTGGCTGGGTCCCACCACACTGTGTGTTTTCTGCTGAAGTTTCTTCTTTTGTCACTGTATTTTAAACATTTTGTACATTTAAAACTATTCTTGTTCATCATGCTTTACTAGTGTGTGTGGTAATTTATTTATTCAAACCTGCATTGGCCTCTTATACTGGCCACAGCCAGGTAGCTGGACTCTAGAGATGCAGCTTCCCTCTCATACACATACCCCAGCAAGTTCTCAGCTCTAAGGATGGCCATCTCTGCAGAGGTTGTTTCAGGGCCCCTTCTTGTCTACCCTCTTCACATAGCTTCCAGCCTTACCAGCTAAGTCTAATAGTCTTTCCTATCTCTGGGTGGGGTCCATATCCTTGCCCTGGTGTGGGAGGATAGAGACTGAAATGATGGTGGCACTGACCTGCCTTGTTTGATGGCAGTCTGATGCCTTGTTCTGATGGAGGCTGCCCATGGCCCCTGATGACCCTCCTTAGGGTAGCCATACCCAAGTAGTGGGGCCAGGAGGCAGGCGCTATTGGTTGACCTTCCTAAGCAGCCTTGGGGAAATGCTGAGTGGACGGAAACCAGAGTTCCCAGGTCAGCCCAGTTGGGCCTGGTACACAATGAGCCCCATTCAGCATTCTGATACATGGACCTGGGCTGATCTGGGATACAGGGGTGTTAAGAGCTGATTTAGTCTCATTCATATAGCCTACCTCATTCTCAGGGGTGCTCTCTGGCCCTTCATTCAATACCTCAGCATTCTTAACTGGCCCTCATGAATCACAGTCCATAGAATTGAAGCTCCACAGTTGGTAGATGTCAAACAAGGGTTTTATGGTCAAATTTGGGGTCAGTTTGGTTAAATGGTACTGAAATTCTTTCTTTTCTTCTTGACTGCAGGTCATCTCAGGGCCTTGGTTTTAGAGTGGGGTAGTTAATATTCTCTCTGATAGAATCGCTATGTGCCAAACTTCAGAGCCTGGTGTGCCCAGGAATCCATTTGGGGACCTGGTGACTGGGGTGCTTTAGAGAAGTGGAGCAGGGAAACCTTCGGGCCCTCAGCAAGCAGAGGCCCTGAGGCAAGTGGCAATCCCACACAAATCTATACGTATGGGATTCCTAATGGGTGGAGGGACCATGATGTTGCCCAGCAGTGAAAGGCAATGTACAAATTTAACCTTTGGATTTATGACTCCATTTCTTTGCAGCAAATGTCACAGGAAATGTCAGGCCAAGGCTGAAGCTGGGTGAGGGGCCCATCCAGAAAGAGGGTGGGGTTGAGGAGGCTGGAGGACAAAGGGATTTAAGCCAGCATGAGACTTCAGGCACCTCACCACCTCCTAGGAGCCCTCTCAGATTGCTCCTTGCTTGCTTAGGTCCTCAGCACTGTGTCCTCAATTTTCCCCAGCCATTGTGACCTTGTTAATATGTGCTTTTGTTTGCCCTCCTGCCAGAGCCCAGATGGGGCTGGCTCAGGGACCTTCCAGAAGTTCCCCCCTTCCCAAAGATTGGGAAGCCATAGGATCAGCTTGTGAAGTATTGGCTGGCTGTGTGACCTTGGGTAGCATCGGCCTTCCCTAGTAACTGGAGGCCTCATCTATAAACCATGGCTGTTGACCAGAGGTGGTTTTCTTAGTTCAGTGCCTTTATGAGTAGGAAACACTCCAAATCCTGGCATTATCAGGTGTGGGGCTCTGGAAGAGATGGGTGGGGCTGGTTGCAGGGCCAGGATGAAGATTGGCTTGTAGCATCCCACAGCAGTCCCAGCACCTGGAGCAGAACTCACACTGTAGGTGCTCAGTAAAAATAGTGAGTGAACATCGAATGCAGAAAAGGTCTTAAGCTGACTGGGAATCCATGCCATCAGAGTTACTTGCCCCCTATTCCTCCCCCATGCCACATCCAGCTTAGCCTGTCTTGTCACTGGGCTCTGCACTGGTTCTCAGATCTGGAAGGTTGGTCAGTGAATGCTGACCAACTACCTGCCATATGTGGGACCTATACAACCAAGAAGAGGGTCTTCAACTCCCTGGGCTACTTCCTCCTAGCAGCTCCACATCACTCCTGTACACAGCTACACTCCACTGGGCATCCAGGACCCCCAAATTCAGTCTATGTGATATCATATCCTTTGTATTGGACATCCAACCCCACAATCTTGGCCTGCCCACTCTACTAATCCCCAAAGACAGATTCATTGTACAAAGTCTGACCTTCTCCCTGTCCATTCCCTTTTATTCCTCATGGCAGGCCTGCCTTATTAGATCACCCCCTCTACATCCTGGCTCAAGACCACACCCTGCTTACTATCTTATTTTCCTATAAGATGGTATTTTCCACCCCTCCTGCCTAAACCCTCCCAAGACTACCTCTAAGTGAAGCCTTTTCTCCTTACTTTCAGGGCCTGGGCCTGAAGGTCTCACATAAGAAGCTTTTCTTCCACCTTTGCTGGGGGAAGCTCCAGGTGCTATTTTCTGTCACCCCATCTCCGTGTCTCCCAAACAGTCTAACCCTGGCATAAGAGAGCAGAGAGCTATTTGTGGGTAAAACAAAATATAATTCAAATTAAATGAACATAATGATGGATGATGAGATATTTCATGTGTGTAATGCATCATGATAGAAATATTAAAATGATGTCACAATTCTATTGTAATGTCTCACACTTTGCAATGGTTAGAGTAAAATGTACTTCTAAAAATCAATAGTTGAATTTAATTTAAAATTACAACATTGCTTCAATTTTTATTTGTATATCTTAACATGAGAGTCTTGTAAATTATTTTTTAAATTCGACAATTTCCTCAGATGTAAATTGATGCAGTAATAGTAATATAAGCTTATTTGAAGATTAATTGATACAATGAATTTCTAATTATAATCTCTTATAAAGTGCTTAATACATAGTAAAGTGAAATAGAGATTAAATTCTTTCTGCTGAATAAAATGCAATGAGCAATCCAATTCCCATTATTTCCTTTTCCTTAAAGATAAATGCCAATTTTAACATCTAATTTTGTCAATGTCAAATCAGTATCTTTCAATATGCCCATTTAAAGAAAAAATATTTTGATTTTCCATTTAGATTTTCTAAATCAGTAAATTTTTCTTTGCACTTATTTTTTCTTTTTTATTACATGTATTTACAGTATAGAGAGCATAAATACTATATATTACACTAAATATATCATGCATTTCTTATTAATTTAATTTTTAAAAATATTTTAATGGAAAGAAATATGTGGCAACTTTAAATGTTGACCTTGAAAGTGAAATATTTTCCTAGTAATATAAAGTGTTATTTGGCCAATTTTTATTTTATGTTTTGTAGTATTTTAAACTGTGTAATTTTTATTTCCAATATGATAATTAAATCATTGGTTAAATATTGTGTTATGGGTTATCTTTCTTTTTTATTATAGGCTTCAGTTTAGAAATTATGATTCAAGTTAAATAATTCAACACAATCACAAATTTGTAGGATCAAAATTATGGCAACTCTACAGGATTTCAAGATGCTTTTAAAAAGCAAAACAAAATTGCAATAATAAAAGTTACTTAACACTTAACTGTAATTCTTGTGAGTGTCCTGGTAAAAGAAAGAAAATAATTCATCACTGTAGTTAAGCAGGACTTAGAGGTTAGAGTGCTTGTCCTCAGTGGTGACAAAGCAGCGTCACACTCTCCTTCCAGTCTGGCTAAAGCATCAGGTTTTCTTGAAGAGGCAGCCAGGATTACAGTGCTCTGTGTGCTGACACCATCTGAGTTCACCACAGAAGCAAAAGCATGTGATGTGAAGCCTACTGGATTTCCTGATAGTTTTCTCTGTCTTATACTAATGAATTTAATATGAGTAAATGGAGGTTTTGAGAAACAATAATAGGGATATGTTGACTCTTGGATCCAGAGCTGTAATAGTGTTTGAAAGCTATCCCTTTGGATCCCCTTACTGAATGACCAAAGTTCGAAAAAGAATTAAATTAATTTCCAACTGTGCTTTCCTTTAACTCAATCTCTAGAATCATGGCAGTTTTCCTTATTTTTAATAAGGAATTCAATCTAATTAGAATTACATATAAATCTAATCATTCAAGCATATTACCTAGAAGTTTTAGAACAATCATTTTATATTAAATAACAAGAGATGGGAATAAAGCTATAGTATAGCTACAGCCAATTTGTTATTCAGCAAAGACAAGCTTCTTCTTCATTCATGTTTCTGCTCAAATTCCTTTCAAAGACAGTACTAATCTTCAATATCTTATTTCTGGTTGTGATTTGTGAAACTCATGAATATTTGTGAAAGACTAAAATATGTGTAAATGCATAAAATATATATTCAGAGATACTACCACCATTCAGTGTTCTTGAAATGATTTACAAAATCTTTAGTCACGTTTTTAAAGCCTCATCTTTTACTAAGTACTTATCTTCACCAAGAGAGTACAGCACAATAATTTCTAAAAAATGAAGAGGAGTAGGAGGGGTAGGAGAGACAGAAGAGTGGACTTCTAAAATTTTGGAACTAGATTCAAAGAGAAAATTGAAAAAGAGAAGACATTTTTGTTGAAATTTTGGATATTAATGTAAATAAAGTTTACTAATAGGGATTTTAAAAAATAAGCTTTTAAGCAAAAATGTAAAGAGGTACAAAAAGACATGTAAATTATGAAAATCAGGGTATTGAACAGATTATACTTATTAATAGATTTATGATACATTTTTTTCAATTAAGTTTTTGCTGGGTCAAATCATGACCTTAATTAATATTTGAGGATCATGGCTGAAAAGGCCCTCTTTTAGCATAAGCATTCTATGTAAGTAAATGATATACAGTTCTGTTTATTCTATTATCAAGTAATGCAAACAATGGTATTTCTGATGGAAAAACAACCACCTTTCCTTGTGGTGTAGTGCACAGTTGTCCCTCTGTATTCATGGGAGAGTGATTCTAAGCCCCACCCCAAACACACACACACTAAAATCTGCTGGGATTCAAATCTATCATATACAGTAGTATTATATGTTTATATTATTTATTACATATCTTCCTGTATACTTCCAATCATTTTTACATATAATATTTCAACAAAATATATTTTTTAATATTGTTTAGGAACAAGTGTCAAGAATAAATGTGTGTACATGTATAGTTAAGATTCCATTTATTTCCAGATGTTTTCAAAATCATAATTGATTGGATCTACTCCTACATATCCCACAGGTATTCAGGACTGACTGTACTTCAAACATCATATAGTATTCTAATTATGACATTAAATGTTATAATTTTCTATATAAATATAGTATTTAAATAACCCCAAATTACTATATCACACTTCATATTTTATTATCCTAAATCATATAAAAATTAATTTAATTGGCCAGATGACTATAAAGAATGTTATTAGTACATGACTGACACTGCCAGATTCTTTGGATATGATGCCACGTTTTAAAGTTGATGTTAATGTCTGACACCCACAGTTAAAGCCTAGACAAAGAGTCCCTTAGTGAAGTTTTATTCTAATGTAGGAAACAGATATTAATTGTTAATGACACAAATAACTGTCAAGTTATACTTATAATAAGACTCTTAAGAATGCTCAGTGTCAATTACAGAATAGAATAAATAATGTCAAGAGAATCAAAAACTTATCAGAAAAATCACAATCAAATTAAGATTTCATAGATGAGGAAGAACTTTTGGAAAAGAGGGGCAGGAAAGACATTCCACTGAGAGGTAAAAGCAACCATAAAAGCCTCTGGAGAGGATGAATAAGGATAGGTGTCAGGGATTAAAGTCAGCATACCTGCAATCAAGAGCTGCCGGAAACTGTGGCATTGAGGAGGCTGAAGAATACAGTAGGCATCCCAGTCAGGATTCATTGATTGAGTCCTTGAAACAGGGTGATTATATGATGAGAATGGAGTGTTCCTACAGGATAAGGGAAAATATTTGTGGTTTACATGGAATTCACATGAAACTGAAATTATGCAATGTCAGGATTTACAGGATTGCTTGGACCTATGTGAAAAGCCACAAAACATGGTTCCTATTGGGGACATTAGGTGCATTGGTACTAGTTTCTACATAGACTGTTATTCTCTGAGGGCACAACTCATATATTGTGCAATGTACATAGAGCTGAGAATTGGTTTCTATACTGGCATATAACACAAAGCTAATGAAATATATAAGAACTTGTGTTATATTCATATTAGAACTCTCAATGTTGCTGGGTTATTGGTGGAGAGCCACAGAACATGAGATATATCAATGTCAAGATAAGCCGGGTAGTGTTACCCTATGTGGAGAGCCATATAACTGGCATTTTATGTTGGCAAGACTGCCAATGTTTCTGAATTGATTCAAAAGTTTTGTCATTCCATAAAATTTTTAATGCTGACCATAACTTTCTTCTAGTTTTACTCTTATTAAAGTTTACAAATTTATAATACCATAAACTCTTCCACATCTATGATTATACCATACATTTATTTCTTGCATTTCTCTTCCTGTGCGAATGCGTGTGTGCATGTGCCTGCACACCTCTCACTTTCTCAGGGCTGGGAATTGAACCCAAGGTCTCACACATGCTGATCAAGCCTTCTACCACTGAGTTACACATCCAACCTGGGGTTGTGACTCAGCTAGGTAAAGCGTTTGCTTCGCACATGTGAGCCACTGGCTCAGCACCACATAAAAATAAATAACAAAATAAAGGTATAAAATTTTTTTGAAGTAGGGTCTACCTAAAATTCCGTGACCTTGAACTTGAACTTGCAATACTCTTTCCTCAGCTTCCTGATAACTGGGATTATAGAAATGCATCCCCATATATTGCCTGTCTCTAATTTTTTTTAAAAAATTAAATTTGCTTTAATTAGTTAAATTTGTCTAATTTTTAAACCAATTCTTTTACTTTAAAAAATTAACGTGTGAATTTATACGAAAATAAACTACATACTCATTTATATTGATTTATATAGATAAGCACCCATACCTCGCTAAAAGCTCCCTGTAGTGAAAGTTGAGTTTTCTGCTTGTCTTGGCGGGTGGGTTCCTAGTAAGTGGCAGGCCTCTGAGCCAAGCTCCTTGATGGGAGACTCTGCCCACCGGTGTTGCAGCCAACCACAGACACTATTGCAGGGTTCCAGGCTTCTGAATTCAGACAACGCAACATACTACCAGCAGCCCACAATAATTCTCCAAGGGAGGGCGCTCAGCTAGGGGGTTATATACCTCTTGGGTCAACCCTATTGGTTCACATTTATGCTAATAAGGATTTGGAAAAAGTAGCAACCCTATTGGTTCAAATTTAGGAATTGCTCCTGCCACCAGCCCCCTGAGTGAGGGCAGAGCACTTGTGCTTGTCCATTAGCAAGTCCACCAGACCAGGAGAACTTCAGAATATGGGAGGAGGAGGAGGAGCTGCCACCGCCTCGCCTCTGCCAGGAAGCTGCAGGAGCGCAAGAACTAATGGCGCCCCCAACCGCAGAAGACAAAGCCGCTGCTGCAGCTAGAGCTTTTAAGCTAGCTAGAGGTGTAGGAACCACTGCAGTGCGGGAGCCAATGCTGCTGCCAGAGCATGGAAGCTGCTGCCCCTGCCGGACCACCAGAGTGGCTGGAGTGCAGGAGCCCTTGACTTAGCTAAAGCGCAGGAACCAAAGCCGCCCCCAAATCATGGGAGGAGGAGCCACTGCTCCCGCCGCTGCCGCTGCTGCTGCCGCCGCCGCCACACCAGAGCATGAAAGCATCCAGTTCACAGGAGCCTCTGGAGTGCAGGAGCCAACGCTGCCACCGCCCAGGGAGAGTGGGAGCCGCTGGAGTACAGGAGCCAGTGATACTGCCATGAGAGCAAGGAATCTAACGCTACAGAGGTGATGGCGTCCAGAACTCAGGAGCCACCAACACTGCCCATAGAGCACTGGAGCTGCTGGAGTGTAGGAGCCAATGCTGTTGCAGCTGGGATGCAGGACCTGCTGCCACCAGAGCTCAGAGCCGCCAACTATGGGACCCAAGCCAAAGGAGGTAGGTGCTGGGAGCCCCACGGGGAGGGTGCAGGCGCCTTGGGTTGGAGGTTTACGGCTTCTGGAGAGGTAATCTTTGGCGACAGGAGTTGCCACATTAGAGGTGGGCTCACCTAGGATGGGCATCTTCATCTGCAATGCAGGAAGTGTGGCCTGTTATTTTGGGGGTCTTGGGCTGGAGGTAAGGGTACCTTTGGTGTCTTCAAGCTGTGTGCAGGGGCAGATGCAGCATGACGATCCTTCAGAGGGGGACATTACCTTGAGGTGTCTGAGTGAGACTCCTATTTTGTGGAGGTACAGGTATCAGTGAAGAGATCTTAAAGGAAAGACAAGATCCTATAGATAGGCTTAGTGTGGGGGGTTGTTAATGTGGAAAGGGGATGCCTAAGGTGGCCCAGGCTTCAACAAAGGGGAGAGGTTGCATTTGGGACCATAAAGACTTCCTTCCATACCCCAACATTCTTACTCCTGGGGGACAACTCTAGGAGCCAGGAGGCCCCTTACTGAGGGTTCCAGGTCAGAGTGTGTGGACTGCTTCTTTGGCATGTAGGTTCTCCTCATACCTTGCTTCCTATGACAGGAAGATAACAGGTTTCTATTGTCCCACTGCCTTTTCACTCTCCCTTGGGTCAGACTGGAGCTTAGCCTGCCTCTGGATTCATAGCTAGCCACCTTCCAGTTCCCTGTAGAGGTTGGGAATGTTTATAGTTGTGGAGACTAAAGAGAGACTTTGCATGTTTAGACTGTGAGTGTGGGTAAACAAATATGGCTGTGTGTGCATGAGGACATGTGCCTGGAGTATGCATATATGAGAATGAATGTGCATCTGTTTGGAGATGTCCAACTGTATACCTAGGTATTGTGTGTATGTGTATCTGTGTGCATGAACCGTTTTTGTGAGTCTGTATTTGTGTGATGCATAAGTTTGTGGGAATGAGTAAGGCTATGATTGTGTGCTTGTGTGGTGTGTGTGTATTACTCTTCCCTTGTTGCACCCCGTCACTCAGCCTGGCACCTTGTTGCAGCTATGTTTGCATCTTGGGAGTTGGCAGCCCAAGAAAATGGGAATACAAAATAAAAGACACAGAATAGAGAAATGGAAAAAAAGGCAGAGGACAGAGTGTGGGGTAAAGGTGTGAACAGAAAGGGCCAGAGCATGTAGGGAAATCAGGGGCATAGGAAATGGCTCTTCCCAGCCCTGAGTGCTTCCATTTGGGCAGGTGCTGCAGCCACTGCCCAGAGGCAACATATGACATGGGGCCTCAGGTGCCTGTTTTCAGAGAACTCTGGGAGCTGGGAGTGTGCACCTAGGGGAAAGTTGGTATCATCCTGGATCCTGAGTTCTTCATTGGTTTGCAAAGGTGGTAGCAGCATTCCTGGGAAGATGGGCCATGAAAAGAGGTGTGGCTTGGAGCAGGAACTGGAGAACCTAAGGATAGTGGCTACCTGAACACAACCAAGAGATGATGGACCACATGATCTCAGGATTTTGGAGCAGCATGGAGGACCAGTGTGCAAAGGCCACCTGGAGCTCAGGTGCCAGGTAAAGACTGCACTCACCATCTGACACTCAGTCGATCTAGTGGCAGTAGTGGATGACATGGTTCCTTGGTTTAGCTCCTTGCTAAAGGAGGAAAATATTTTTGTGTTAGTAGGAAATGTTTTTGCTAGAGGCATTAAAAGAAGGAACTCTGGAGAGAACTAAAGAGGTTGTTCTCTCAGTTTGGGGCTGGGGTCTGGCAGAAGAGGAACTTCTGTAAAATCCCAAAGTATAATTCTCTGAACTAAGCCTCATGATTATTGACCTTTAGAGGTTTTACCTTATGTCTTCTATAATCAAGATCTTCTTAGAGGCCACACAAACACTATCTTTCTCAATTCCTTTTGCTAGATTAAATTTGAAAAATTTACTGAAATGTATATGGATTAATATTAGACATATACTTTAACTGAAAGATTGACACATTATGTAAAACTAACCCCCATTAGGAAATTTTTACTAATTTTCAGAAAGCATATGACATGTAGACAGTAACTTCCATCTATTAAATTGTTCGTGAATGTGTTTAACCACTCACTCACAGGGCACATGCTGATTAAGGATCTGCACTCTAGCATTGGTTCTCCCAGGAATTTATTGAACATATACTTATTGGGTTCCAAAATAACCAGAGTTTATGGTAGGTGGTAAATAGCAATACAACAGAAGAAACATTTAACTAATGTAATCTTTACATCATATGTTTACTTACATGGTCAGGGAGCACAGGACCATACTTCCAACTCATGTTCAAAGCTCTACAACTAGTGTACATAAAACTCTGAATCTTTAAAAAATAAGTCCAGCTATTTCAGAAATTTATATTAATGAGTAACATGGGATGCTAATTACATGTTGTCTGAATAGATGATCTACAATTTTTTTCTTCAAGGGAAACTAGAGATTGCTCACTAAAGAACCAATTTTGCTAGTCCCAAATTCAAAATATAACCAAATAATAGAAACTTTTCACTTATATAAAGAAGCATAGCATTCATCAAGATAACAAGTGGATATTTTTACATATGGGATTTATAATGACTTTTAAATTTGGAAGAAATATGAAACTAAGTAACATTTTTTTCTGGTAATTTTATCCATTTCTTCCACAAATACTTATTTAATACCTATTATGTGCCAAGCTTTGCGCCAGGTAGCAAAGATAATAATCATGAACATACTAATGTCTTGTCCTCAAAGAGACTAGGTATAGTGAGAAAGCAAGCATGAAATATAGTCACAGCGCAGTGTAATTCTCATATATAATATTTAACCCAGTTTCTTGAGGAGAGGTGATAAGAAAGACTCAGAAACCAAAAAAGTATTTGAGGCAGGGGGTACAGTTAATGCAAAGTCTGGAGACAGAGTTCATGTATAATAAATACAACTAACAGCCTAAATTATATATGATAGATATTTGGATATGCTTGAAACTTCAAACACCATGTGATCTGTAAAGAGAGTTTTGTAAAATAGTTAAAAATAAAATTTGATTTTAAATATGCTGAATCCTCATTAAAGCTGTAAATGCCATATGCTACTAAAACTCCATCAAAAAAGGAAACTAATAGAAAAAATGCTTAGTTTAGAAAATTATTACTTTCTATGCCTTCTGCAAAGATGGCTATAATTTTTGGGGGAGAAATAATAAATATTTAGTACATAATTTTAAAAGTTACACCCAGGAATATTGTCATATCTAGATTATACATACTGCATTTTGAATAATTTATTTTATATTGCAACAGTTACAAATAATAGTTCAACATTGGAATGTGGGCAAACTTTCACAATGTCAGTGGCAGGGTGGTACCTAGGTATCTCTGTATTGCATGGGCACACACAGTCCCAAACACAGGAGAATGGGACCATGGTACTGAAGTAGCATTGCTAGAGGTATTTCATCAATTTTGAAATACAGTTCCAACACAAAACTGCTACAGTCACTAAGTTATTAAGTTCGATTCTGACATACCACTTTGTGCATGTTCCATGTAATGATTTTATGAAGAAATGCTAATATATTAGACTACAGCATTTCCTTTAAAAATAGCATGCTTTCAGTGTTAAGATTTGGACTGAAGGGTTTCTAATGGGCTCACTCAATGCCCGTACCTAGGAGAACAGAGTCCTTCAGTCCTTCAGGTCTAAGTACTGGGACAGGCAGGTTACTTGTACATATGTTGGTGCACACAATGACACCAATGACATAATTACATTTGAAATCTAAGCATTAAAATATTTGCAGAATTAAAATATCTATTATCCTAATATAAAAGGTTAATATTGCATAATCAAACTTAGGCTATAATAGTACTGGGGATAAATGTGTATTTTTAAACTTTTGGAAATATATAATATTGGCAGTTCTCACAACTCACTCATTGTAGATATTTGCCTGAATATTAGACCATTTTAAAGTAATAATGTGTTAACATAATACTCAATATGATTTGTATTTATTTCCAAGTATTATGGGTAAGGAAGGAAGAAAGAATAGATTAATCCCAGTTGTAAAGATTGATTGTCTGTATAAATTGGCCCCTAAGGGGAATTTTCCAGATTGGTTTCCTTGTTACTTGACAAGATCCAGTCAAAATCACATTTGTCTCTTTGTCATGTTACTTTAGCAGGCCAAGTTGAATGAAGGGAACAGGTGCCCATGTGTATGAATCAGTGATCATGGCAAAGCACTTATTAGTTGTGGCAGGGCACAGGAAGGCATGAGGGATTAGCAGGAGCAGGAGCACCATGTTATTGATGAAGGTAATAACAAGGCTCTTGGGACTACGTGCACTGAGGCCATAAAGTTTACCAGACAAGCACATAAGGATGTGTAGATACATTGAGGGGGAGCGACAACATGAATAAATATGAAGCACAGCTTCTAACCTGGCAGAGTTATTAAAAGTCCACTGAAGGAAGATGAACCATTTCAATATATTAAACACTGCAGGCTACTAAGGGAGAGTCGCTGTCACCACTAAGGCCATTGTTTGAGAAGTTTTTGTTGTCTCTGTTTTTAATTCTCTTTCTCCTTTTGGAAATTTGAATTTATTTTCACTCCAGCCACACATGAATCTCAGCTCTGTGCACAGGCTTGGAAAATCAAAGAAGCACAGCCTTTCTGCATGAGCTCAGTTAGCCTCTAATTTCTAGAACTTGCTGATCAACTTGTAAGTCAACAGGGAGCCTGCAGTTAGATGTGCTGGCTGTATTTTAAATATTAACTTGCTTATCCATTTGTTCTAGTCCTCTCTACCTAGCTTCACTGAGCTCAAAGCCTTGCCATAGAATTGTATTGGGGGTACTGAGCCTTGAATGGCTCTGTGTGAAAGGAAGACAAAGAAGCAGTAATCCAGGCTTAACCAATATAATATGAAGGCAGAATGTGCAATTTTAAGTTACCCTGATGTCATTAATTTGGGAGCCACATAATCTGAGAAAAATAATTCTACATTTTCTGGAGTACAAAAAGCTCTAAATTGATATAGGCAACTCTCAATAATTTTGCTTCAAGGTTAAACCTCTTCCTTCTGAGGAAGGGTCACTGCATGATTCAATATTTTAAATTCTACTACAACATAATGACATTTTAGGGAGTGTTTACAAATGCACACTAAGCTGCCATACTTAGAAGAGTATTTTATTTTAGTATCTAAATCAGCCTTCTGCAGAGGGCTAAGTAATTATTTTATGTTAAATAACACCTAGACACAGGCAAACAGTCACACAGAGGTAATCAGGAATCATTACCAAGGTGAAGAGAAAGGATGCCCACTGACCTCTTCAGGGACCACCTCTGCTGTCCTCAGATACTAGCACCCCCTTGCAAAAGAAAACAACCCAACATACCTGCACGCCATGGCAGCTTGTCCAATTACATGGCTGCTTGTAAGAGCTTATTCCTTCACGGTTTTTCATTACCTTATAAGCTGTTGTTTCTAAAATTGCCTGTGCCATGTTCTAGCACAAAATCTGACACTTCATGCATGGCTCCATCTTTGACCCTGGCTGCCAGGCTTGCCTGAATCTCTTAATGATCATGCACACGTGGATTCTCACATTGAGGGTCTCCAACTTTTGACAAGTTAGACAAAAGATCACTGTAATCTGCAATAGCATTTGGTATTACTCTTTTTCTTTTATTAAAAGAATTATCTGAAATTTGTGAAAATTATGGAGCCATTGTGCAGGACATGCTGCCTTATTTAGACTAGAGATCCCTAACTTCTGTTCTGTCACAAAGGTAGAACTAGTCCAAGGACTCTATTCAGAGCTGGCTACAACCCAAATAAAACAAAAATAAATAAATAAATTGTTAAATAAAACAATTTAACACCATGTTCTATCCCCAAAAAAAGAAAACAAGTTCCTGCTCAGTGAACCTGAGAGAAGCAACTCTATTTAGACATGTTTATCATTAGCATTACTTAATGGCAGTGTAGATGGGGCCTAGGAAGGGACCCCACACTGCAGCATGAAATTATTTAATTAAGGCTCCAGCCATGAGAGCCAGGTGGATGGATCACAAGCATCAAGCAGCACCAATTTCCAGGTGGTTAGAGAGCAAGGTGCAGTCTGGCTAACGCAGGCCACAGTTCTATGGGTTGTGAGACGAATACCACTGTGGGTCCTCACAGAAGTGGTCCCTCTAGCAGCAGGCATGTGAACAGTGGCATGGCAATTCTGTAGTGAAGCAGGAGGGCTGCTCTTTGGTTGAACACAGTACCTCACAAAGGGTCTTCCCCCATATGGAGTATGGTGATGGGGAACTCACTGCAGAGTGTCCTTTCCCACATGGACTATGGTGGTGAGGGGAACTCCCTACAAAGCATCTTTTCTCATGTGGACTAAAGTGGTGAGAGGAACTCACTGCAAGTTGTCCTTTCCCATGTGGACTAAAGTGGTGAGGGGAACTCGCTGCAAATTATCCTTTCCCACATGGACTATGGTGGTGGGGAGCTCACTGCTCTGCTGTAACCTCTGCTAGTCCAACCTCCCATGGAACTGGGATGGCTTCCACTTTTGAGGTTTTCGGAGATCTGCAGGGTGGTGCCAGGCCTCCCTGCCCAGCCTCTTTCTCCTCTCCTCTGGGATGGTGGCTGCCTGGGTGGAGGAGCACGATTGCCTCTCCACCTGAGGGTGAGCCCCACCTGCAAATTGCCAGAGTTTTCACAACTCCATTCTGGGCTCTGAGGATGTGGTAAACACAGCAGGAGATGGAGAGGTCTGAGCTGTAATCTAACCTGCAGGACAAACTTTTACAGTAACACCATTGTCCCCTTTTATATGTGAGAAAACTGAGGCCACCTTCTCTTTTACCTCTGTCTTAAGTATTAACCTTGCTGGACTAATCCAGCCCCAGGAAAGCATTCAACTCCAACTGAACCCTTTCCTCTGAGCACAGCTTGTCTATCAGTTTGTTTTCGGCTATGTCCTGTAAATATTACAGTATTATTGCTTGAACATATGCTCAGGTTGAGCAATTTCATGAAGTGTGTGATCAAACTATTTTTCCCCACACTGAGCACACCCCTCCACAGAGAGATGGATGGTGAAGGCCAGTGTGTCTCCCCTCAGCTGGGGTGCCTCATCTGTCCTGCAGGTATCCTTTAGGCCTAACACTGATATTTTTTAGAACTTGACTCCAAAATCTGTAAGAGGAAAATTTTAAATTAAGGAAATTCTCACAAGTATTCTACCTCAGAGTCATTAATCTTTCTCTCTGCACTTGGCCACTTTCCTTAGCAAGAAAGCAGGGAAATGGCTTTTTTTTTTTTTTTAGTTGTTGATGGACTTTTATTTTATATATTTGTATATGGTGCTGAGAATTGAACCCAGAGCTTCATACATGCCAGGCAAGTATTTTGCCACTGAGCTACAACCCAAACCCTATAATGGTTTTTTTTTAATATCATATTTTAGTATAAAATGCTAATGATTCTGGCATAGCCACTTTTGGCTTGGTTTGGAAACATCCTGACAGCCTTTGCTCATGCTCTCTGGGAACTTGCAGGAACAACACATACACACAATGTGTCTTATGCATCTTTTCTACCTATTTTGTCCAAAGGATGGACTGCTGATTTCTCAGGAATGTAACTTTTTCTGCGGACTTGAATCATAAGCATCTAGTTTTATTCCAAAATCAGTTATCATCCTCACTACATTGGAATAGCACTTGCCATCCTGTGACTGTTCCTGTGGGCTCCATGAAGTGCTGCTTGTTCTCACCACTGCCAAGGTGACAGAAACCCATTATAGCTTGTATCCATGGTATTGAGAGCAGGTCTTGGAGCCTGATGTATGGAGGTGATTCTGGCCAGAGGAGTCCACTGCCCACCTTTTGCAGTTATCTGACCAGTCCATGTGTGCTCGAGCTCCTGCCCTGCTGGAATACCACTTTGGGAAGCCTTGCTGTTAAGAAAAGTTAGGATTCTTCTTCTGAACAAACCCATAACCTGCAGAAGTGCTCTTACTCACTGCCATGCGGTGGGTATCTTCGATGTCTCTCACTCCTTTGTAGGTGCAGCATGCCCCATTCTGTGGGGTAGCACCTCTACTACCATGATGGGTATGATGGGATCCCTCTGATTAAACAACAGAAAACTGGTTTTATTTTCTTTTTCTGTACTGACCCAACAGTATACCTGGCTTCTTGTCTCAGACTTCACATATGAGTACAGTGGAAATGGTCCTTTAAAGAAAGTGGGAGGGACAAAAAGATTTCAAGAAAAAACTAAACCATCCCCCAAATATTTGTGTTTACTTGGGCTGAGACAGAACCCCTCTGTGGGCACTTTCCAGCAGAAATGTGAGCTGCCAGCACAGTCTGGTCTGCCCTGTGGTGGAATGTGCCTTGTGCCATGTGTGTGTTTGGTGGCTCTGCTAGGAGGCAGCCTGTGCAAGCTACTTTGCCATCCCAGCAGATGGTGCCTGGGGCCGGAGTTTGCTCACATGTGCTTCTTGAGGAGAGCTTTCAGCCAGAGAGGTTCTTGTTCATAATTGGAAGTCTGCTGGGGACCTTGGGAGCCTGCTTGGTGTTCACACCCCTCCTGTGTTTCCATCATCACCTCTGGGTGAAGACCACTGTGCAGGCAGAGGCCTGGAGGCTAAGCACAAGACCTGTCTTTGGTCTTCAGACTCCATAAGTCAACAGGAGGTGCCTGCCTCCCTGTGGGTCTCTAACACTGCAGTCCTTGGGGCACAAGCTCAGCAAGGTGCCTGGACTTCTCAGCCTGAATTCCTATCCTGGCTCACAGGTAGGGCTGCACCACCGATGACTGCCCCTCTCCAGAAAGCTTGCATTCAGAGGCCAATACCTAATCTGCCTGCACCCTGCTGGTCTGGAGGCAACCCCTTCTGCCTCCACACCCACACTGTTCTGTCCTGCACAAACTGAAACTTGGTTTTTTAAAAATATTCATTATTTAGTTGTAATTGGATACAGTACCTTTATTTATTTATTGTTATGTGGTGCTGAGGATCGAACCCAGGGTCTTACATGTGCTAAGCAAGATCTGTACCACTGAGCCACAATCCCAGTCCCTGAAACTTAGCTTTTTATCTCTCTTCTTTCTCTCCTTCTCTCCCTCTTTCTCTTTTTTTTTTTTAAAGATTAGACCAAGGAGGTGAAAGATGGATACATAAAAATTTATCAACTTAAGGGAAATACTAACATGAGGGGTAGAAGCAGAATGGGATTTTTGTGGGGGTAGAAGCAGAATGGGATGTTTGTTTCTGCTAACATTCCTTTCAGAGGTCTTGAACTGTGTGAAGAAGTGAGATAATGGGGTTTAGTGCCACTGACCTGGACAACACCTGCATCAGTGAATATGAGTGCTTTGCCTCTCCTAGGTGAAGGGGACAGCAGCCAAGACCATGGAGAGACATGCTCCCAAGGCATTTCCAGTGGCAGTTGTGGGAGGAAGGTGTTTCCCCAGCACCTGTAGCTCAATGCTGGGTAGGTGTGGCTTGGCCTCTCCTTCCCATGCCCCTGGCGTGAAGGTGTCCTGAGATTAAGACCTCTGCCTCTTAAGGCCAGTTCTTGACTAATGTCACCAAAAGCCCTGTCCTGGAAAAGCAGTCTCGCCCTGCAGCCCACTCTCCCTGAGAGCCCTGGCCTCAGGCTTCACACAGCACTCTCTCCTGAGTTCCTCTTTCTCTTCTCAGCTGGCTCCAGGATGGTCTTCTCTGGCCCAGCTGACCAAAAAGCCAGCGGAGCACCAGACCTTGGCACCCACACACCTCTCTAAGATGAAGATTGCCTGCATTGATATATAAGCATAAAGAATTTCACATCAGCCTTCTTAATCCTACCTATGATTGAAGCACATTCTAGATCTTTCTTTCACTATTTACAGCAATAGGTCCTTCATCTGTGTTCATCACTTTCTTTCATGTTTTAGATAACCATTTACAGCACACTGCAGACCAAACACCTTTCCCACCTATTTTATCTGAGTGAAGGAGGCTAGGGAGGTGTCTAGTTTCTGCCCTCCAGGAGGCAGCGTTCCTGGGCTTAAAAAGAGCTGAGATCAGCTACAACAGAGACCTAGGGCTGACAGGTGGAGAGGTGTTGATTAGTGACAAGTGTTTTGGCTACTTACATTTCTGCATTTTAATAGGGACAATTCCTTAACTGAAAGAAAGTAATTTCTAATGGTGGGAACTCACTTAGGATGGTAAGAATGAAGTCTAGCGGGAATGAGGGCTTCTAGCAGCATCTCAAAAGCTGTTCTGGTAGATGCTCAGTAGAAACAGAAGACTGGATTTTTAAATCACAAAACAATTTTAACAAAGATTATTGCCTCTTTTAGTACTCCTTTCACAGTAAGCTGAGTTCTGGATCATTCTAAGATGAGGAGAGATCCCAGCATTAAGTATAATCCTGAGTACCAGCTGTAACCCATAGCACTGAGGGAACTGGAGCCATCTACAGGGTGCCTGGAATGTGGGAGTTCCCTAAATCTCCTGAATGGAGGATTGATGTGTGCAAAGGCCCAGGAGTTGGACAATATCTGCCCATAGAAGAATGATGTTGCTATGTCCCCATGTCTTGGGTTTGCAGGGGTGAGACTACAGAGGACAGGAACTGCTCTTTATAGGCATCGTGCCCTTGCTTGACTTCCTCATATCTAATGGCTGATTTACCTAGTTCTTATTCATTAGAAATCCTTACACCCATTTTAAAGGTGACAAAAATGGCTTGGTAAATTCTTGAAAGGTCTTCTTGTCTCCAAGAGTGTGCTAGGCCCAGGATGATATTTTTTGCCTAGAATACTTCAAAAACTACACAAAGAGCATTGCTAATAGAAGCCTAGGCTCCACAGGGCTTCTCCAGACACTGGACTTCTTATTAATGATCTCAGAAAAGAGGCACATATTCTCCCAGACCTATCACAGAGCCTGCCTGTCTGGGATGATCTTCTGAGGGACTCTCTGTGAAGTGTTGGGTACCAGGAGTACTCCCCAGCTGTACCAGCCCCGTGGTAACCATGCTGAGTTTTTCTCTCCTGCAGCTGATGAACTTCTGTAAATGGTTCAGTTCTACTTTTGGTTTAGGGAGACATGATCCCATGTGGAAGACACAGCAGAGAGTGGGGGGCTGGGAATAGTTGGAAGGTAATGACCACAAAACCCCAAAGGAGAGACTGAGGCAGAGCAGGCCACCTGCTCCCTGTGACCATGCCTGTCCTCCTTAGGATGGTCAGTGCACTCAGGTTGGCATATAACACAAGCCCCGGCAGATGGAGCTCAGTGAGTTTGTCATACCCCAATGTCAACTGCTGCTGAAGGGCATCTCTTTAAACTGTAGTACAATACAATGCTTGTTGCTTTACTTTCTTTTTAAAATTTATTTTTATTTTTATTTTTTAGTCATAGTTGGACACAAAACTTTTATTTTATCTATGTGGTGCTGAGGATGAAACTCAGGGCCTTGCACATGCTAGGTGAGCACTCTACCGCTGAGCCACCACCCTAGTCCCAACTTTCAGTCCTATATTTAAGATTCTTTAAAAGGAGAAATAGGTATCACTGCAAAGCATTCAGAATTTTACTATTTTGTTCAAGTGCAAAGGAGTTCCCTTCTTATGTGTGCATTACCCAGGTGCATAATTAGTGTAAAGGAATTTGAGCAGGAGTGAGCACAGTTGGGTGACTCCATTATTTCCCAAGATTTTCCATTCCTCTTTGTGAGGAAGTCAGGCTAGGTGACCTAAGTTAGAACAACAATCTACAGTGCACTGGTTGAGTTCAGATAGAAAATGAGGCTTTCTGAGCTTTGGGTTGTGGGAAGTTGGAATCGCTCCTGTGTGCAGTTGCCCATGAGCTGCATGGGGTGAAGACATCTGGGAAGCTGAGGCAGGGGCTCCTTCTACTTCCAGTGAGACACCTGGGAGGACTGTGTTCCCAGTGCATGTGCTTCTATTCCTTCTTCTACATAAGCCATTTCCCATAATCCATGGCTCTAGGTTTTTATCCAGATCCTATATATTTCTCATTGTTTTGCTTAACTCAGGGGTTTTGAAGGATGTAAAACAGGGAAGGGTAGACTTGAAATTACTCCTGGTACCTTTATAAGCAAGCTGAATAACAAAATGCAACCAGCAAACGTGGCTTTCAAAACTCAGGGCCATGGCTTCATTTCTTCAGTGGCCCATCATTCCTCAGTGGCCTGAGGAGGCCTGGCAGGTGACTGTCCCAGGAAGGATTTCTAGTGTGTGAGCACGTGCAATCCTGTGCCTGTGCTTTGGCCAGGTGTCAGAACAGGAGTGAGGTCTGCCTTTCCAGGTGTGCAGTCCTCATGGCGCAGATGGTTTCAGAGAGCAAAGGCAAACCTGCCTGGATCCAGATCTCTGCTCTAGAAGCCTCTTCCTGTGGGTCCTGATGAAAACATTGAATCACATGAGACTCAGATGCCTCTTAGTGAGATGAGGATGTCAGCAACCACCTAGGACATGATGATGAGGCTTAAAGAACACAGAGCAGCCCAAAGAGAAGCACCTGAAGATGAGTGGTGCAGGACCCTAGGCTTTGTGTTCCTAGGTACCTATTTTTTAATGCAGCTGAGGAGAGTGTGGTGAAGTATCCTGGGCTTCCTGTTTCTAGTCACATCTGTCTATACAGCCTACATTACTGAGCTCAGGCTATTTTGAGATCTTGTTTCTAAAGCTGTGTGACAGTGATGAGCCCACTCTCATGTTGCCCAAGATGGGATGATACCTTCAGTACAGCACTCCCTGGGAACAGAGCCATGGTCTGAGTAGTGACCCCAGGTGCATCTGAAGTGTTGAGCAGTCAGCAAGCCCCAGAGATGAGCTTTGTGGGAGTTTATGTACAAAGCTAAAAGCAATTTTGTTTATGAAAGGTTATAAATTTTTTTTGCTGATAGTTCAATTAACTTCCCTAAGATGCATGCAATCTTAAAGGGAGACCCAACAACTTTCTAATGAAGAAAAGAAGAACTCCAGCCCAAAGGCTCTTTGTATACTTGGCTTTCCTGAACCCTTGCCTCTGGCAAGTAGCAGCCTAATCTTGTGTCTGTAGTCACTGGGTGCTGATTATTATGGCAAGGTTCTTGATTTGGGTGAGACTCTGATCCCTTCGACCCCTTGGTACTGGCTACTACTGTTTAGATAATGGGAAAAGTTTGTATTATTTCAAAGCAGAGAAGATAAATTCACAGAGGTGGACATTACAACATGTAGTGACTGTCTTTGGGAGAATGACAAGGCCAGGACTAAACCTTAGAATAATATTGACTGGAATGTAAAGACTGGTGCCCTCTGCGACCACTCTGAAGGTGGGTCCTGTCCCCACTCCCTCCTCAGCCTGCAAGGGCAATGCTGGGCTGTGACTGACCTTGTTCCTTTCCCACATGGAAGGATTTCAGAGATGCCAGCTGTCATGGATGCTTTTCTCTAGCCCTCCACAATTCACACACCTCAAGCTCCACTCCTACATGTGGCCACTCTGCTTATCTTTCTCTATGAACATGCTGTTGTTTAATGATATAGGGCCAAAGGAGTCAGCCATCCATCTTCGTTTGATTTTGATGACACAGGAGCTTCCCAGGCCAGGGCAAGGTCACTCGGGGGCTGTTATCCCTTATTTGCATGATTTTGCTCCTCCTAAGCACCTTCTAGAAGTTACATCTGAAAGATTTGGGCCAATGTCATGGGGTACAGCTGGGAACACCGCTTGGCTTTCTGCATGGCTGTGTTTACTCTTCCCTATGCACATTTTGGGCTCCTGGATGTCACAACATGTTTCTCCTCTTCTGTGCTTTGAGATAGGCTTGAGTATGGAGGTCCCAGTTATAGAATGTCATGATACCACCTCACAATGTTTACAGTAATTTTAGTGTCACTTTGTGATTATTTCAGGGCCATTTTGAAGCATGACTGGAGAGAATTGTGGCCCTCAGCACATTGGGATAGAAGCCATGAGCAGGAGCAGCAGAGCTGGACAAGGAGCAAGCAGGCCAGACATAAAGGCCTGGTTCTGAAGTCAGAGTGCAGCAAAAAAGAGATGAAGAGGCTCAAAAAGAATGATGTGCAGAAACTTTCTCCCTGTGAAATCCCGATCTCAGCAGCACATCTTTCACATAGTGGCAGGAGGAGTATTGGAGGAGAGATGAGAGAGGGAGGGAGGAAGAAACAGAACTTCCCCAATTCCACAGGAGTAATTGTGTGTTATTTACATTACACCTTGCAAATTGAGTCTTCACAACAAAAGTCAATGACATTTCTAATCCTTTCTATACTGCATAAAATAGCTTTATATATTTCCCCAACATATGGTTTATGCTTTGCAAGTCGTAAAATTTATATATCTTGGTCTCTTTCCAAATCATGAACAAATATCATGCAATGGAGTTGACATTTTAATCCAAAGTGTTTAAAGTTCACAAATCAGTGTGGCTTCTGACTGAACCTTGTGAAGTACAATGCAACTTTTTCACAGCACAGACAAGTTCCAGGTCACTATTTGACAGAGGAAAGGACAGGTGTATAGTACCTTTAATAACCCTTTGTTTTTAGCCAAGTTTTTCCCTGAAATTAAAGGCAGATACAAATGAATAAATTGGCCCTCATAAAATGTCTTGATCTTTAAACCTACTTTGTCATAACTGTTCAGTGCCTAAGCACATACAGCAATATCAGGGCAGCTCTGTTCAAATTCTACAAAGCCAGGATCACCTGGGTCAGGAGAAGCTTATGTCTTCCTATTGCTCCAGTGGGACAGTCTGAATATTGCCACCCTCAGGAGGTCCTGGGGCCTTCAGCTTCAGCTCCACTACAAGGATGGTCTTACCTGTAGAGCCTTAGGCCTGCCTGGACCTGCCATACAGAAGCAAAGTGGGGCTTTTCAAGAGATACAGGCTATGGGCCCCTGCTTGAGAGGGAGGACCCTGGCCTGGAGGCTCTACCCTAGCTCCACCCCTCTCTGGAACTGTTTCTGATTCATCTGGGTTCTAGAGTGCAGGAACCTCCACCTGTTGGTAGCATCTTCTTCTGGAGCCTTGCCTCTGCTGGCCTCAGGCCCACACCAGCTTGTCCTCCATTGTTCCTGGCATTTTCCTGCCATTCTCTGCAATTTCCATTTCTCTTCCTTCTGGCAAAACAATTTGACCTGTTTCTTGTAAGCCAAGGCAGAGGTGAGAGAAGACATTGGGAGATGAATGTGCCAGTGACTAATGGGCTTTCATTTGGATTAAAAATCACATATCATAGAATGAAGAGTTGATTTAATGAGAGCCATGGTTCTGGCTCTAGGGAGGGTAAGCCATCCAGGGCTTCTGCATCATGGTGAATCCCTGGTGAGTTCACAGGATTCCATATCTAAGCATGCATGCATTCTCCAGGTGGGCCTGGGCTTCTGGGCTGCCATTTGGATTTCTGTGTTTTGCTTCTTTTTTTGACTTATTTTGCTTTTGATAATGACATATAACTTAAAAAATGGAATACCCATCTCACAACTAGCACAGACACCTGGTACTCTGCGTCTACTGTGGTAGCACCCTTCGTGCCCAGTAGGCCCTTGAGCAGCAGCTATGGCAATCTTTCTACATAGAAAACACCCCTTAAATCTTCCAAAAAATGCCAGTTGATCACTTAGAAGATCAGACTTGAATTACACTGGAATTACATGTCTCCTTAGCTGTATTGCTCCCAATAGGACATTTCCAAATGGAATGGCAAGCAGAGAATGAGTCATAGCACACAGTATCCCTAAATCCATCAGTACTAATGGTCTCATGACCCCTGTGAATTTCTATGTGCTTGGTTGCAGCCCAGCCAACCCCATCCATGGTAGGACACAGGCTCTGTGCAGCCCAGTTTACATGCATTCCCAATCCTTCTCAGGTGAGGCCTGGTAAGCAGGTAGGCCTGTACCTCACTGTTACTCCACAGCTGCCCTTGAGCCAGTGGATACCAAATGGTCTCTGGCCCCCATGCTATTGAGCTCCAACAGCAACTGAGCTCAGGCTCTTGGATATCAGGGGAACAGCAGAGGAATAGGTGGCCTCCAGTGCCCATGGGCCCCACTACCACACTATTGGCTTCCTCTTAGATTTCTGCTGCTCCTTTATGTGCCACAATACAACAAAAACAAGTGAACTGGGCTAGAGCGAGGCATGTGGGCACAATTCTCAGGCCTTTATGAAGGCCAGGACTTATTCTTTTGAGGAGTTCTTTGTGCTAAGCCATTGTTGTGACTGTCTGAGATAACAGGACCACTAGGATGAGCCCTAGACTGTCCCTGGTGAGGTTCTGGGGCATTGGACCTCCACTCTGTGGGTGTTCTTTCTGTGAACCTGTGCTCAGTTTCCAAATAGTGACCACATACTAGGTGTGCAGCTCTGACATATGCTTTAAACATGAGTCCTGTCTGTTCCACCAATTGGTAGTTCTGGTGTTACCTGTAAATAAATATGTAAACACCAGAAAAAGCACAGAGCAGAGAAGGGAGGTAAAATCAACTTTACACCTAAATATTTTTATTTTCTTCCCAACAATTTGAATATAAATAATGATATTTTGCTAAAATACTGCCTAAAATACCTGACATTTACAGACTCTGATGTGGTATCTGCATCCATGACATGAGGTAGGCTGGGGCATTCTTGGCCCATTTAAGACTGTGGGACTATGGCCAGAGCTGGTTCGGGAACTGGATCCTGAGTTCCTTGTTTCCTGGAATGTAGGTTGGAGCACTGACCTGCTCATGTGTGACTCAGGGAGGTACTGCTCTGTTCTCACATAGAGAGGCCATTCCCTGACTCCATGACATGGCTGCGGCTGATGGTGCTAATACTATTGGAGGCTTTCCAAGAGCCTAATTTGAGTCCTTTGTGACAACTGCGGTTTGTGGTCCAAATTATCTAACTCCACACAAGAGCAACAGTGATGACTTTGAGGTTTGCTCTTTGGGAATAGAGGTGCTGATCCAGCAGGGTCTCGGATACTCATGCCATTGAGCTCTGGTCCAGCGTCCAGGAACAGGTCAGCCAGCTGTCTGCCTTTTCTGAACCGAGTTTTGCTTTCTCATCTGCAATGTAAGAGAATCAGTGTGCTAATGCACAAGCTTAGCACAACAGAAGGCCCCAGAGCATCCACTCCTGCCCAATGCCCACCCTGTGCATGCCCCTCCCAACCAAGCGCCAGACACCCTGACCCTGTGGCTCAATTCTGGAGAGCATTTGGTGGTGTGTTTCAGTGCACAAAGGGTTGGCATGCTGCATCACTCTGTTCAAAAGAAGAAGAAAAAAATACATGAAGTTTAAAATAAAACTTGGATCTCATCCCCAAACTGAGAATGTTTACATGGAACATATTGATCACATGAGAAACAAGTGTTCTTTTTGGTCTGAGCAGCCCATTAATCCAAGGCATTGTAGAAAAGAATGACTGCCTGAAGTATCAAGCACAATTTCCGATTTGGATGAGGAATAAACCAGGCTTCCCTTTTCATGTTAGGAAGCCCTGTGTTATGCTCACCAGGAGTCAGCGCCTGCTTGTGGTGTGCATGGGTCCCCAGCACTGCCCTTCCACCCTCGCAGGGGCTGTCACAATATAGTCCATCTGCTTTCAGCATAGTGTCACCATCCTGGATCAGCAGCGGCTTGGTCTCTACAGCTCTTAACTGAGAATAATGCACCTTTTAATCAATCCTCTCATGGGCAAGCCTCAAAGAACAAAGATGTAAGACTATAACTATTAACCCCCTGGAAAACACTGAGTTTAGGAGCATATTTACAAAGAGAAATGAAAATGAACAAAATTGTCCAGATGCACACCAAAAATAGCCAAGAGCAATGCAGGTGTGGTCAGCCCTGAGCCTGGCTGTGGGGATGCAGGTGTGGTCAGCATGGATCCTGGCCATGGGGTTGAGGGATTTCTGAGGGACAGAGCCAGCTATGCTGCTAGGGCATGGGCAGCTCACTGCTGGGCAGGTTTTAATCATCTTCTGAACAGGCAGCATGTCGTCCAAGGCAGGACCACCTCGTCATAAGGCACAGGTAGAAGTTATTTGGTGTTGATGAAGGATTTAAGTGATTCATATTTTTTTCTATTTTTTTCTTTCTAAATTCTTTTTTTAAAAATTTCTAGTTGTAATTGGACACAATACTTATATTTTTATTTGTTTTTATTTTTATGTAATGCTGAGGATTGAACCCAGCAACTCACACATACTAGGTGAGTGCTCTAGTGTTGAGCCACAACCTCAGTCCCTCTAAATGCTTTTTATTGTGTCTCTTTTAAAGTTTTCTTGGGACCAACTTCAAAATAAGTTATCATTTTATGGTTATCTTTTGAATTCTAACATCTACCAATTTGCTGTAATAAAACATAAAAATATATAAAGTCTTTTGAGTATGTATTGTGCATGCATGTGTGGAGAAAAAGCAGAGAGTGCCTCAGTTACACTGAAACCCATAACCCAACGTGAAGTGTGCCTGAGGTCCTATCTCATCACCTGAGGTCACATCTCATCACCCTGGGAAGCTCCATGGAGCACCAGAACACATGTGGATGTTAGACCATCATGGCAGCAGGCAAGAGATGTCCACAATAGCCACACAGTTCCTGTCCTGCCTGGACTGAGCTTCAGCCTGAAGGGTGGGAGCTGTATAGTCCTGATGCTGGAATCTGATGGGAGTCAAGGGGGATGGAGGCTTCTATATCCTGCTGGTCCAGCCCTGAGCTGTGTGTCCTGTCCAGGGCAGCATGGAGCACCCCAAAGACACAGACCCTTGTGGAAGTGTTACAAGAGTGCTCAAGGGACTGTGCAGGTATAGCTGCCCAGAAGGAAGCAAGAACTTCACCCCCACTCCAAGGTCCTGGGTTCTGGAGGCTGCAGCTCAACACAGCTAACCTTCACTTTCTCATGGGTAACCCCACAGGACATATTTTAGACAAAAGAAATCACCCTGCAGAGAGAAAAGCATGACAGGAAGCCAATGTATGGTTCACCCTTTCTGAAGGGTCCATCAGTAACCAGAGTTGTGGCATCATGAGCAGTGTGTGATCTTGATGCTTTCTCCCATAATCTCTCTCAGGAAACTCACTGATATTCAGAGCCTCAGCTCCCTTCTGGAAGGACTCATACTTGTGTCTGAAGCCTGACATCCTTCATCCTGCAACCCATCCATGCAGCATGGACCCAGTGTTCCCCTCAGCAGTGTTAGCAATGTCTAGTGCAGGCCAGCTCTGCCTGAATCCAGGCCTTCCCTCTGACATTGATTTTTCTTCCAGGGTCCCATCTCAGGGATGATATTCCCTTGCCCCCAGTGCCAGGGGAAATAGTTAGGGAATAGTGAAATAAAATGTTTTCAAGACATGGAGAGGGACAGAGGAAGGTGTGAGGCTTCAGAGCTAGTGCAACTCAACATCCATGAGTGTGGTGATGTTCCTGTAAACTCCAGTAGGGCATCACATGCTGTTCAGTGCTGCTGGGGGCATGGCCATCATCAGGAAGGGACAGAGACATGGAGAGCAAAACACTATCAGCTCCTGCTGAAGCAAGGGTCAAGGCTGGGACTGGTAGGAGAACTGGAGCACACTCTCAGCCCAGCAGCACAACTCTGAAAAAGAGTGGAAGATGTCACTATGGGGCTCCCAGGGAAGGGGCTCTTGGGTGCTAACCTTGGCATCTCATGTTCTCCTGAATCAATTAATGCTTTTGGAGCATAATGGAAAATGTGGGGGCCATGGAAGGCAGTGATGTTGGAGGGGATTTTCTGAGAAGGTGTGGTTCTGTGGTAGAGAAGGTCTGGCTCTAGGAGGTTCTTGGAGAGGAGACCACAGGCCCTACCGGTGCCTAGGCCAGCACTGAACTGCTCTGTGGTTCACAGCACAGCTCAGGAGAAACCTCCCTGGCATCATGGCCCTAAACCCCCAAGTCCATCCACATGTCAGGCACCATGATGTGCTCACCAGGACACAGAAGCACCGTTTCACAGGGGTTCACATGGTCACCCTGACAAGTGCCACAGCGGGGGGGTGGCATGCCTGATGTGCTTTCCTCCCAGAAACACACCCAAAGACAACAGATACATATGCGCCATCTCACACCCTGTCATGTGCCTGAGTCCACTTGGAGAGCTTTCAGTTTTCCCTTTGACTAAAAAATAACAATTGGCCTGAAGCTTATTTATGGTACACTGCAAGCTGGAGGGCTTGGATGCAGTCTGCAGAGCCTGGAGTCTAGGCTCTGGAGGACCTGCATGTCCTGCCCTGACATTTTGCATGTTCTGAAAGCTAACTCCACACTACAGGCTGCACACATGGCCTCTAAGCCCATGTGCTCCTGGGCACATCAGTTACACTGCTCCCACATTAGAGAAGCATGTCTCAGAGCATATTCAATTAAATTACTAAGTGCAGATCTTTAGTTACAAATTCTATTTGATTTCAAAATTCTTCCCTTATAGTTCTCAGCACAGCCTACATGTCCCAGCAGCCTCTGTCAATTAGAGATACTCAAAGGCTTACACTGGTCTGCTGGTGGGGGTTTTCCAGAAGTAAGTAGCAGCACACCATATTCTTCCTGGCATTGAGGTCTGGTTTTCTTCCCTGGTTTCCTGGGGTTAGACCACACGGAGAGACAGATTAACAGCTGTGCTCACCCGCCCTGAACATGCCAGACCATCTGCTGCCTGGACATTAACCTAGATGAACACATTACCATAATTCCAAGATACATTTTCTTCAATGATATGATGGAAAAAATAACAACATTACAAAAAGTAAATAAGTGTGTGTGTGTGTGTGTATACATATATATCACTTTTTAGCCCAACTACCATATTACTAGTCTATATAACACATTTGTGTTGCTTGTTGCTTGTGTTATTAAGTGTGACATCTTCCAAAGAAAATGGTTCTGTGACTAGAAAACAATGTAAAAATTAAAAATAAAATTTCTAGTTCTTTAGATGAAGGGATATTCTGTTGATTCACATTTTTCAGTTGCCATGACAAAACACCTGAGAGAAACAAGTAAAAAGGACCAAAGGTTTACTTTGTTTTTTGTCTGTGGTCATGTGGCTTTATTGTGTCTGGGTCCCTGATAAGGCAGAACATCATGGTGCAAAGCACTAACATCTAAGTGGCCAGGGGACATTGAGAGAATTTACTTATATCACAAAGTTCCCCAAAATCATTAGCATGTGAACCCATCACTGTATGAATTCTAACAGGTCATAGCCCTCACAAGACTGTCACGTCCCATAGGCCAACATCTGCCCTAGGGCCAGGCTTGACACTAATGTATGACTGTCAGGATACTAACTGTTTTAGTATCTTTGTGTTAGCCTTGTTGAGCTTCTCAAATTAAAGAAAATTAACCTTAATAATTTCTCACAGTACATGAGATTTACCCAAATGGTTTTAGTAAAACTAAGATTAAATAAGTAAGGGTTGATAAGGAGTGTGTGATCATGGCCAGCCAACTGCTGCCCATGGAGTGTTGAGATATATTTATTAAGGAGTGGCAGAAAATCCTAGGCTGGGAAGGTGGGGTGGAAAGTGTTCTGGCCCATGGCCTCATTCTCTGTATGGGGCTCAGCCATGGCCCGGCATGGGTAGGAGGCCCAGGCTGGGGTCAGGCCTCAGTCTGGCTTCATATATTCTGTCCATTTCCACATGGGATCAGAAGAAGGCTCTTTCTTTGTTTATTCTAGTGTTCCTTGTTTTTAAAGAACTAGGAAGTAAGAAAAGAGATGGATATGCATACAATCCAATGGTTGGGGTTCCTGATCCCCAGTGGGGCAGAATCCCAAAGTAGTGTCAGCCCAATCCCACTGGGAATATCCCAATTGCTATGAAATCTTCTTGCATTTGTTGTTTTCAGAGTATCAAGGCTTTCTGGGAAGCCGTGGAGTGAAGGGTTCAGAAGTCCTCAGTGTCTTTCCGATCTGAACCCCAGAGCTAAAGTAACACTAGAGCTAATCTCACTTCCACTGGGGATGGGGAAGGAGCTGGAATATCCCTGGCACACCATCCTCTGTCTATTTCCCCCTGGGGCTTAGCAAGCCTTTCCATGCCCTGGTATGATATCCTGGGGAGCTGAGCACTCCAGCACAGGTGCCTTCAGCCTTGGGTCCACACTGTAGCAAGTGACCCAGGTCTGCACACCAAAGGGTTTCATCTTCAACCAGATAAGGATTCAGTATGACTGCAACAAGGTTGATGCTGGTGAGAGAGTGAGGGAAGGCACCCTGGAGGCCACCTGGTGCCCATACCACCCTTTCCTGGGTCATGAACCTCCTCAAAGCCTCCACTGGAGACCCCTCTGGATTTCTGTGCAGCAGACCCAGAGAGCGTGTCGACATCCCTCCCACAGCTTCAGAATGTCCAGTGCAAGGAATAAAGCACTTCTGCTGGGAAAATATCATGTATTCATCTCTGGGTAGAAGTAACCTCACCTTGCAATTTCTGTTCTTAGTGTTCAGAAAAGGAAATAATTATTTGCACAAATGTTAAGCTTGCATTTCTTTCTTTTTTTATAAACTAAAGAATTTATATAATTTAAATATACATGTGCACGTACATAGCTCCACATACAGAGAACAATTCTAATAGCATAAGTAGGAAAGAAATATTTTAAGAGAAATATTTCTAAATGTGAGCTAGTGAGCACATAAGAAGAAGAACAATTACTTTCCAAATGACCCTTTAAACAGTGAATGTGAAAATTAGTTGCAAGACAGAGTTCTCCATTACAGTAGCCACTCCACACACTCTGATTGCTCTTGTTTATTCACAAGGCAGCACTTGTTATCTCTATCAACATTTAAGAATTATTTACAATATTCTGTTGCTTGCTACCTTAATAACATATTCCTTGCAGTTAACTTCAGAATGGTTGGTAGTTTTTACAATGTTTTTCCCAATGTCTATAGATTTTCTTATAATTTCCAGTCTCAGCAATAAATTGCAGAGTGGAGAGTTGTGAACCCCTGGGAATCCTGCCCTCAGCACTGCATTCCCCTATTCTCCCCACAGGTGGAGGTTGTTGGTCCCTTTCATAGCTCAGATCCATGATACCAGGACACAAACCCTCAGAATCACACTTTGGAGTGTACATTCTAGAATGTTCAAGACATTCCTTACTGCTTATTCATGACACAGTTTGATTTTCCAAGTGCTATGCTAACTCCTAAAAAGAAAAAAGAAGAGTCAGGGATAATTTTGCAGAGGAGGTTCTCAGGCTCACTGGCAGTGGACACTTACTTGCACATCATCTGGTGGGAAGGCCACCTGGAGGCATTCTTAGCAGTGTGGTCTTGGCTCCTGCTGTCCTAGCCTGCTTCCTGCCCTGGCCTCCTGGGGCAAACCTGAGTGAAATCCATCTGCATGTGATGTGGCATTCCTGTGTGGGTGGAGGGGAACATGTCTTCACCGTCCTGAGGTCTTCCCTTGCCAGGGAAGGATCCTGACCCACTCTCCACAGGGAGAAAGCCCAGGACAGAAATGGAGCAGGCATCTTACCACAGCATCCTCAGCACTGGTCACTGTGCACCCTACCCACCATGGGCCTGCCCCTTGGAAAACTCAGCTCAGTTTACGTCCCTTCCTATGGCCATGCTCCCCAGCTTCATGGTGCTTTGCTGAGAAGCATTAGTAGTAATGCAGAAAACTGAAATGGCTTTTCATATGTGGAAACTGAGTCAAAAGAGACATTATGTTTATTTGTCTTTCAGTAACCCAGCGAGTTAGCAATTCCACTCTACATCACTCCTTCTCCTCAGTTAATGCATATCTAGCATCTTAGAGAATTAAACAGCAAACTGGTTTCTCTTCACTAATTGAGAAGCAGCAGAAATTCTTTATAGATTACTTTCCAGCAGTGAATGATATTTTTTCATATGCATATCTATGTACTTTTTTAGACCAATCTATTAACTACAGGGGAAAAAAAAGAAATAACTAAGGTACTTCAATGACTAATGCTATTATAAAATGACAAAATATATAGAAAACTTTCAGACATGAGTAAAATGAAAGTCAACAACAAGTTGTAGTTTCCAATCACTGTCTTAAGTATTATTTTAGGTAGTACAAAGTGTTACCTCAATTCTTATTTTAGAATTTCTCATGAGTATGAGAAGTCCAAATTAACTAGTTTCACAAATATATACTAAGAACCCCCATTCCTTTCATTTTCCAAGGTATAGGAGCTTTGAAGTGGATTGCAGTGCAAAAAAAGTTTCTTATAATTTTTATTTGCTTATAATTGTCATTCTTTTCAGTTTCATCTACTTTTTCTAGAATAACAAGGAATATTGATTAGCCATAAAAATTAAGATAATCAAATATATCACACAGTGAATTAATACTTTAAAACAGCATTGTATAAATAATATCTCAATCTAAAGAACATTCAACAAACAAGCAAAGCCATAGGATTAAGTTGCATTTAAAATATAACATTTTATAGGTCCTATTTGCAGCCATTTTCCCCCAAATATTTTAATTATGTACAGTGAGTGATTTTTTTACCTATTAACATTTGTCTGACAAAACTAATCTCAAAAAAGATAGCAAGCTATATTTTCTAAAAATTAGTTTCAATTGGTAAATTTCCTAACTCTGTTATTAGCCTTCAACTATTTAGATGATTAGATGATTAATTTAAAAAGCATGCTCCTAGCTTCCTGGTAAACTATTGAAGTTCTAGACAAAAGACAAAAGAAAGGACCTCTCTTAGGAAAATAAGTAAGTATTGGATATAACTATGTAAAAAATGCAGGGAAAAGGCCTAAGAATCCATATTTTCAAAATATATTTCATGACAATATTTTGCTGCTAGCAAGCAAATGAATTTGCTCAAAAGTAGACAGCAAACAAAATAAATTTAAAACCAAATAGATTGAATTCTTTTTTTCTCTTTTTAACTTTCACTCACTATACATGTTCTTACTGTATTATCAATTTTAATTATTTTCCATTGATTGGGCACTTGACATATTAAGAACCTTATTTGATATAGTGAGAACTCATTCATACACAGTATCCTAAAATAAATTAGGTTGAGGGGCAGTAACCTACTAAGAACAGCCTCTGTTTAATTCCTGGAGGCATCTCAGGAATTAAAGAAAACTTTAGAGAAGCTAAGAAGAAAATTTACAAAGTGACCAGAGAGGTTGTGTTAGGTCACTATTTCTCAAACATTAGCAGACATCTGGATCACCTGTAGGATTTTTGTAACAGTGTAGAGTTTGGAGTTCTACCACAAGAATTTTTTTTCAAGCCTGGGGGAGATTCAAGTATTTTCTGTTATAATGAGTTTCTACTAGATACTGCGGTCTGGGGACCACTCTAGAGAACTCTGGTGTTTGGGAGATGACTTTCTCGATTTCTGGCCATTTTTACATTGTCCTCAAAGTATTCCTCTTCTCCATCAAAGTCATAATTGAACTTGTCTCCACATGGATTCTTCCTTGTGGCCCATCTCTCAGGCAAGGAAGAGCCTTCTTCAGGACCTTGGAGGCTTTTCAGCAGCAAAGAATTTGCCACTCAGCTTGCAGCTTGTACATTTATGTTACTTATGTAATTTCTTTTCCTGAGGAGAGAAATGATTCTTAAAGAGATGTATTTTATTGCTTAACAGTAAGTCAGCTGTTTAAAACTAAAGTAACTAATTTCCAGAATGTCAAGTTAAAAGAGTAGCACTGAAGCCTGAACAGCTGCAGAGGCAATTGCAGAAGTCTGCACTCAATCAGTGGAAATCTGAAGCAGCCAACGCAGCTTTATCTTAAACACTTAAGTGCTTTCTTCTTTCAAATAACTCATATTCATTCAACTGTATTGTGATACTCTAAAACACTGCCAACATTGTCATTTCTGTATGCATTTTTAAACCAGTTCTTCTGAAGAGATGAAATTAAAATTTCAGTCTCTAATGACATAAACTAGCCCTCCTAATATCTTGCTGTGTATAACACATGCTCCCATTCTCCAAGACCTTAAGGGAAATAAGATGCATGCTAAAGAGGATGGAGAGGCTGCCTTTCTGGACACTCTGCACTTTTCTGACTCTTAAATTGAAGGGAATTTATGATTTTGGCTTTCCCTCTGCAGGTTCCCTGTTCACTGGCCCTGATGTAGCTTTCCAACTGGAGTGACCATATTAAAATATCTCTATTAGTTTTCTCCTGCTGCTATAATAAATTACCACCAATTTGACATCTGAAATGAATTTATTAATTCACAGTTTTGTGAATTTGTAAAACTTCACCAGGCTAAAATCCAACTTGCTATCAGGGTATGTTTTCCTGTTTGGAGGTTCTAGGGGAGGATTCATTTCTTTGCTCATTTGCATTACTGATAGGATTTAGTCCTTTGTGGCTGTGAGCAAAAGGTTGTTCCCAGCTATATACATTCTTTTACCTAGGGGCTTGTCCTCCATCTTCAAACCAGCAAAGAGTTGACCATACTGTGCTTGAAATGTTTTCCCCTTTCCATCTTGTCATATCCCTCTGATCTTCATAGGAACAATTCTCTGCTTTTATGGACTCATGTGACTAGACTCGGTCCAAGTTAATCTAGGATACTCTTTACATCTCAAGATCCATATTCTGAATCATATCTGCAAAATTCCTTTTCCATGTAACATAATGTTTTCATGGAATATATGTCTAAGAATTAGACATTTTGGGGCTTATTATTCTTCTTATCACACTCTTTAAATAAGGCCATCTCTAAAAATAATTATGGCATATTTATTAGTCAGCTTTTTATCACTGTGACAAAATACCTGGGAAAATCAACATAAAGGATGAAAGGTTTATTTTAAAGAGATCCTTTGGCAGGGCACAATTCCAAAGATCTGGTCTCTCAACTTGTTTCCATCTCCTACAGTTTCCACCACCTCCCAACAATCCATTCGGTTATGATTCCATCAATGGAGATGAAGTTAGACTCTTGTTATCCAATCACTTGCCAAATGTCTCATCTCTGAACATTTCTGCACTGAGGACCAAGATTTTGATACATGAGCCTTTGGGGGATATTCCAGATCCAAACTATAATAGCATCACGGCAGGAATAAACCAAGGCACATCATCACCTGTATGCAACATAAAAGTTAAGAGTCTAAAATAAGATGATGATGATGATGATGATGATGATGATGATGATGATGATGATAATGATGTGTGTGTGTGTGTGTGTGTGTGTGTGTGTATTTGTATGCTGGAGTAAACCAGTTAGCTCTATCATCAATTGGTTGAGTTAAAATAAATATTTTAATAGTTACATCTATTGATAAGGAAATTGTGATGAAGTGCCAGAGATGAATCACACAACTGTGCCTTCAAGAAGTTTCCAGCTAGTTTTCAATAGATGCATTTATGAATGTCCAACTGCCCTCTAAATATGTTCTACTTCTATATGAGTTAGTGGGGATATACAAACATTTGATTTCAAAGTAAGGACACTGGTTTCAGAAGAAAAATAAATTTTCCTTGACCATGAAGGCACACGGAGAGCAGGATTATAGAAATCCATTATCTAACCATTAAGCTGACAAAACAAGCCCATTGGGTATTGCTGAAGAGAAGTTAAAATGAATGTCCTATTTAGAACATTCCTTTAATTAAGAAGTAGAATATTGGGGGTTTTTGTTTAATTAACCACACAGTACCACATTAACCCTTTCTGATGTTCTTATAAAGTTGAAACTGCCTTCCCTGAGGTAGAATTTTTTTCAAATGCATTCTGCTCTCCTTTTAGACATAAACAGATTGAAGAACACAATAAATAAATAAATAAATAATAAATAGGAAGATGCTATAGCTACTCTTTCCACTAAAAGGTAATTAAAAAATTCAAATTTTGCATATATTCATATATGATTGTATAATGATTTAAAATGAGACAATTAGTTCAAGACATTTATTGGCTCTAGTTAGAAATTCTTGCATATTTTATACAAATTAATGTTTTATATTTATCTACATTTGAATAATACTGCAATATAAGACTTTATAGCTTGATAATCTTAATACTATTAATTTGTCATAATCCTATTCATACAAGAATGACTATAATTTTGAGTTGTGCATTATTTTTCCATTCTTATGGTCAAATTGTATCTTATGCATTTTGAAATATTTTTGTTCATAAACCGTAAAACATTTGTACAAAGTTTAGGTGGTGTTTCTAGATAAATGTATTTAGAGATATGGATTATTAAAAGGCATATACAAAATAGTTTAATAAATAACAATATACTTGCATGCTCATAACTAAACACAAAATAGAACATTATGAAGTACCTTAACCTTAAATTCTTTATAATTAAATAATTTAATTCTTATTTTGAATACCACATTATTTATGCTAGATATTTAAATTTTAATTTTCATAATTGTGACTTATATGAATTACATGAAATTGAGTAATGCTAGACTTGAAAGAGATCTATGAAATAAGCTAGTTTCATTACAGGAAAAATATGATAGCAAACAAAGAAAAGTTCCTCTAATTATGTGAAATCAAAGACCTTGAATATTAATGTACACATCAACACTGAAAATGATGTAATTTATATCAAGGGATATAAAGTTTTAGAATAAGCTTACAATCAGGAGTGAAATACTATGTCAAAACAAATTTCATTTTACAGATTATAAAATACAATTTTTCAGGCTTTTAAAGTTTCAAAAAACAACTAACTCAAAATGTGTATTTATCAAAGAATGTGGTTATGTAATGAATGTAATTATGAAGAAATTAATTTTTTTCCATTTTTTTAGCATCCCAAATAGTAAACTGCATCTGGAATAGGTTTGGAAGCATCATGTCATAAGGGATGGGAACTTAATATGTTCTAGCAGAGCAGTTGAGAGACCAAGGATACCAAAGACAGCATAGAAAAAGGAGGTAAATGAACTGGCTGATAATGAAAAATTTGAATTGGATGGGACACCCAAGAGTTTGCAGAGCAAGAGTCTGATATGAAAGGTATTCAGAATAGATTTTGAAATTTAAAATAGCAGGGGAGTATTTTAGAGGGGCAATATGATGTCAACCAAAATATTAGTTTAAAAATGTCTTTATTATTTCGAAAGTGCATACTATAGGGATACTGCTACATCGATGTTCATAGCAGCACAATTCACAATAGCTAGACTGTGGAACCAACCTAGATGCCCTTCAATAGATGAATGGATTAAAAAAATGTGGCATTTATAAACAATGGAGTATTACTCTGTACTAAAAAATGACAAAATCATGGAATTTGCAGGGAAATGGATGGCACTAGAGCAGATTAGGCTAAGTGAAGCTAGCTAATCCCTAAAAAACAAATGCCAAATGTCATCTTTGATATAAGGAGAGCAACTAAGAACAGAATAGGGAGGAAGAGCATGAGAAGACGATCACCTTTAAACAGGGTCGAGAGGCGGGAGGGAAAGAGAGAGAGAAGGGAAATTGCATGGTAAAGGAATGAGACCCTCATTGTTATACAAAATTACATATAAGAGGAAGTGAGGGGAAAGGGGAAAAAACAAGAGAGAGAAATGAATTACAGTAGATGGGGTAGAGAGAGAAGATGGGAGGAGAGGGGAGGGGAGGGGAGGGGGATAGTAGAGTATAGGAAGGGCAACAGAATACAACAGACACTAGTATGGCAGTATGTAAAAAAGTTGATGTGGAACCAATGTGAATCTGCAATATGTATACGGGGTAAAAATGGGAGTTCATAATCTGCTTGAATCAAATGTATGAAATATGATATGTCAAGAGCTTTGTAATGTTTTGAACAACTAATAATAAAAAAAATTTAAAAAGATATTTTAAAAATAATTAATTCATTACAAACCTGCAAGGTCGACAATATCTGCCTTTCCCCACAGTCCCTGCTCGTTCTCTGGCTGTCTGAGCTCAAGGCTTCTCCCGCCCAGGCTGTGCCCTCCCCTTGGCTGGAGGTCACTCCCATGTCTCCATTGCCAGGCCTTTTGCAAATGATGGGCATATCTCACCCTGTAGCTTTGTGGCCGTGTGCACATGGGTGCTTACCTGACACCTGAACCTGGGCTTAGGGAAGAGCCAGGACTGGTTGTATAGTTGTGTGGGAGTGTTTGTGCCCTTCCAATCAATATTCGAGTTTCTGACACAAGACTTGATCCTCTGGTTCATGACCTTGCACCAGCCCACCCTGTTGGTAACCATGCCTAAGTAAAGTGGATTTTTTTTTCCTCCAAGGTCTGTCTCTGGTCAATGTTGGAAGAAGTCCTAAGATTGGCTGGAACAACTCCACTTGCGGTCCATTCTACTCTCAGTTCAGTCTTTCAAGGCTCAGATGGTTTTGAACCACCTTCAGCTGGCCCTGTGTGGTGCACGCTTTCATTTCTCCTTGCCTCTTGTGCAGAATGAGAGGCTTTGCAGAGAGGCTGAGTTTGTGCTTCTGCAATGTGTGCCATTAGCTGTCCTCTTCCTGACCTCAACACCATTTCCCTGTGTCCACATCTGCTTATCTCCCCCTCATTTTCCGCTCAAGGGTAGGCTTATGAGCTATGGGAACCAGGGACAGACAGCTCTCTGCAAAGGGGGGCATCTGCCTCTTTGCGCCCCCTTCTAGTCTTCTCTCCCCACCCCTGGAGATGGCTCTGCTTGGTGACCAGTGGCACTGCCGTGAACTGAGCATGGTGGATGCAGTGATGGAAAGGTGATTTACTAAAGGAACAATTAATGGACTGTTGTTGCCAGGAGTTTATCAAGAGGTTGGTGTCCTGGGTTGACTAGTGTCCCCCCAAAAAATATTCAAGCACTGACTCCCACTGTCTGCAGATGTGACCTCATTTGGAAGTAGGGTTTTTGCATTTTTAATTGGTGAAGATGATGTCACATTGGATCAGAGGAGACACAAATCTAATGACTGGTGTCCTTTGGGACATTTGGACATAGACTCACACAGAAAGGGATGGCCATGTGCCTGCAGAGTCTGAGATGAGATTTATGTTGCTCTGAGCAAAAAAAAAAATGGCAAAGGTGGCGACTGCCTGAAGCTTGGTGGTGGGAAGAAGCCCCTCTTGTGCCTTCAGAGGGAGGACAGATGTCCTGCCAGCACCTTGACTTTCAACATTCAGACTCCAGAATGGGCAGAGGATGCGGTTCTGTTGTTTGGAGCCACTCAGTTTGTGGCTCTATTATGGCAGCAGCAGGGAACCAATGCAGGGGACAATGGTATTACTTAGTGACAGGGAAGCACCTGGGGTCAGTCCCGTCCATGTCTGATGTGTGTGTGGTGCTTCCATCCACCACTGTGGATTGATGGAGAATATCAACTGCCCCCTGACACAAAATGAGTAAGACCCTCAGCCCTGTCCCCAGGAGACAGGACACACACATACAAACAGCAGCTTCCAGAGGCAGCAGAATGTGACAGAGAGGGCTGTAGGGAGTTGCATTGTGTGCATAACGGCCAGGCCCAAGCTTGGTCCATCCTGACCTTGCAGCTTCCAGGGAGAAAATTGCAGGGGTCCCTCCCAGATCAAACATGGATTTGGTCCTGCACCTCTGAGTTGTCTGCCTCCTGGTTTCCTCTGGGACACCTTCTCATGAAGGCAGATGTTTGGCATATAACAAAGAACCACCTACGGGACTACCACCCCTAGGCTTACTACGAGTACTTCTCTTTAAAATCTGTTCCCAATGGGCCTGCTCAGCACAGGGCCAGCACAGCTGCTGGGCCCAAGTAATACATTTCAACCAACTACATTAAGCTTTTCCATTTTTTGCCAGTCTCAGTATATGATTATGCTCCAGTTGCCAGGTGTTCAACAGTTAAGATCTGTGACTGGGAAATGATTTTTTGAAAAGATTCATCACATATGTACATTTGTATTTCTACTGAAACCACCTGGCAACCCCAGGAATATGTAAAAGGGAATCTCTGAGAGAAACAAGCCATGAGAATTTATGCGGGAGCTTTATTAGAATCTCTATTATTCTTGAAATCAGCTATTGATAAACTCATTCAGAAAAACACTTGCTTTCATGGATCTAGAGTCCACAGTTGCATGTGCAATCTAGCTTGGAGTTTACGGAATGTGCCTCTGGAAAAACTGGCATGCCTCTGGCAGCAGGAGGTCCTTTCAACAAGACAGGGGCAGGCTGCTCCTGTGGCGTGTTCCATGGCAGTACTGCCAGCCTAGTCTGGGTCTCCAGAGACACCCTCTGTTCATACCTACGTTTCAGTGATTAAGAAATATGAAACATGAGCCTTGAGGGTTATGCCCTGGCATCCCAGGAAACCAATGCTGCCCATCAATGTGGTGCTGGGCTTCTCCATCAGGGAAGAGGACAAGCTGATCCTGACCAGCTTGCCTTGGTTTTTTCCACCTGGTACACAAGCCTGGAGAAGGTACCAGAAAAGCTGGTCAGCGATGCCCACAGTGCCACCTGGACCTCCAGCAGACTCCACTGCTGGTGGGTGGGACGGTCAGGCACACCCTCTCCTGAGCAGTGCTCCAGGAACTTCTCATGAATGCTTTGTTGGAAAAGCAGAGCACACCATAGCCTCAAGACAAGGACTAATCTAGGGCATCTCAGGGCAGGAGACATATGTAGAAACTGCACAATCTGATGTGCCCAAGTGAGGGTGGGTGCAGACAGATGTGTGCCTGGGTATGAGGGATTCTGGTCACAGGGAGACAAACCATGCTCGGGGGGACATGGTGATCCCTGGGGAGGCAAAGGGCAGGCCTTGACGATGTCTCTCATGCTTTCAACTCTTGTGTGAAGCACCCCAGAGCTAGCTGTGTCTTCCTCCACCCTGGGCAGTGGTCACCTCCAGAAGGCCAGAGCAGCCCTAGAGGTGACTGCTGAACCTTGAGGTCTGTCTCCTTCTTCCCAGAGCCTGGACTGAGACGATGCTGATCTCACTCAGCAAGTGCTCCTGGGATCCCCCTGCCCACGTCCTCAGCACAAGGGCCTCTGGAAAGAAAGAGACTTTTCAGAGCCTACCACTTTCCTTTGCATCCTTTGATGCTTGGGTACCTGGTACTGAGACCCCCTGTTGCCCAGGGAAGGGATTCAGTGTCAAGTGACTGCTCAAAGACCCTCCCTGAGACCTACCAGCCCAGCCCTATGTCATACCCTCCCATGGCTGTGCAGACTGTTATGTTTTTACTAAAAAGCATGAAATAGTTGAGCTTTTCCTTAACCTTATTGAATCTTGCCACACTGTGCCCTCTTGTTCTCAGGACCACAGGCAGAACTTCAGAACATTGTGGAGACAGAATTAGGCTAAAGGGTGAAGGACTTCATTTTACTTGGGTCTCAGTAAATTCTGCTAATGGCACTTCTGAGGGAGGGTGCAAGGATCTTTCAATGGCATCTTGCCAAGATTCCTAGGACACATTTGGGGTTTGAATGTTTCTAATTTTAAATATGGAAATTTAAGACAAAGGAAGGGGTGTTTGGCTTTGTCTTAGATTTCTCAGATTGAGCAGCTCTTGGAGAAGGTGCTGGGTGTCCATGGGGGATGTCACAGGGAAGCGAAGCCAGGACTGCTGGGGTGTCGGGGTGCAGGTGCTCCTTCACTTGTGAGGCTGCTGGATGTGGTGGGTCCTGGGGTAAGGGGGCTTATCTATGGAGGCATGAGGCTTCTGGTGAGCCACCTGTGCAGCCGCTGGGGGGAAGTCCTTGTCACTCTGTCAGGAGACACAAATGAGCCACTGTGAAAGAGTGGGCTATGTGCCAGGGCCCACACCCAGTGTCCACTGGTTCTATGTAGGGAAATCAGGGACTGAGGGGCAATGGGGCAGTGACTTCTCGGCAGCTTGGAGCCCCTCTCATGTGGCTGGGGGCCAAGGCTCTCAGAGGGCCTCAGGACCAGGGGCCGGGGAGGAGGAGGGCAGCACATGGACTGTGTTTGCTGGCTCTGCCACAGGCCACAAGACAGATGAACAGCAGGACTTGCTCTGCCCTGAGCTGGGTGCTGGCAGCTTCCCCTGCTAGATCTTTGTGATCATATCCACATTAGAGGCAAAAGGACCCAAACCTGAGCCTCAGATTTGCCATCATGACTGTGGGCCCGGCCTGGGTGCTGGTGGGGAAGAAAAGGCACAGGAGAAGGGGCCTTTCTGTTTTCCAGGGGGTGGGGGTGTCAGTTGGCTTCTTGCACCAACAGCAGGCTGTGACAGGGCTGGGGTGGGCAAAAGCCCTGATGTGCTTGGTGGAGCCTGGCCCCGGGGTGGCCTCACAATTGTGCTGGTGTGGCAGACATGTTTGTCTGCCCCAGGGTGTCTGGATGGCTGTGGCTACAGCTCCATCACAGAGCTGACCTCACTAGTGGCCCTTTCTTCAGCATGGCGTGATCAGGACCTGGATGTGCGGAGAGCAGCAGAGCCCAGGTGGCATTATGGAGAGAGCCTGCAGACAGGCAGAGTGTAGTCTCCAAGATTAGAGGGATTCAAAGGGTTAGGGTGCAACTAAACCATGGGTTTAACTCGGCAGAGGGCAGAAGAAAGAGCCATCTCTAGGACATAGAGGACGGGCATAGCTACATGCTACTAAAGCTATTCATGGACACTAAGTTGTATTTCTTAAATTCTCTTGTGTCATGATATGATTCTTATGTTGATGTTTTAAATCATTTAAAAATGTGAGAATACTTTTAGCTGAGGTCACTGAAGAGCGCCTGCCCCAGGGTGTGGTTTGTGAAGCCCTGGCTGTCTGCAGAGGGCAGGGGCAGAGGCAGGTGTTCCTGACCACGGGGCAGCCAGGTCTCCTCTGCGGCAGACACGGGCTCTGTGAAGGAAACAGGACAAAAAAGAAAGTCACAGGCCCCAGGTGTGGGGGGGGCAGGGGTGCACAGCACTGCAGGTTAGTCTAGGAGGGTTTCCCAAAAACCAGCATTGGGAGGAAGCGCGATGCTCCCATCTGATGCAGGCACTGCAGGTGCCGCAGGGCGGGCGGGTGTAGGAGCTTACCCAGGGGATGACTCCGGAGATGAACACAGTTGGCTTAGGTGGGCTGGAAAGCAAGGAGGGAAAGGCGGGTTTAACAGGCAGCCACGGAAGCTGGAACAATGTAGGCTTCAGGCTTCGGGACTGAAGAGGCCCAAGGAGTATGGGAGCAGACCTCTCCCTCGGTGTTGGTGTCCACAAGTACTAGGCGGTGGGGCTCTAAGTCTGGAAAGGACACTAGGAAGCTTTGCTCTGAAGTGAGTCCAAGCAATGAGTGAGAGAGGAAAACAGGTGGCAGAAGACACGGCCCCAAAGAACTTCTTTTAGCTTGTTTTCCTGTCAGTCATTAAATTTTCACTGTGAGGAAGCTGGGCACCAACTTTGACACTGCTCTCCCTGGGCAAATGATTATGTAAGGACCCATGGCTGATAATTGTCACACAGCATGTTTTCTGCTAGGCAGCTGTGCTCGGGGCAACCTACCCAGTTCCCTCTTCCCCTCAGCCAGTGATGTGAGGTCCTCCTTCACCCTGGAGTGTGCTGCACTGCCCTTGGAAAAATGCAAAGCCCTCACCACCGCAAACAGGATTCTGCATAGCAGGGAGTGTTCACTGCCCTTCCGACTAGTCAGCCTGCCTTCCCAAGCTTGATGATAAGGACTGGGGTTGGGGTGCTACCGCGTGAGAGGATTTAGGGAGGGGAAGTTGCATACCATGCACGCATGCACATCAGTAAGCCTGGAAACCCAGGCTCAGCACAGGTCCTAGGGAAGGCCGAGATGGCGGCACAGGCAGAATCATTTTCAGGTTAGTACTTTTGACAAGGGTTTATTTTCTGCAAATGCTTTTTCCTATTCACATGGAAACCTTCTAAAAGAGCCAGTGGAGGTGTTTCTATAGAAGACACAACAGACATTGTTACACCCTTTTCTTTCATGTTTTTTTTTTTGTGTGTGTGCAGGGAGCCTAGAGCATGTTAGGCATGCACTTTACCACTGAGCTACATCCCCAGTCCAACACGGATCCTTAATGCACAGTTCTATAGTCTTTTCTCAAGGATAGGGAGATCTTAGGAGATAATAGCTACTACTTATTGATCATTTACTATGGCCCAGGCTTAGAGTGAAGTGCATTATTTAGAATTATTGCATCTAAGCTTCTCAATCCAGTAGTGTGAGGTCCTCTTTCACTCTGGGGTGTGCTGCACCACCCTTGGAAAAATGCAAAGACCCCAAACAGGATTTTGCATAGCAGGGAGGGTTCACCTCTCCATTTTCCAGATAAGGATGATAAATCAGAGATGGTAAATAATTTTCCTGAAAGCTATACAATAGCTAAGTGCTGGGAGCCAGACTTGGGACAAAGGCCATCCAGGGTACATGAGTGTGGCCAGGAGCCCCACCCCCTCATTTTAAGGGACCTCAAATTATAGGTCTGTCTTCTGTCTATGAATTATATTGAAGATATTCATCTAAATGCAATATAAGAGTCTCTTGTTCAACCAGCTCGTACATTAAGTCTATCTAAACTTTCATTTTCTAATGTGAAATGAAGTTTTTTCTTAAAAACTATCATTTATGTCTGCAACACTTAATTGGAATGCAGAATACTTCTGCTCACCTGAGTCTCCTCAGCAGGTGTGATTTCTATTTGAAGGAGGAAACAGAGGGTCAGAGGGCATTGTAAATGTGTTCAAGGTCCCAGGGGCAGAGCTTGGAGGACCTCAGGCCACACTCTACCCACCTCATAGGTCTCCGTTCCCAGGCTTCAGGAATACAATGTGTTCCTAACTGACCAGTCAAGATGCAGTGGTCAGGTTCACATGGAAGAACAGGAGGAAAGGTGGCAAACCCACAACTTCCAGGTGGGCTCTGCTGTCAGACATCTATGTTCAAATCTGAGTCTGCCAGGGACCAGCTGGTGGGCGGGTGCTTGGCCTTTCTGAGGCCAAGTTTCCTCCTCTGTGGAATAGGCTAGCAGCAGACCCTACCACACCAGGTGACTATATGCTTATGAGTACACACACACACACACACACACACACACACACACACACACACTGCTTAGTACAGAGAAAGCACTCCATCAATGTTAGACGTGGATGGTGACAATGACAATGTCAATGACAACACATCCCCACCAGTCCCATACACAGTGCCATGCACTTCCACTCATTCATGATGGGTCCAGCTTTGCTTCACTGTGGATCCTATGGCCAGGTGTGGTTACTGCTTCCCTGGAACAGAAGGGCTTCCAAAGTAAGCAAAGAAAGGGCCTCACAATAGCTGGACTGGACTTGAGGAAAATCTCTCCAGGCCCTTCTTCTGTTTGGCTCGAGAGTTTGACATGGTTTAGGCAGCAATTTAGCTTCTGAGCCCACTGAAGACAAGAAGAAACAAATGCAAGTGACATGGTGGCCCACCCAGCACCCTGAGAGCTGCCAGCGGGCCCTGGGGAAGAGGGCTGGAGGAGAGGGTGAGGGGCCATCAGAGATGAGCCACCAGCTCCTCCTCTACTTCCACTTTTGTTGCAGCCCATGAAACAGGGACGGAAGGAACACCACCACTGTTGACAGTGGTCAGTGGTGCATAGTACCATCAGGAGCTGGGAAGGGGCCCATCATGTGCCACTTCCCTCTCTTCCTGGTACAAAAATAGTCATTATTTAGAAAGGATATTCCCCTAAAATCTCCCTGCAAGTCCAAGTTGCCCAGTGAGCCAGGGGCAGGGTATGAAGCAATGTGCAGAGTTTCGATTTCACTTTCTAAAGCCAAGCCACTCAGTTTCATGGAAAGGTGCTTATCTGAGGCCAAACCCACATCAAAGCCCTAGTTTACCAGCAGCATGCTTGGGAGGAGCGTCAGGCTGCTCCAAGATGGGGAAGCCCATGAGGGTATCTGTGCCATATCAACAGAGGGGGGAAGAGGCTGCAGTCATACCAGATCCAGTCCTACTAATGGACACTCCCAGTGTGTTCCTACCTGCTGGTGGGTCAGGTGGGTGAGCACCGGCTGGAAAGAATGTGATCATCTCTGTGGGGGCTTCAAAATCACTCCCATGCTTCAGTTGACAGCACTGTGTCCTCCTCTGCACCAGGCAGAACAGATGGGGACAATTAAAGTCCACCAAGGACTCCAAGTGCCTCTCCACAGTAGAGGTGCTGAGTGCCTAGGGTAAGGGGCACCACCTGCTGTGGGAGTCCATGCAGACCCAGATATGGCCACTGAGCTCTGCATGTGCGCACATGAGTGTGCATATCTGTGTAAGAGAACACAGCTCATTTTCAGGAAGAAAGGCATATTTTAATTAGTATTCACCAGTGCTAAATGAACGAGGTCAGGGGGTGGGGTGGAGGGGCTTGTGTGGCACCCAGTTGGGTGAGTGGGTATGGTAGGGCCTGCTCTTGTGGCCATTTTATGGAAAGCCTTCCTTCTACTCACCCTCCTAATGGAAGTGTGGGTTCTTAAGGCAACCCAGAAACAAATTCTGAAACTCTTCTTTGACTTTGCCCTGAACATGTGGCTTTGTGTTTTCATGAAATTTATGGAAAAGTCTATTCCCATCTGAGGGGCTTTCACAAACACTTTCTAGTAAACAGCCAGAAAACAAATGGTTTCCTGCTATTTTTAGTCCTTGAAATATCTTCTTGATCTGGTCTTACTTTACTGGGCTTTTTAATTTTCTGGACACCAAAATAACAACAAGTGTGGCTGGTGAGCAGAGGGAAAGCTTTGCTCCACTTATGTCCCTCTGCTCTGTCATTCTTCAAAGCCTGGCAGTCAAGGGCTTCGTTCCTGTGGCCTGGCTTTAGGTAATGAGATCATCACCCCCACAAGATGGCACTACTGGTCCTCTCAGGGACCTCAAGGCTCGATGTTACCTCCAGGATGACAGGAACCAGGTGTCCCCTGCTGGCAAGCATGTCCTTTCTCTCTAAGAAGTCCCTTAATTGTCAAGTGAGTCTGACTTAAGGAAAAAAGTGAAAACAAGACCTCAGCATAAATGCTTTAAGTACAATTCTAAGCCCAGGAGAAAAGACTCTGGAACCCAATTCCTTCCAGATTTGGTATGTGGAATTTATAGTTTTGTTCAAAAGAGCCCTAGCAAAAGAACTTGCCTGGGGTGGAGCTTGTGAGCTCCTGTTCAGTCTGGTTCAAAGACATTGGATTTCCAATGAGAAGATGGTGCTTCATGACACCAAAATCCCAGTCTTCAAATCCTCCAGTGAAGGGCCCATGACTCAGCAAATCAATTCTGCTTTCTTAGTGATCCACTCCTTCCTACAGAGCGGGGAGACGCTTCCTCCCTCATCAGAGCCGCAAATACACAAAGTCTAACCCTGCTTGTTCCCAGAGTGTCTCCAGGTGAGCAGGGGCTAGTTGCCACTGGGAGGACAATTCTTGCCTGGGTTCTAAAACACTCCTCCCAGGTGCTTGGCTAGCTGTTGATGGATACCTCGAAACCTCACCAGCCCCCTTCTGCAGCTAGAGAAGGCTTGAACCCCCACTCCCGAGTATGGAGTGTTCACAGCTTGCAATGTAGAGAAGTGCAATAAAATAAAATAAAATAAATCAAAAGGGCTGGTGAGGCAATTAAGTGGTATAGAGCCTCTTGGTTCAATTTCCTCCCCAGGGTGAGGAGGAGGTTGCTAGCTGTTTTAACAGGTGCTGGGATCTTCACTGTACCCATGGACATAGTTCCAGAGCTGCTTTCTCTCTTGATAACCAGAGAATTTGACTTGGGCTTTTCCCACTCCTTCTTGCCTCTGCTGTCACCTAGTCCCTCCTTCCCTGGATGCAAAGAAGACAAATGATCGCAGTAGGTGTTCTGGTTACTTATCTTGCATCTCACAGATTTAATACACAGTGATGATCCAGGGCCACTGTGGGCCTCTACCTCCATCCCTACACGGAGAAGAGGACATCGTGACAGGTGAGGGTGTAAGGGCTTGTGCCCAGCAGTTCTGCTGCTGCCCCTGCAGAGCGTAGAGCATCTGAAGCACAGAGGAAAGCCCCATGCAGTGGTGTGTTTGAGAGCCTGGACTTTGGAGACAGAGAGCCCTGGGTCCACACAAGAAGCTCGTCTGTGCTCAGTGTCCATCTGTAAAATGGAAACAACACCCATTTCATAGAATATTTGGGAGTTTTAATGAAATAACATTTTAAAATTTGTTAGAATGTACCTCTATTGACAAGCTCATATTTAGTGGCAATAACTGAATTAACTGAGTGTATAAAGTCAGTCTAGAGCAGGGCATGGTGGTACATGCCTGGAATCCTAGCCATTCGGGGGCTGAGGCAGAGGGATTCCAAGTTTTCTAAGGCCAGCCCTGGAAACTTAGCAAGATCCTCTCTCAAAAAATAAAATAAAATAAAATAAAATAAATCAAAAGGGCTGGTGAGGGAATTCAGTGGTTTAGAGCCTCTTGGTTCAATTTCCAATATTGGAAAAAAAAGTCTTGAAGTTGCTAGTTTTTCTTCTAAATTATAATTTGAGAATGATTTTTCTCCTTTCTTTTCTTTTCTTCCTTCTTACTTCCTTTTCTCCCTCCCTTTCTTCCTGGGGTGGCTAAAGAATTTGGGGGTTTCTTAGAGCATCTCTGAGGAACACTAGGTTTCTCACATTGAGTTTTCTCTCTTTTGTTCTAAGCACCATGGGTACCACAGGGTGGGACTGGAGGTGTTACAGTCAGAAAAGATCCTCCAGTGCCACAGAATCTAGATTCCTCTGTCTCCACCCCTATTCTGTGTATCCCAAACAATATATCCCCACTAGCATATGGCAACAGCCTCAGTAAATGTGCCAGAGAGGATCATTTTTAGGGAGCTATTAGGGAGGATAAGATTAAAGGCAAGGCACCTGTTTAAAAATGAAGCCATTTTGTGCATTGCCGAAGTCTGGCTTGGCACAAATCAGGAGCCACTTGTCAAAAAGAAACTAACTTTATTTTTAGAACTACAAACGCCAAACAAAACAGCTCCAGGGAAAAACCCTCAGAGCCCAACTGCCACCACCGGCTTCCACACGCCTCTCTCCCCAACACCAGCCTTTTCCTCCCACAATCCTCCTCCTCTTGAGGCCGATTGGCTGGGTTGCGTGGGCAGAGCCAAAGAAGTCACCCAATGAGCAGCTCCGTGGAGGAGCCAATCAGCTAGATGTTGCTGGGGCAGCTGTGAGCCAATCATCAGCTGGCAGTCTGAAGGGCAGGGAAACAGCCCAATGAACATCACCGCAGAGGAGCCAATCAGCTAGATGTTGCTGGGGCAGTCTGAAGCTTGCTGGCAGCTGGAAGTTTGCTGGGGCCCCTTTGGCTGTGGCTCTCAACATCTCCCCCTCTCTGTTTAAACAACAAGCATGTGGCTTATGGACCGTGCCTGCCTTAGGTTGTCCAATACATATGGTCCTTACCCGTCTTTGGATGAGCTGACCTCAGGGCGTCAGCCTCCTGTCTTAGGTTGGTACCATTGTAATTGGATCTTACCCGTCATTGACTACCGGTCCAGTATACAGCCACACCTGTGGAGAGGTCTCAGCGGGGTTAGGTTAGGGGGGGTGAGGTTCTTTGCCTCACCTCTGTTGACCCCCAAATTTTAGCTGAATGATCATGACAAGCAGAAGGGAGGAAGATATACCAAGTCAATTGACGGCTTCTTTTGGGAAAATTGTACCACCGATGATATCATCAGCAAAAATACCCCAACACTACCACAAGTCGCTGCACCAACAGATAGTTCACAATGCATACAAGTGACACATAGTTCTGTAAGCAGTTCAGTGCAAGTTCTGTAAGCAGTTCAGTGATGGCTATTGCAGAAACTGTAGATTAGTTTTATCTTTGTCTTCACCGGCACAGGGATGAAGATAGGAATTCTGGCAATAATGACTAAAGAAAAAATTAGGTAACATTCCAGAAGACACTAAAAGAAAACAATTTTCTTAACAATTTATATTATCTTCATCTGAAGATAGAAATTCTGGCAATAATGGCTAAAGAAAAAATTAGGTAACATTCCAGAAGGCACTAAAAGAAAACAATTTTCTTAACAATTTACATCATAGTGAAGAGAATTATTAAATATAATGAAAACGAAAGGTGAGAGTAAATAAACAGATCTGTTAACCTCCTTTTTTGTTTACATATTAAAACAATTCTTAACAGTTATTTACCCAATTTAAATTAAATCATTTAAATCACGTGAATAAAAAAAAATATTTGGATCCATCTTTTCATGAGCGCTCATCATATATGATATATGGAAATACGTACATTGGACATACGTACATTCAAACATATAACACAAAACACAAGTGTACACACATAATATAATACATACAACACATAACATAATAGTAAAGGCCTTATAACTTTTTACAGGTAAAATCTCTATTGCAATGTTTAAAAACTCTATAGTCAAAAAAAAAAAAAAATAGAACTGATCAGCAAAACATTAACCTAGGTCTGTATGAGCTCAAAAAAATAAAATAGAACTTCATGATATGGGAAAGGGCAATAATAAAATAGATATTGAAAAAAGCATCCTGGTTCTGTCGCAGATGTAAGGATAGCCAAATTGGAGTTTTGGATATCAGCTATTATGGATTTGAGCTAAATCATCTTCTTTTTGGTCTGTAGAAATCGCTTTAGTTAATCTCTCTGGAATCCAAATCGGCTGCTGTTCTCTCTGTGGAAACACAAAAACAGACCCCCGACTCCAGACAATCACTGGGTCAGAACCTTGGTTAATCTCTCTGAAATCCAAATCGGCTGCTGTTCTGGGTCAGAACCTTGGTTAATCTCTCTGGAATCCAAATCGGCTGCTGTTCTTCCTGTGGAAACACACAAACAGACCCCCGATTCCAGACAATTACTGGGTCAGGACCTTTCCATTGTCCTGTTAGAATATCTTTCCAAAGTACCTTGGGCTTATGTACATTTTTTGGACACATATGCCTTTCTGCAGCACTAAGTCCTGATGAATCCAAATTTAAAAAGTTTAGAGTAAAAAGCGTTATTTTAAGTTTATCTTTGGGGAATATATACCCCTTCCCAATTCCATCTTTTTGCTTTAATAAGTACATTTTAATAGTTTGATGAGCTCTTTCAACTATGCCTTGACCCTGTGGATTGTATGGGATTCCTGTTATATGAGTAATGCCAAATGATGAGCAAAATTGTTTAAAAGAAGTAGACGTATAACCAGGGGCATTATCTGTTTTTAACTGTTTTGGAATGCCCACAGTGGCAAAATTTTGTAAGCAATGAGCTATAACATCTTTAGTTTTTTCGCCGGCATGAAGGGAGCCCATCAAAAATCCAGAAGAAGTATCAATTGTAACATGCAAATATTTTAATTTTCCAAATTCTGGCAAGTGTGTGACGTCCATCTGCCAAATATGGTTAGGCATCAATCCTCTAGGATTGACTCCAAGATTAACTTGTGGTAAAAAGGTCACACAATTTTGACATTGTTTTATTATTTGTCTAGCTTGTTCCTTAGTTATTTTAAAACGCTTTTGTAAAGTATTAGCATTGACATGGAATCTTTCATGAAAATTTATAGCTTCTTCTAGTGTAGAGAAAATATGTATGTCACGTGTAGTTTTATCTGCTAAATCATTGCCCAAACTAAGGGCTCCAGGCAATCCTGTATGTGCCCTGATATGTCCTATAAAGAATGGATCTTTTCTGTCCCAGATTAAACTTTGTATAGTGGAAAACAAAGAGAAAACAGTAGAAGAAGGGGAAATTCTACCAGCATCTTCAAGGGATACTATAGCATTAACTATATACTGGCTATCAGAAAATAAATTAAATACAGAATCTTTAAACATCACAAAAGTTTGTAATACTGCATTAAGCTCTACCTTTTGAGCTGATTGTTTGGGTACTAAAAATGTAAAAGTTTGATCAGGTGTAACTATTGCTGCTGTACCATTATTTGACCCATCAGTGAATATATTTGGAGCATTCATGATAGGTGTTTTTCTTGTCATTTTTGGAAAAATTACAGGATGCAATGACCAAAAAGACAATAAAGGATTAGATGGTAAGTGGTTATCAAATGAAACATTAGATTTGCACATTATTATTGCCCAAGTATTTAACTCATTAGCTAATTCATCAATTTGATTCATAGTATATGGAGTAATAATTTTATGGGGAGAAATTCCAAACACTGCCTTTGCTGTTTTTATTCCTTTGAGTATTAATTGTCCTACAGCCTCAGGATACCTAGTAAGAATAGTGTTAGGAGAATAAGATAAATGTATCCATAATAATGGACCTTCTTGCCAAAATACTCCTGTAGGAATATTTTTTGTTGGTAGTACAATAAATAATAAAGGCAAACTTATATCAATTCTATCCAAATGCATATTTTCCATATATGTTTCAATGATTTTTAATGCCTTTCTTGCTTCAGGCGTTAACATTCGGGGTGAATTTGGATCTGATGGACCTTTTAGGATATCAAATAAAGGTCCCAATTCTCCTGTTGGAATACCTAGATAAGGCCTTATCCAATTTATGTCTCCTAATAACTTTTGAAAGTCATTAAGTGATTTGAGTTGATCTACTCGTATTTGAATTTTTGGTGGACGGACCATGGTTGAGGATAATAGAACTCCTAAATAATTAATTGGAAAATTTAATTGTACTTTATCTATTGCTATCTCTAGATTATAATTTTTTAATAAGTTTGTAAGTGTGGCATAACATTCTAGCAATGTGTTTTTAGCTTTGTGTGCCAATAACACATCATCCATATAGTGAAATATTTGTAGTTCAGGATTTTGATTTCTAAGTGGCTGGATTACTTTGTTAACATAAATTTGACACATAGTTGGGCTGTTAGCCATCCCTTGAGGGAGTACTTTCCATTCATATCTCTGATCAGGACCTTCATGATTTAGTGCAGGGATAGTAAATGCAAAACGTGGACTATCCTCAGGATGAATTGGAATTGAAAAAAAACAATCTTTAATATCTATAACTAAAACATACCAGGTTTTTGGCAAAGCAGACAATTGAGGAATCCCCGATTGAGCAGGTCCCATAATGACCATTTCATTGTTAATGGCTCTTAAATTTTGCAGTAATCTCCATTTACCAGATTTCTTTTTGATGACAAAAATGGGAGTATTATGGGGAGATACAGAAGGTTGTATATGTCCTTCCGCTAATTGTTGTTTGACCAGATCATGGGCTACTTGTGTCTTTTCTTTAGTCAAGGGCCACTGAGGAACCCATACTGGTCTTTCTGATTTCCATGTAATTTTTATTGTCTCAGTGGCCCTTTGTGAAAATCCAACCCATGTCTGTCTGTTCCTTGATCTATTTGTATTGGTGCTGCTATACATTGTTCTTGTCTTTCTAATCTTTTTCCTTTCCTAAAACCTTGTCTAGCCATAATAGTGGGTGCATTTTGATTGATATTATTTGTTAATGTCAAACCTAATTGATCTAAGACATCTCGTCCCCATAAATTTACGGGAAGATGATCCAATACATATGGCTGTATAGTTCCTTCACATCCTTCAGGATCCTTCCAATCTAATAGCATTGCACTTCTATCGGGATTAGTCGCCACTCCTAGGCCTCGAAGCGATTGAGTGGCTTGTTGTAATGGCCAATGTTTTGGCCATTCTTGACGAGAGATGATGCTAAGATCTGCACCTGTATCCAGTAGCCCATTAAATTCATGTCCTTGAATATTTAGTTTTAGCATGGGGCGAGAATCTAAATTTAAAGAAAGCATAGCCCAATCTACACCTGTGGAGCCTAATCCCTTGGAACCTCTTTCTACAACATGACTGGAAAATTTATCATGTAGGCTTGGTATTATTAGTAACTGTGCTATTCTATCTCCTGGTGAAATTACTGATATACCCTTTGGAGAACTGGCTATAATTTTGATTTCACCTTCATAATTGGAATCAATTACCCCAGGACTTATCAAAAGTCCTTTTAGAGTAGAAGAGCTGCGTCCCAATAATAAGCCTACTGTTCCTTTGGGAAGAGGTCCTTTTACCCCTGTGGGAATGATTTGAACTCCCATCTCTGGAGTTAGTACTGATTTGGTGGAGGCGCAGATGTCCAACCCTGCGCTCCCTCTGGTTTGTCTGATGAGGGATCTGATGTGCTGGGCACTACCCTGATGGGGTTGCTGGGGTTGCTGGGTTCCTCCAGTGCTCCGTATATTTGTGGTTTGGGGCCCCGGAGCATTGGGGCCCCCTGTCCATTTTTTGGCAACGGAGCCCGATGCCTTTGTCCACGATATTGTGGATAAACACCTTGTCCTTGTTCGTTTTTTGATAATGGAGTACCCTCTATGGTGGTTTGAGGACGGTATTCATTAGCCCAATATAATGGAGTACCCTCTATGGTGGTTTGAGAACGGCATTCATTAGCCCAATGTCTCCCTCTACGGCATCGTGGGCAAATACCCGGTATTCTACTTGTTTGATACCTAGTTTTGTTAAACCCTCCTCCTATGGGGCAATTCCTTTTAAAATGTCCTGTTTGTTGACAATTGTAGCATGTTCTTGGCCTGGCATCTAAAGCCTGTTTTACTGCAGCTGCCACAATTTGCCCTTGTTCATTAATGTCTCTGGCATCTAAAACCTGTTTTACTGCAGCTGCCACAATTTGCCCTTGTTCATTAATGTCTCTGGCATCTAAAGCCTGTTTTACTGCAGCTGCCACAATTTGCCCTTGTTCATTAATGTCTCTGGCATCTAAAGCTTGTTTTACTGCAGCTGCCACAATTTGCCCTTGTTCATTAATGTCTCTACATAATTTAATATATGTGTTTAAATCTTCATGTTTCCATGGTCTAATGATATCTCTACACCAACGATTCGCTTGGTCATAAGCCAGTTGTTTTATAAATGGCATTGCTTGTTCTGTATTCCCAAAAACTCTGGTAGCTGTTTGAATAAGCCTATCTACAAATTCAGCGTAAGGTTCATTAGCTCCTTGTATTATCTTAGATAATTGACCTTGTAAACCTCCAGGTTCTTGTAAAGTCTTCCATGCCCTAACTGCATCTACAGCAATTTGTAAATATACACCAGGATCATATGCAAGTTGTTGCTGCCGATCCTCATAAGGTCCCTTTCCTAACAACATATCTAGATTTCTCTGAGGATAACCAGCTGCTGCATTTCGACTAGCCGTCTCCTTGCAAAATTCCTCATTGGCAACCTTCCATAACAGGTATTGTCCTCCATTTAGCACAGCTTTACACAAACTAGCCCAATCTGCTGGCGTCATGCTTAAGTTGGTAATGGATTCGACCAAGCTTACAGTGAAGGGTGCTTGAGGACCATAGGTTGTTACAGCCTCTTTTAGCTCCTTCACTGATTTGAAATTTAAACCCTGGTAAGTTCGCTGCCCTCCTACCTCAAATACAGGGCATACTTGAGATCCTGTCTCAGGATCCAAACTATCAACTGCGGGGGTTGGGAGTCTCTTAGCATATGGAGGTGGTGCTGTTGATTGGACACTTATGCCCTCTGGTGATAGAGTGCTGTTAGTAGCAGTCTCCTGTAGAGGTGGCGCTGTTGGTTGAACACTTACGCCCTCTGGTGATAGAATGCTGTTAGTAGCAGTCTCCTGTAGAGGCGGTGCTGTTGGTTGGACACTTACGCTCTCTAATAAAAGGGTCTTATTAGCAGTCACCTGTTTTAACTTTTCCCCTGATAGATTTTTCTGCTCTAAACTTCCTTCCTCTGTCTCACTATCTCGAAAGACCTTCTCTTTTACTTGAATCTTTTCCTCTTTCTGACTAGCTCGAGCTTTTACTTGAATCTTTTCCTCTGTCTGACTAACTTGAGAGACTTCCTCTTCTACTTGAATCAATATGTCTTCTTCTTCCTCTACCTCTGTCTGAACTGAAGGCTTTGGACTAAGCAAACTAGATACCAACGTCCACAATGACAATGTGCCAACTGGCAGAGTCCCTGGGTAGTTCTTTTCTATTCTTTTTAAATCTTCACCATGATGGTTCCATTGTGATATATCTAACAACTCCTCCTTAAAAAGCCATGGGCTATATTCTTGTATTACATCAACGTATGCCCTGACTGCTCTTGGTTTTACTGGGAAGCTTCCTTCCTCTAACAATTTACTTAACACTCTTTCGGTTTGTTTTTTACTAATTGCTGATCCCGTATTTCTACTATAATACAACCCAACAAGATGACGCCAAACAAAACCGAGACAGAATCCAATAAAAAGGGAACCACACAAAATCATTATAACAGCCTTTCTATCCTCCTGACATGTCCATCCGTCCTTTCTCCCTATCTGTTCCTCAAACGCAAATAGTTTTTCCTCAGATGTGAGTGGTTTTTCTTCCCTCTCACTCATCTCCAGGGACAGGCAAGTTAAAACAAAAACGAAGCAAAACAAAAGAGGAATCTTAGAATGGCTCCCCATCCTCTCGCCCTGCCCTCAGGGGCGAGCAGTTTACTTACCCTCAGTTGCTCCCCGTGCGAGCCACCAAATGCCGAAGTCTGGCTTGGCACAAATCAGGAGCCACTTGTCAAAAAGAAACTAACTTTATTTTTAGAACTACAAACGCCAAACAAAACAGCTCCAGGGAAAAACCCTCAGAGCCCAACTGCCACCACCGGCTTCCACACGCCTCTCTCCCCAACACCAGCCTTTTCCTCCCACAATCCTCCTCCTCTTGAGGCCGATTGGCTGGGTTGCGTGGGCAGAGCCAAAGAAGTCACCCAATGAGCAGCTCCGTGGAGGAGCCAATCAGCTAGATGTTGCTGGGGCAGCTGTGAGCCAATCATCAGCTGGCAGTCTGAAGGGCAGGGAAACAGCCCAATGAACATCACCGCAGAGGAGCCAATCAGCTAGATGTTGCTGGGGCAGTCTGAAGCTTGCTGGCAGCTGGAAGTTTGCTGGGGCCCCTTTGGCTGTGGCTCTCAACAGTGCATGTGTTTTACAAAGTGTCAGCGCAGAATGAAGAAGGTAGATGCTGGGGGTGGGGTGGGGCGCCCCCTGCTACTCTGCTCCACTGCTAAGCTGCTGGAAAACCCCTTCCAGTGGCCGACAGCCCCAGCCTGCACATGTCTAGTATGGTGGGGAAGGCTCCCAGGCCTGGCTGGGAAGTGCCTGCTCATCACATAGTGAGGAACAAGTTGTGTGGTCGTTGGACAGTGTGTATGACCATGTTACATGTATTAAAACTTTACAAATTACTCGATTTCAGTAAGTACCACACTTAAAGTGATTCCATCTTTTATTCTGAACACATTGATGGTTTAGGCTCCTTCCTTTGAATTTCAATTATGAGGAAGTGCCAGTGAATAAGCCGTGCTTATTAGACAGATGGTGAAAATCAGAGCATTAATTGTTTCATCTTGAAATGGGAGCTTCAGGTTCAAGGGTCAAGTTTTACAATGGTTTTGGGGAGGAGGGTATCCCCAGTTCAGAATGCAAAGTGTGTGGTTGATACAAGACAGCTATTATGGCTTAAAAAGGAGAAGGATTACGTAAGTAGAAAAATTTCACAAGACAACTGCTAATAAAATTCCTATTGGAAGGGACATGATAATCAAATATAGACTCTGAGAATCTCATTCTCTGCATCTCATCCCATCCCCAGAAGTACAGGTGGCTGGCTTTAAATGCGACTGCTGTCACTAGGTTTTTGCACAGAACTCAGAAATAAAAGAAGAGAAAAGTGATTTCCCTGCTCTCGTGTATCTTCAGCTGCTCTCCTGGTGGCAGGAGTGTGCATCTAGCAAGGGTGGAGCTCAGCCAGGGAGGGTGAAGCTCAACTGGGCCAAAGCCCAGAACACTGAGAAATGGAGAGAGCTTTCTGGCTTTCCTGTTGCTGGGTCCATGGGAACTGTACCTTAATCCCCCTTCTATGTGCCTGTGGTAGGGGCTTGGTGACCTGGGAGAGCGGCTCTGCCCAGATGGCAGATGAGCTGCTGACCGCAGTGGTCTCAGGATGTGCAAATCCAACAGCTGTCTGATTGGAAAGGCCAGTTCTGGGGACCACCTCAGACCATACCCAGTGCTCAAGCCTTTTCTGGAATTAGCAGAAGGGGAGCAGAGTCAAATATGAAGGAAATAAAACCCCACCAATTCTGCTTCCTTTCAACAGCAGCTGGTGGGGAGGACTTCTGTTTAATCCAGAAGCCCATGTGCCCTGGATGTTCAGAGCATGCAGTGATGGTGGAGCATGGAGCATAGCAGCATGGAAAGCAGGCAGACTAGCATCAGGCCACTTCAGCTGTGGGGTCTGAGCGCACTCAGAGCACTGAATAAAGTCTCTACCCCCTGATGCTCTGATGCTGAGTCAGCACGGGTCAGTTAGTACTTCTGCACTCTGTACTAAAACACATTTGGTGATCACACACCATACAGGGTTCTGGGCTCGGGGCTGGGGTGAGGACATGGATTGGTCTTGAAAGGCCCTTTGAGAGGCCAGTGGGACAGCTGTGAGGTTTGCCAGAAGCTGGCATGGGAAACAGGTCATCAGGATTTTCTGGGAACAGCGTTGTCCCTGTGTCAGTGTGGACAGCATCTGTCACAACCAAGAGGAAACTGTCCTTATGGGTGGGAAGAACTTCCACAAGTCTGAGCCTCTGTTGAGAGTTAATTCCCTCTAGTTCCCTGGGACATCCAGGGAACCACAGCATCTCTTTAAACTTCTCAAATGAGGGTTTTGGGGGAGGAGTGAAGGAGCAGGTTATGGGCAGAGCAGGCGTCAAGCCATGCCCAACTTGCATGCTGGGGCCCAGGGCCTCAACCTTCCTGCTTCCCCACGCTCCCTGAGGGGCTACCCTGGGGCCTCTCCATGCTTCCCATGGGACAGTCAACCTGCCTTGTTATCTACAAAGTGAGGAGGCAGATGAGAGCTGGAGGGGCAGTCCCACAGGGGGACATGAGACCAGGGCTAGGAGACAAAAGATGAATGTTCTAACCCAGAGCCAGACTGGAACTCCTGGAACTTCAGCTTCCTTCCTGAATCAAGGAGCCAAGCATCTCCTCAGGAGCTTGCAGGAAGGAGTTTGGGGAAGGTCAAATGGGCTCCCAAACATTATATTTGTAGCACATTCAGTGTGACTCAGGAAGAGACCTGTTAGTAAGTGACATATCAGTGGAAGCAGTTGTAGAGGTGGGATGAGAGTGTGGGGACAGCAGGACAGGATGAAGGCTACAAACATCAGAGTAGACAGGCACTGTCCTTAGGTGTTGAGGATGCTCTCAGTTTGCTCTCAGGCTCTGGGATCACAGGGTGAAACTTCCCATCACTGTGCAGGCAGGATGAGATGAGAAGTGCCCTGCAGGACACTCAAGGAGCTGAGATGCACCCTGCCACAGCACAAAGCGGGGACATGGAGGCTGGACACGACTTGCTTCCAGGGAACGACAGGGCTAAGTATACACTCACAGTTAAGAAGTTGGGGGAGAACTTATATTTATAAATCTCACTTTGAGATTGTGTGCATGTTGAGACCCCAATACTGGAAACTCTCCTGGTCCTCAGGCATGGGACAGAAGACCCACTGTCCCACTCCCAGCCTGGCTATTGTGAGCAGGGGGGAGTTCAAGAACAGTAAGGCTGCTTTTCAGAGAAGTTTGGGAACAACCACTGGCCATCAGCAGCCAAGTCCACAAAGATGACTGACCTAGAATGTAAACTAAGTTTGAGGCCAATAGAGGAGCTGGAAGGAGGCAGGGGGTTGTGTTGGGGAAGGGCATTTTCAGTGACATGCCCTGCCTGGAGCTGTGGAGCCCAGGACACTACAATCAGCATGAGAGGAATCTGTGCCCACCATCACCTATGCTGTTCCTGCCCATCAGATACCATCACCAAGCAGCCCCTGGGCCTGCCATAGAGATAGGTGCTGCAGGCTCAGTGGCTGCCAACACATATGGGCCTGCCCTCCTGGAGCCTAACTAGAGCAGGGTGCTGGGCTCCACAATGGTGTGGATTCAGGGCATCCCTGAACTTCTCTGCCTACTCACCGAGGCCCCCATGTCTGTGGATCACATGCTACTTTTCAGGTAATGCCACTGTCTTGCATTCTGCCATCCAGGACCAGAACACACTGCCTGCCAGCTACCAGTCCTTGTGTAGACAACAGGAGAATAACGCAGAGACTAGCACTGTCCCAGAAAACCTGCTGTGTGGCCCAAGCTCTGGAGAAGTAGGCTGTGCCTGTGCTGCACTGTTCTGAGCATCCAGGGAAGGATCCAGGGAGAGGCAACCCCAGGAGGAAAATCAGGGAGTCTGGCTGGGGCACCTGGGTGCATGGCCAACACCTGAAGTGTCTGTTTTTGATGAAGACTTCTTTTTCCAAGAAAATAAAGGGCATTGTGTCTAAAATGAGCTACCTGGGAAAAGCCCACAGAGAAGCTGTTTATATCTCTGCTGCTTGTTCTGCAGGGAAGGTGAGGAGGGAAAACAAGGCTAGCTTGAACACTGTGTAAAGACAGCGAATTCTGTCATGCATGAAGAGCGCAAGTCAAACCAGCAGTTCTTTTCAAGTTCAAGATTCAATTTGTTGCTTTTCCTGAGCATTTGCTTCAAAAGGTACCAATTTGAATATAAAGAAAACATCAGCATCTTTATGGTTCAATAACAGGGCTTAACGACAGTCCTAAAATTGTTATCAGGGACACAAGTACAAACATTTTCTTCCATTGCAATGGCAGATGGCATTTGTATTTGTCTTCCACCCTTTTCTTAAAAAAAAAAAGAAAAAGAAAAAGAAAAAAACCGGCAACAAATGACCTGCTGTTTCTCCTCTGACCAGTAGAGGGAGACACTTCACTCAAGGAGACAGATATAGGCCTCAAGTGTTCTGCAGGTTGGTCATAGGATCCCAATTCCCAGAGTAGCTGGGTTCAGGTATCTGTCCTCTGTCCTGGTATAATTACTGATAGTGCCTTCTTTCTCTCTCAAAGGTATTCCAGACTACATATGCTGTTGCAGTCACTCCAGGTTGAGACAATTCCACAATGATCCTCAACTTTACCCGGGCTCTCAAGAGTTTCACTTCTGGTGGGAGAAATGTTGGCATTCCCTCTGCCTGGCACAATCTTAATGTTTGAGGCAGCTGGGGCACCAGCTCCAAAGGCTGGCTTACTTCTTAACTTTCCAGAGTCTCCCCTGACCCTCCCAGGGCAGACCTATCCCAGCTGTGTGGCTGCAGGAACTTCCCACTCCTGCTTGCCTGGCTCTGCTTCAAGGTCAAGGACAGGGTGGAGTTTGCTGTATGCCTAGCATCCTACCTGACAGATGCCCAACAAATACTGTTAGCACCATGAGCATGGCTGGACAGTGAGCCTTAGCTTGGTATAAATTTTTAACAGCAGCCAGGGGGTGAATTCACCAGGATGGCTAACCGGAGCCTTTTGTAGCTCCCTTCTTAGAAATGAAAATCCTTGTGCACAGTGAGCCTGAAAGGGCTGCAAGAGAGTCATCAGATGTATGTGGGTTTATTTCTGATGACTAACAATCTGGTAGAGCTGGATCCACTGGTGATGGGGCACTACCTTGGATTTCCCAAGCAAAAGGGCTCTTCCTGAAGCTTTTGCTGGACCTTGAAGATTTCCAATAGTTTTTCTCCCTCTTAAGAGGGAGCCCAGGCTAAGATGTACTTCTTCAAACAGTCTCAAGTTAAACTTGAGAATTATGATGGTACCAAATTCAGTCTTAACCAATAAGATCGCTTAGCTGGGGGCAGGTAGGGAAAGAGGGTGTGAACCTTATCAAAGACCCCTTCCAAGAGACTGAATGAGTACATTTAATGGGGGAAAAACTCCAACCACTTTCCATGTAGCAGCTCCAGGCAGTGGTGACAGCACAACATTCCTCGGCAGTACTCTTGCCATATTTCCTAAACATCTGGAATGGTTCAGAAGATACAGGGGCAGACTTAAAGGCAGCTCATCCTCTAAAGAGCTCATGTGTTCTCAGTGTGTGATGTCACTCATGACAAACAATCCAACTCAATGCAAAAGGGACCACAGCCCCCCGGGCATTCTCACAGGACTAAGACCTCCTGCCACAAGACTCAACCCTAGGCAGGACCACCTCGGCTTCTTCAGCCTGAAGGGTGCACACCTTAGTTTTGAAAAGTTCTCCTTATCCAGGGCCAGCCAGGTCATCACATGTAACTACTAGGAAACAGGCTATTTCCCTTGACTTCCTTTTCTCCATGAGCACAGCTAACAGGAGCAAGGCACTCAGAGCCTGTGGGAATGACTCTGGAGCTGAAGGCCACTTATGAAAGATGCTCCCCAAGTAGAGGGCACATGTGATGGACACAGTAGGGGTTTCCCAGGTCTCTAAGCTGCTGTAATTCACAGAATACAGGTGGCTATTAATTCTCAGGCTGAGACCTGAGACTGACTGTCTTCTACAGAGCTGTGGCCGCCCAGGGGAGGGCAGGGGCCCTCTGATTCCTGCTAGTAGGTTTATTTACTGTACACTGGGTGACTTCAACTCAGGGACAAATGTGCAGGATTCTATTTTAGAATTCTAGGAGCATCATTTCAAGGGAGTAGCCCAGTGAACTTAGCTCCAAAAGACTCTTTCATTTATCAATTAAAAGAAATAGACAGAAGGACCCACAAGGGATAAATAAATTATTAAACTATTAAGACGTTGCTATAAATATGCAATGGTGATTCAATAATTCATGATGGACTAGTACAACGAGATTGTTAGGTTTCATAAAACACCGCTGCTTTGGCGTAGCCAGCTTCCTGGGGCATGGGCCAACTGCTTCTCTACCCAGCAGCCTGGGTGCAGGGACGCCAGGGAGCCTGTGGCGGGGGGCAGAGTAAGGCCTTGCTGTGTGATGTTTCCTGTAGTGCAGCATGCACTCTATGAGCTTCTACTTGATCCTGTTTCCTGTTTTGAAAGTGCTGATCTCTACTCACTAACCTGACATCATGGACCGCCAGTGGATGGCAACCTGGTTTGAAGGAACAGGTTAAAGGAGCTTCCATTTCCTATGTAACCACAAGCAGTGAGTGATGACACTGTGGCTCTGCAGGTCAGTTCCTATGCTGCAGGTCTGTCACAGGAATGGGGTTTGGGACAACAGTCGACAGTGACCACCATCACAGGTACTTAGAACCTGTGACCAGACACATTGGGAGTACAGGGGATCACATGTGCTTCTCATAGGGGAATCATTTCTCCAACAGACTCAAGCCTTATTTAGCTGAATTTCACCAATTTGAAGTTTGTGCTCATTGGTTAAGGGCCATAGACAACACAAACAAGATGGAAGAATATTAAAATCCTCCAAGAAAACAAGGTTGGGAAAACCCAACAATATTCTGTAATGAAAGCTTACACACAAATAATTGATGTGCTTATTACAAATAATTCTATTTGTACATTGAATCATATATCCTGTAAGAGGAATTTACTGGGCCCCTCTGCTAGACAACTCTGAGCCACGGTGTGATCTGAAAGTAACACCACATTTCCTTATAAATATTTTATAATTTGGATTTTAGAAAGCAGATCAAACTACCATTCACTTTAATTAATACAAGATGGCGAGGTTCTACAGCACAAGGGCATACTTCATAAATGTTTCTATGTTTGCTATTCAGAATACGCACAAGCATCCTACAAAGAGCCCTAGGAATCGCCTGCCATGGAAGACAAACAGGAGCCTAATCCCAGCACCCAGTTGGCAAGGTGCAGCTCCGGCCTATGCACAAGACTCCAACCCAGCACATGAGGGACGCAGGAAAGAGGTAAATAAGCCCCACTGGAGAGGTTTGATGAGGGTCCTTTTGCCAAGGTGGGCTCATAAACTTTTCTCTGGGCTGCTTCATGATCAGGTGGGTTTGGCAGGTGTGGGTTAAACAGGGTTTGTGGCCATCTCTCAGGCAGACACACCCCTTGGCTGGGTTCTAAGCTAGGATGGGCTGTGAATTCCCCAGAGGCGACCCTTGGAAGATTTGTGTCTGTGACCCCTGGCCAGAACTCTTCATCAGAGTGCTTGACATAAATGGCTAAGAAAGATGTCACACAACAAAGAACATGCCCATACTTCACAAGGCGGTGACAGGGCTGTGTTAAAGAAGCTGAGAGTCACCTGTGTGTACCATGTCCCAGGCGATGTCTCAAAGGGAACAGTAAGGTCTGCTGCCCCAAATTCGTCAGCTTTTCTCTCTTATTCATTAGGGCAGTAGGTCAAAGTAGAGCCCCAGGACTTAGGCATCAGCACTAATTCACCCAGAAAACCAAACTTCATATTCTGAAGCCACACGCAGACACCTCCTTTGGAATCTTGGGGGCCAGTGACCTGCTTTGAGCCAGCCCCTGGTGATGCTGGTGTGGCCCAAGGTTGAGAATCTGGCTCTGCTTGGAGCGTCCAGTGCCCACAGGAAGGGACAGTCCTGGGCGGCCTCTACCACTTCACCTTTAGAAACAAATAAGGGAAAAGCCAGTACCCAGGGCCGGGCAGTGAGAAAAACAAGGAAGTGCTTTTCAGTTGCCCTCCTTCCCAGCCTTTTCTAGAGAAATCCAGTCCTTAGGCCCTGGGTGGAGTGAGCAAATGTGTTTCAGAGCCTGCTGCTGGCCAGGTGCCATTCACAGAGAGGCCTTGGCCAGCCTCGATCATGGAAAGTCCTATGGGAAGACATGACAAGTCTCAGAGCATTGCAGACTCTCCAGGTAGATTTTATTTGGCAAACACCACCCAGCAGCCATAGCAGACATGAGCAGGCCCTTGCTCTCTCCCTACACTTAGCCCACTGCACCAAGGTCCTCCTGGGACTCAGGTCCATGGTCACAACACCAGACAAAACCAAAGGGACTGTGAGAGATTCTTAGTGGGATGAGGGCTCTGTGTGGAGTCAGGCTGCCTTTGTCACTGGGTCTGGACACCTAATTGGATAGTAGGGAGCACGGGAAAGCTCAGAGAGGAAGGGAGAGAGGGACCAACCTGGAGGACAGGCCAGTGGCCAGGCAGCATATAGAGAGTGAGGCCAGAGAGGCATCTCCAGGGAGGACAAATGCACACAGACTTCTGAGGACAATGGTGGCAGTGGGTGGGCTTACTCTGCAGACTGAGCCTGGCATGGCTGGGTATGGGCAGCTGATGGCTTCCACGGAAGCCTGGGCCCTGTCCTGGGGAAAATGCCCAGGTTGGACAGCCAGTGTCCCAGATCCAGCCCCTCCCAGGGTGACACACATGACCCCTGAGTACAGGTGGCCTGCTGCAGAGCACAGCCCTTGTCCACCCATCTCATGGCTTCCCCTGACCTACGCCAGAGCTGGCGAGGACTCTGTGGTGGGAACTATGTGGTGGGGAGGTAGGTTAAAACACATCCATCAGCACACCCAGGCTTAAAGGATACTCAGTGCTTCAGGGAAGCCAGGAAGGGGCATGTCACCCTAGTGGGTGCGCCAAGTGCTGTGTGATGAGGAGGAAGTCAGGAGGAGTTTTGGTCAGGAGGTGGGAAGGGGAAGGCTTGTGCATTTTACCCATTGTGAAATGGTCCCATGCCAGGGCTGGAGACACATGATGGCTGAGGCCCACTGAGGCCCCAGTGGCTCCCACTCCACAGGAGCCCAGAGTGCATACAGACCAAAAAGGAACTGAAGATGAGCAATCAGCTCAGGAATGGGGATTCCCACTAATGGAACCACAGAGCACCTGCTGTGAGGCTTACTTGAGTCACCAGACTATGATATTGGCTACAAACATCTAGACTTTTTATCACAGGCACAAGAATCCACTACACACAGGCCTGCAGGTGCACAAACACAGTGGTGTGTGTGTGTGTGTGTGTGTGTGTGTGTGTGTGTGTGCATGCTCATGAACATGTAGGTTCATGTTGAGGGGACAGTGGGGCAAATGAGAAGGGGGTACGGAGGAGAGGCAAATGGAATTTGATTTAGAACAATCCAAGCAAGATGTCTTGGGCATGCATGTTGGAGTGTAGCCAGCAATGTGCTGCTGCAGGGCAGTAATGAGTGCAAGATGCACCTGGGCTCTCTACAGATGCACTGCCTGGAAAGCTGGAGTTGAAAGGAGATCCCTCTGAGCATGTGTAAAAAGACAGGGGACAGAGAGGAAATGTCATGTGGCTGATCAGGAGCAACTGAGGGCGTTGGTTAAACATGAGTGAATGTGGGACTCAACCCTTTGAATATTCAAAATCTTTAAACATGAAAGAAATCCCACCATGGGTACATGCTTCCAAGCTTAAGGACAGGGCAGAGGACAGGGTTACACTCCTCTGCACATTGAAAGGCGCAGTGAAGGCTGGGCAGAACCAGGACTCAGCATGGCCACGGTACCTACAGCTGCTCGAGGAGGTGGACAGTCTCCCACAGGGGTCGATCTGGAGCCTTTTCCTTCATCATCCACAGAGGCCTAAGGAAGGGTATCAGGGACCACTCATCATCCGGGGAAAATCCCACCAGTCTGCCTGTGTGTTTTCCCTCCCTATTTGTGATGGAAAACATTAATTTAGACTGGCAGCGAGAGCAGATTTGCCAAGAGCCTCTTAAATGAAGACGCAGGTTCTTTCCTCAGAGGAGGTACACATGGGGCTCAGAACCATCAGAGCTCCACAGAAATCCAGACCTTAGGAAAGTTGTCTGATGTCACAGAAAATCAGAGGAGACCTGATAGAAGTTTAGACATGCATGCTTTACTATAAAATGTACCCAAGACAAGTGGACAGATCTCCTCCAACACATCCAAAAGTAGAACCCAGGGCACCCAGGAAGCAGGAGGGGAACCAACTAATGACCAGTCGACCATCCCTACATCTCTGCTTCCAACATCTCATTGATACTTGGCATTTCCCTCTCGCTAAGAGATAGTAGCCCAGTTCCTACTTTAGAAGAGAGGGAAAGGAGGGCCACACCTAAGACACTGCAGAGGCTGAAGAACTGTCATCAGACGTCCCATGGAAGTGTGCTGCTGTACCCCACCCTGTGGCAACCTCCTGTGGTAACAGAAATGCTGGCTGAAGTCCAAGGCTCAGGATGGCAGTGGGAGTAACTCTCCGGCCTATCCACTACTGACACTCACCCATGTACAGGGCCACTCGAATGCCTGGCCACACCTGCTCCAATCCACCCACAGGGACATAGAGCAGAGGCTGGATCAGTCCTGGTTCCCAACTCAGTGCATGTTGGCCTGGAGAGACCCCCACATGCTAGCTTTAACAAGCAGCTCCTGAGGACTTAGCAAATGGCCTTCTAAAATAGCTGCTGCGTGACTTCTAGGTAAATAGCACCCCTCCAAAGCAGCAGAAGGATGCTACGATTAAATGAAATGGTGGGAGGCAGTGAGTTAAGGAAGGCAACAGGAAAACCAGGTTGGGCAGGTTGCTCTCAGTGGGTAGAAGCCAGCAGCCTCCTTCACCCTCCGCCTCACGGCGGAACACATGGTGGACTTTCAGCACCAACTATTTATCACCTTCTGCATATGTCGGCTTGTAACATGTAACAATTAATTTGCTGATCCCAAACTGGGCCTAACAGGACACCTTGATGGTTCCTCAGGCCTAGATTTAGCAGAGATACACACCCTCGCTGATTTCTCCTGCAGAGGAAGCTGGCATCAGCCCAGGACAACTTTCCCTCATCGCCAGTCCTCTTGCCTAGGGACCGCCTTCTATCAACCTGCTCCCTGTTCCTAATCGCATGGCCAGTGTCAGGACACATGGGCTGTCACTGGCGTCTACTGACCACTTAACAGTTTAGAGGCAAAGAGGACATGAGGGGAAGAAACAGAAATTGAGTGCTGTCATTGGAGAATCAGAGGGAAACAGGCTCAAACTGTGGTTTGCAAGGAGCAAAGCAAACTGTCTCCGAGATCTAGATACCCGTAGGCAGCAAGAAAAAATAATATTATCCAGCCCTTCTCCCCAAAGCAACTCTAAACTGTTGACAGCTGCATGGTGGCTGGCCATTGTCTGCCATACCTCACCTGGACCCAGATGCCATGGGAATGCCACCCTAATGAAAACCACTGGGGTTGGTCCTCAGCTCCTTCTCCATGAATCCTTTAAGACCATCCTGGGGAGGATGACACTGCAGCCACCATCAGCAATGCCCTCCCCAAACCCACCACCCAGTGACTGATGGCACATGCCAATTTTTTCCTGAAATTACTATTCCCCAGCATGCTTTAGGGAGTGAAGTTAGGAAGGAGCACACAGAAATGGGTATCAATCACAGGAGCCACTGAACCAGGCACTCAGTGCTCCATGTACCAAGAAATCCTCTTTACACGTCTTTATGCTTCTGGCCATTGCGGCCACAAATTCCCAGCCATTAGAAGGGACAGCCATCTTTCAGAGCCTTGTTCCCTGGTGAAATGAAATGTCAAAGCCAAGGAAATCCAGACAGACATGCCTTGATTATTTGCTCTCTCTTCCCTCTTCCCATCATGTTCTCCTCCAAGAGAGTAAGTTATTAAAGATGAAAAGCCAAATACTTAGTTCCTCTAAAACAGCATTTGTGACAGACTTATGCTGACAGAGGGGGACAGATATGGTATCAATAGTCTAACAGATTTAAAAAAAAATAGAAGATTGATAATAATCAGAGAAACTGGTTCAACTCTCTCTCTCTGCATATTTCTTTTTCCATCCTATAAATATAGTTTGATTCATGCAAGGTCACTGGCCGGTGGTGGGACTGCTCACCTCAGGTCTTTTATCAGGAGTTTTATGGGGGTCTTGCACTTCATTCACCCCATGCCTCATAAGCAAAATGCAGCCTACATAACTTTGCAAATAATGCCAGCTGCTCTGGTCAGTAAGTAGAGACCAGGACTCTGTTTACTGTGAGTGAGCACCTGGCGAAGGCATGGCAGAGAGGTGGAGAAACAAGCAGTAAGAAGACCAGGCAGGAGATCAAACAAAAGAGGTCCCGAGCATTTTTAGTAAAGAAAAAGACAGCAGGCTCTAGTCACTAATTAATACATAGCACTCTCCAAGGAGAGGCTCCAGCCCAGGTTGCAGGCCAGAAAGCAAGAGAATAAAAGTGTGAATTCCAGATCCCCTCTCATTAAACACCCTCCGTCTGCCTTGGCTATACATTTCATTATGGCCCTTATCTCCGCCCTCAGCAGTTCCCACAGACAGCCCTGAGTTGGCAGAGCTCCCCAGGCTTTTGAGAACAGGCTGGTCCATCTTGCTGTGCATCATGGGGCTGTTTGTCATCCCCTGCATTTGCCAGGTGTTTATTTGGATGGTTATGGAAGCAAAAGTCAAAACACAAATGACGCATTGTTTGGGTGCAGAAGAGAAAGAAAACATATAGCACAACTGTGAGGCTGGTTCAGTGGTTTCTTGCTGCCCTACAATTGTTTCACACTCATCTCTGGCAAAAACCTTAAATTAAAAACATTTAAAGCACAGCACCTCTAATCCTACATGACTGAAATAATTTTTGAACACCTACCCAGGACCTACCCTCCCACCAAAGCCGCACAGGATCAGCCAATCTCAGTGAGGACTAGCCAGGCTCTGGGGGTTTCTTGCAGGCTAACTTCTTTTTTCTTATCTCCTTCAACATCTAGTGAGGTTCACCCTCATTAACAAAAAACACACAAGAATGAGGCTGTTATTGATTCATGCTGTGCTTTTAATTCTTTTCATAACTTTCAGATTCTCAATTTTATCATAAAAGCCCTAAAAGAGGAGCAGACACATGCATAAATTGGCTACAGCCATGAAAACAGGTGCCACAGCCCAGTGATTTACTTGAGCACCCCATCCCCAACTGCCTCCAGGCTTGTCCCAGGACCCTGGGGAGCCCAGGGCTCCTCCCCTAAGCTCAAGATGCTCCCAGACAAAAAGTGTGAAATGCACATTTCAGGAGGACAAGAGCAGGCTGACTTTTAGGGACTGTGCACCTAATTTGCTTAATTCAGGGTTATAATCAAGGTCTCTGATTTAAAAAAGAAGTTAGAAAGACCAACAGAAGAAAGCGAAGGGCTGTCTGGGTTGTTTCAAGGTCATGCCCCTGGCAAACAGTTTCCTTTTCTTGTTCCATTCCCTCAGGGATGTGGACGAGCTCAGGGACTCCAAGGAGGCAGGGCCCTTCTGCTCCCTGGGACCTGGGTTTTCAGTGCCTTTCACCCAGGAAGTGGGCACAGCCCAGCTCTGTAGGGCTGGTTTCCTCCCTCTTCCAGGAGAAGAAGGGTCCCACAGAGCTCGTAGGACCTGCCTTTCTCCTTTCCCAAAGGGGGTCCCTCCACCCAGCACCTGGCTCTGCCTTGCCACAGCTGGTCTGGTTCCTTTCTATCCACCCCCACATTTGGACCCCTGCAAAAAGAAACACAATCTTCCAATTCCTTAGCAGCTCTTGTTGGGGCCCAGAGGTACCATCCACTAAAAGTCATCATGAATTCAGTAGCAGGGACTCATCATCCTTGTGGCTCACCCATGCTGCAGCCTGTGGCAGGATTTCCTTTGTTTACCCCCATCTATCAATGGATACCGGGCTTCTCCCTGCTCTTGGCTATGCACACAATGCATCTGTGAATGTAGGAGACCTTGCATTAGGATACCTACTCAGAAGTGGGTGGGGGTTTGCTTTTAGCATGAAAGAACTCTGTGGGTCCTTACTGTTATGGTTTAGATGTGGTGTCCCCCAAAAGCATATTTGTGAGACAATGCAAGTCATAGAGGAGAAACGATTGGATTATAAGAACCTTAATACAATCAGTGGATTAATCTCCAGATAGGGATTGACTGAGTGGTAGCTGAAGGCAGGTGTGGCTGGAGGAGGCGGGTCCCTAGAGGTGTGATTTACTTTTTGTCTCTTGAATGGAGTGTCTCTTTTTACTGATTATTATCTGAGCTGCTTTACTCAGTCCCACTCTGCTGCCATGATGTCCTGCCTCATCTTGAGCCCTGAGGAATAGAATCTGCTCTCTATGGACTGAGACCTCTGAAACTGTGAACCCCCAAAGAAACTTTTACTCTTCCACAATTGTGCTGGTTGGGTCTTTTAGTTGCAGCCATGAAGAAAGCTGATAAGACACTTACCTGGCACATGTTTTGCTTTTGGTATCTGAATCCTTCTGGATCTTTAGAAAAGTCTTGGATTTTGCCCCTTGGGGGTCCCATTTGAGAGTGCTAGGTCTGGGGATCCCTCAGGTGGGTCCAGCTCTGAATCTGACGAGTCTATGAGCAGTCTCTGGGTACAGCTCCACCTGCAGCCCTCCACATTACCTCCTTCAGCCCACATCATTTCTATATTCATGACTGTAGACTAGTCTGATGTGCACAACAAAAAATTAAGTAAACATACTGCCTAGAGAGAGTAGAGAGCTTGCAAAACATGGCTACAAAGACTAAGAATTTTCTTCTCCAAGGCTGACACTGCCCTATTCACCCATTTTCACCAGATGGAAAGTAAGAAGTAATTATACTATTAAGTTACATAGTAATCATGCTATTAAGTTACATAACTGCCAAAGAATCAAAGTCTAAGCTAATTGTCACTGATGTGCCAAGCATTTTCAGAGTTCTGTGTGTTCCTACACAGTTGAAGTCAATGGGGTTTGCTTAGATGCTTAAGTTTCAAGCAAAGTAATTTTGATGTAATAAGCTTAATAGAGGGCTCTTGTTTCTATGTAGTTAGTATGTATTTCATCCCATAAAACCCAGTTGCTAGACCGCTGATTTGAATCTGGCTCACACATTTACATGGAACATTCCTGATAGCCACCATACAACAGAAGCACAGAAGCATCAATTGTTGGGCAAGGCCGACTCCAGCACAGATGTGCAGAGCAGGGTCTGGGAGGGAAAGCCCCGGGCTGCATCTCCTATCTGTCTCTTCCCATATGACAAGAAGGGCTCTCCTGGTGTGAGGCGGCTCAGAAGCTAGTAAATCTCACCTGGTTTCCACACCTGTCACGCAAGCAGATGTTGTACAAACACTGCCACAAAGTCTCTTGCCAGCTCCAGGGTGGGAAAGAAGGCGGCCTGCTGGGCTTTCCTTCCCCCAGACGCGAGGAGTCCAGCCCAGATCCTGGGACATATGGGCGCCCATATGCTCCACGGCTGCAGAGCACTGGAACCTGCCAGACCTGGGTCTTCCTCTGTTGCCCATCCAGTGAGAGGAGGAATCAGAGACAGAGATCCTGACAGCACAGAAGCCATGACTTCTAGTACATGGTGACATATTAGAGGAGAAATAAGTGTCTGCATCCTGCACATCCTGATCTGCACTCAGAGGCAATGCTGGGCGAAGCTTCTTAAAACACAAATATCGCACTCCTGTTGATTGTGCTAAAACACACGTGCCTGCAGGTTTTGGAATGAAATGTTTTAATTTCTACCATGCACAACAATGAAACTGTATTGGGATCACCAGGAGGCAAGCAATGGCTAAGACAATTCCTTCTGCTTAATAAGGCTATGATTTAGATGGGAAATTGATATTAACATGAAAATCTGTTCTGTTCACATTTTCTTTAATCCAAAGGAACAAAACAAATTGTTTTATCACTGTTTACTATGTGCACTGTAAAAATTGTCCACAGGCAAACTGTCCCTCAGCTGGCCCCATAGTCCTAAGGGCTCCTGAGGAAGATCTGGGGTCACTACCCTCAGGCTCTGTGTCCCAACACTTACTCTCAGTGTCTTGAAACTCACATGGGACCATGTCTGAGGGATAGAGTGATTGAATTCTCTGGTTCTATCTTCAATGTATCCCAAGTACGAGAATTATGCTCAAATGTTACATTATGAATGAATTTCAACTAACTTTTACAAAATGGACAAGTGAATTAAGAAAATTCCTGAAATCCAGGTGTGGTGGCACACACTGGTGATCCCAGCAGTTTCAGAGGCTGAGGCAGGAGGATTTCGAGTTCAAAGCCAGCCTCAGCAACTTAGTGAGGACCTAAATCACTTAGAGAACCCTGTCTCTAAATAAAATATACAAAAGTACTGGGGATGTTGCTCAGTTGTTAAGCACATTTGGGTTCATTCCGTGGTACCAAAAAAAAAAAAAAAAGAAAGGAAAATTCTTGCAAAAAGACACTCTGGATGCTGGATGCTGAAGTTGATCTGTATACAGCACAGCGAAGAGTACGAGAGGAATCAGCTCACACCTCCTCTCATCAACAGCAGCACAGATACCAGGGATCTAATCAGACCTGACAAGGAGCATCCTCCCCCACAAAACCCAGAATTACCGGAAGGTCGTTAGAAATTCAGATTCACATCCTGAATCATTAATGAGAAACTTCACCTCAAGGGTATTTGGACTATGTGATCTTAGCTAATGAAAGAATGAAGTCACGGTGCTTAGCAACACATTTAAAATACTGCTTATTTCTCCTGTAACATGTCACCATCCATTTTTGTATACATGTTACAATCTACACATGTGTAATTTACATACACATGTATGTTGGAGATGAATGCGGAGCACATTCCTTTTAACTTGATAGGCAGAGCATCCGCCTGATTTGGAAGTGCTGGACAAGGGAGGGATCACAATTGCAATCTGTAGCAAGTACTTCTCTCTATTCCGTGGATTTTGGTCATTGGATCCTTCCAGGTCCATGATGCAGCCAGGCAGCATGTAACAACAGCAGAGAGCAGCATGTGCGTGGGTCTGTGATGGAGAGGATGGAGGGGCCCTCGGGGTGGCGGTGGGGTGCAGGGCTGCCAGGGAAGGGTGGGCCTCCTGCAGGGTCCCTAAACATGTGCATGCAGGGGGAGCTTTAGGACAGCCCAGATCTGATGCTGGAAGTACCTGCCATCCAAACAGCAGTGGACTGCCAAGGGGCAAGGGAGACAGTGTGCACCAAAGAGCTGCTGCTTCTGCACTCAGCAGGGCAAAGAAGCATCTGAGAACTGGACTCTAGGCTAGTCTGAATTTACAGCCAGGGCTGGAGTGCAGGGAAGGGGAGAATACAGGGAAGGGGCACCCCATGGTCTTTTGTATAAGATCCTTTCCGAGGCCAACAGTGAGGTGGGCTGTCTGGGAGATAAGAACAGCATGAAGACCTGGTTTTGTTTATTAAAAAAGCTCTAGGAATGTTTGGGATGGCACCTGAGAGATCCCAAGCACAGACACATATACACATGCAATGCATACAGATGAAAATACATTTATACACACACATGCACACGCACACTCAGATACAGATGCACATACATACATACTCACACACTTGCTCACATACATACTGCACACCTACACATACTACATGCTTATATACATGCACAGATACACACCCATACACACTTTTCATTTACAATCATAAATTAAGCAGGCTGCTCACTTGCTCAGGTGAAAGTAACAGTGAATGGGAGAAACACAGGCTGCAGCTGGAGCAGAAAACTCTGTCCCTTTTTGAGGTGTCAAGGGGCTCTGAGCAAGAGCTTTGCTTGTATTGGTCACAGGGCCAAGAGAATGCTAATACTCAAGTAGAGAATGCACTAGGGGTCAAAGGGCAGCTCCCTGGGAGAGGCATGAGTGTTCTGTGTGCACCAAGTCTCCAAACTAAATTTTCACAGCTGGTGTTTTGCTGCCATTATTTGCCACAGAGGTTGTTCACCCCATGCACACAGAGGCGAGCACCACACATACACACACACACACACACATACACACACACACACACACACATGTTGTGGAAATGTTTTTTTCAAGTGAATTAGCATTCTAAATACACATCAGGCTCACCAAGGATCCCATATGTGTTTCCTGGACTCATTCATATCTTCTCTATAAAACCACTAGACACATGCCAAGAAAGGGGGAAAGGGATTCTCAATGAATGAATTGCAAATCCCTTTCAAATAATCTGGGAAAGGTTGAAGTTATTTCCAAAGCCCATGCTTACTCTGGGGAAGACAGAGCCTCATGTGTGAGCAAGAGGGCTGTCATAGAACATTAGGAGGCGAGCTCCTGGTCAGCGGGCACTGCATCAGCTTCTCCATCCACCATGGTGCTCAGAGCATGCCTGTCCCCTGAAGTGATCAGCTCACAGGGTGTACAGTGAGGAAATGAGATGGCCCATAGACTGCCCATCTTATCAAGTTCGGAGCAGGTAAAATGCCCTCTTGGTATTTTGTCTTCTTAGCCTCGGAGTCAGCCTTACTCGGTGGGTCCTCTGCTTCCAAAAGAATTCCTGGACCTTCCCCCCCACCGCCACCCCCAGGGGAGAACATGATGATCAGCAGCATGACCCGCGGGGTTGACAGGAGACCCTGGGGCTTTACCCTTCCACAACACACCTGGGCAGGAAACATTCTGGTCCAGCCGCCCGGCCCTCCCCACTGTCTTCCTGTGCCACCTCCTTTCTCCCCCTCCTTCACTTACTCCATCCATCCGCAAGGTGGGCATAGCGATGGTCTCTCTTCTCATGCCACCCGTCCTGTATTGCATAATGAGACTAATGTGCAGCACTTTGAAACCAGATGACTTGGGAAACAAACAAACTTCTCCCCGCCAAGCCTGTGGCTCTGGATGGTGTCTCCGCACCAGATTGGGCGGTGAGCTGGGGCCCGGCACGCAGCATTGCAGTATTTTCTTGAGGCTTTGCTCACAGGCGCCCCAGTACTTGTCCTCTTCTCGTACCCTTCTGCCTGGAAAGAAATGGTCCTGGCTCCCCCTAGCGGCCAGAAGCTCATGGCGCTGATCTGGGATGTTTCCCATTGTCGTGGTAGTTAGCCACTAGTTCAGTTGCAGCCACACTCTCCTCTGTTTCTTTGGAGACTTAACTATACTCTCATCTATTGCATTGACTGTTGCCTATAAGCTCAAAATGAAAAAAAATTCCAGGTTATTATTTTAGAGGCCACTGCCCTATACAGTGCGGTAGATGACAACCTGTGTGTTCCCCTGACCTATAGTGCCAGCCCTGCCTGGGAGGTTGATAGAATTTTCATTCTTGGTCCCCTTCTCATCCCTACTCAACTGTTACCTCTTGGGGTTGGAGCCCAGGAATCTGTGTCTTAATAGTTCTCTAGAGGATTCTGATCCACAATGAAGAATGGGAAGAACTGGTCTAGACCAAGCATCCATGGTATTTTGTTCCTATTAATCTCCAGAAACCTCATTTTATTATTAAAGAGCTGCACAAAAAGACTGTCAAAGACACTGCTTCCTTATTCCAATCAGTAATAAGCAATAATGCATTAAAGACCTTCCAGGAGCCCAAAAGACCTTCCAGGTTTGTCTCTGTATCCCTCATGTCATTAAATGGAGTCTGGGTTATTCAGGCATCTTTGGAAGGAAAAGCTTGGAAATTAAAAGTGAGAACCTAGCCTGGGAGGTCACTTCAAAGAATCCCCATCACTTGGCACCAGCCCACTGAAGAAACCAGAGGCCCCCAAAGAAACTAGAGAGCAGGCAGGTTGAATCAGAAAGCCTAAACTTTGGCTCTGTTTTCAGACTTTTCCAGTTTATTGCTATGAAATGCATTGATTGCTTTCAACACTGTTAAGCAAGGCAAGGCTCAGGATCGGTTGACTGGTTCCAAGAGGGTAATTTTATTTTTAAAAGATATTTATGTAGGGAGCAGGGCACGTTTAATAGATTCCAATTTCCAGAAAACTAGTGACCCAAGGGCCTCAATACAGAAGAACAAACTGAACATACTACTGTCACAGAAAGGGTTTTGAATCAACTCCCTGCTTCACAAGGGGGAAACTGAGTCCCAGAGTAGATGTGCACTGGTGGGGACAAAGTTGTGCACAGGGTCACCTTTCAGTCTGTCTCCAGGTACTTTCAACTGATTCCAGGTCCAGTTACCAGGTAACAGTTCTAAATCATTCCAACTGATTCTTAGCCTGATGGGAGTCCAGAAAATCTCTGTGACCAACTGGTATTTGAACTGGAAAAATCATTTTTCTAAAAGACACCTGATCTCTTTGCTGTGTCATCTCCTGGTCCCTATAGAAAATATCCTTCCACAGAGAGCGAACTGGGCCAAAGTCCCCAGGACGTCTATTCTCCGTGTGGAGTTTCCAAGGCAGTGTCCTTCAGTTTCCGGCTGCTCTATTGCCCCTTCCAGGAGATTGGAGACACCCCACAGGGTCTACCCCACAAAGGCTCTTGAGATTTCCCACCTGCTTTCACAAGCCAGGGATCAGAGAGGCTGTAACATCTGCACAGGAATAACCCTTCCAGGGGCAGCCCATTGTCCACATTATCTCTAGACATCCACCACAGCATGGCTGGCTGCTCCTCTCTGCCAGGGAGAGCAACCAATAGGCCTAGAGGAAGGGCAGTACAGACTGTCAGCCCAGAACAGATTTCCACAACACCTTTGGTTGGTCCTTCCAACAGAGGGCCATGATAAACCCCAGGGTAGGCAGGCTCTGAGGGGCTTTGGGGAAACTGGTTGATGTTGGCTCCCTCTAGTGGCACGTTGTGGGAAATTGAAAGTGGCTCTGTCCAGTGAAGAAGGTGCAAAGGGATCTGCTGGACATTATAGAACTGAGGAGTGTGTCGCAAAGATTGTCACACAGTCACCTCAAGTAACATGTTCAGTTTGTAAAGGAAGCTGTTTGGCTTTCTCCATCACATCGAGCACAGAAGGCCTGGCTACAGAGTCACTCCTGCTCTCTGACTATGGGCCCATGACAATAGCAGGTCAGCCGCCGGAGCACCAGCAGTGCTGATCCTCTGCCCAGGCAGCCTCCTCCAGCCACTGTCACACTGGTAACAAACCACCTGCACTTCTCTGTGGATTTCTTCCCTCCATTAGTTAGGGAGTGTGGTGTACAGGTCAACCAGCTGACCCCCAGCTCTGAAATGCTGTAAACACCATGACTCCATAGCCATGACTCTAAAATGAGCTCCGACTATTGCTCATCTAAGAGGAAGCTGAAGCATTGTTCACAACCTCCTACGTTTGCCTGGAGTCTGTCAGCGAGCACCTTCACGAACATTACAGAACTTTGCTCTCACAGCCGCCGTCTGACACACCTTATCCTGAGCCCTCCCACTCTGCCCCAGCTCCCAGGTAGGTTTTGTATTCTGAGATGAAGCTAAAGAGAGAAAGATCCTCTTGTGTGGTCCACAGAGACCAAGGCTCCAACCCAGTGTTCAATGGGGTTCTTAGCTTGGCCTGGAAGCCCTGTGAAAATGAAGCAGAGGAACCCACCCTTCCTGGGCAGGAGGAAAAAGTCTATGTGACCCAGCCCATAATAGTAATGATAATAATAATGATGGTTAATGCTTACACTGGCTTACTGCCAGCCAGTCAGCACTCTACTTATATTAACTCTATGTCATAGGTAATCCATAAGCCCACCATTCTTGCCCGGATACCAGTATCCTTGTAACAGAAACCAAAGTCACCCAGATATTATAACTTCCTACCACAGAGTATCCAAACATCAAAGAATTGAAACAACATGGAACTCCCTAGGACAGAGGAAAGGGCTTTCATTATCTGTCATGGACCTGGAAATTGGATTGCCTTAGGTTGTTCAGGTGCAGTTTTAAATCTCAGAACTACAAAGCGGAGTTCCCACAAAGCAGGAAGCAACACAGGAGACCACCTGGTCCAACTCCCCACTCCCCAGATAGACAGGAAGAGTCTTGAGGTATATCTTGCAGTGAGTTAGTAGCAGAACCAGATCTGGCTCCCAGGGCTACAGATTCTTGGCCCAGAGTTCTTCCCCCTCTACCATGCTGTGACTGTCCAGCACCTGAGCTGACGGACAGTACTGGAGTCTCCCCCTTGAGGGCTGCAGGCACTCCCTGGTTATTAGCCAGCCCACATGAACTCAATAAGCAGAATCCTGCTAATGTTGACCAAAGGCATCTAAACTTCTGTCTGGTAAATCAGTTGTCTGCCACCTTGCCCTATAAACAAAGATAGTAATTACTCCTGAAATAATAGACCCAGAGAGCTGGGACAGTCTGGGGCAGCCTGTAACAGCACTCCCGTCCACCTCATGAGGAGCAACCTTCCTCCTTTATCCATCCACCCATCTGCTCTAGACAAGACCTCCCTGGTCTGCACCAGAAGCTTTCATCAGAATTCTCTTCTTTTCTCCAAAGTGACTTTCAGTTCTTTTGCTTGTGCCCACCATGAACCCCACCTTTTCCTCACGCATCATCTCTGCTTTGGACATTTTGACCTCCCACTTTCCATTTTGGTATGGCTTCCTCCAGATGTGACAATACTCTGCCACTCTGTCACTTCCCAGCCATAGTCAAGTCCCTGACGTTTCCAGGAGTGGTCCTGGTGGAAATAGAGCCTCCTAGATGGTTTCTCTTTGTTACTCCAGTGGGCCTAGACTTGAGTGGCAGTTCCCTGGTCCCAGGGTACCCTAAGGTTCGCTGGCCACTTTGTTTATGGGTGTTCTGTCACTTGGCTGGGAAGCAGACTTGCTCTGCTCTCCTCTGAGTAGAGAGGGAGAGGAACGTGAGGAGGGTAGTGAATATGATCCAGGGGTGGGCGCGTGGAGGAGGAGAGTGAGAGACCAGAATGAATCACGGACACTCAGAAGCATCCTGTCCTAGACAAGGGGGTCAGGAAGACAGATGGGGCAGGGGCGACAACAGCTGCCCCCTCCCACTAGCGGCTCTTCCTGGAGAAAAAGAGGTGGGGCTGGGAGACAGTCAAACTTCCATGTACCTGGAGGAGTCTGCAGGGTGCAGAGCCTGCTCTGCCGCAGGGTCCTGGAGCAGCCCAGCCTCTGGGAGGGGCTCAGCGGACTCCAGCAGCACTGGGGAGGGCATCCAGCCTCCAGCCCCATCGCTGACTTAGCTGCCTTTCCTTTCTTCCATGCATCACTCAAATCTATGACCTTAGAGTAATCCTTGCTTTCATTCTTTCTCTCACACCCCACAGCAGTTCTTCCTGATGACACGCCCACCAAAAGCTTCAGAATCGGTCCACATCTCACCATCTCCCCTGTAACATCCTGGTTCAAACCACCATCAGACCCCTGCTAGGTTATTTGACTAGTCTCCTACCCAGTAATTCCATTAACATTTAAGTCCAATCATATCACTTTTCTGCCCAAGCTCGGTACACAAGCAATATCCCATAAGGCCCTGGTGGCCTGCCTCCCTCTCCATCCCCAGCTCTCTCTAGCCTCATCTCCTGCTGATCCTCTGGCTGCTCACTGTCCTCCAGCCATATGATCTCCCTCACTGCTTCTAGAACATTCCAGCAATGCTCAGACCTCAGGGCCGAGCACAGGCTACTCACTCGGTGGAATGTTCCCACCGGGATCTACAGCTCACCCTATGACCTCCTTCAGTTGTTTACTCAAATACTTCCTTCTAGGTGAGGATTTCTCTAAATCCCCTATTTTAACCTCCTCTCCACACTCCCCACACATTTCCTGATTTTCCTCTATTGCAGATCAACTCACATAGCACACAATAAAATTTAGCTACTTACTGCATTAATTGCCTGTCTCTCCCCACCAGAACCTAGCCTTCTTGTTCCTGGTATATATTTAGTGAATCTCTGGTACCCAGAAAAATGCCCAGCACATAGTCAGTACTCTAACACTTATTGAATGAACCAACAAACAAATGTCAGACACATTTTGAGAAGTAGGCCTTCACAGAGTAGGAAGGGAAGCCTGGTAAAATGGTGTGTGTGTGTGTGTGTGTGTGTGTGTGTGTGTGTGTGTGTGAGAGAGAGAGAGAGAGAGAGAGAGAGAGAGAGAGAGAGAGAGAGAGAGAGAGAGAGAGAAAGTGTGTGTGTGTGCATGGGTATGTGTGTTTCAGGGATGTTTGACAACCACCTTCACTTGGATTCAACAATTTGTGAGCACTTGATTATTTGTATACATGTTTTAAACTTATCTATTAACCAGAGTCAATTTTTCATTTGTTCTCTTGCTCAGGAATTCACCAGACACTTATGAGGGAAGTTTGGTATCAGGTGCTCTGCTAGACATGTGGTAAACATGTGATGAAGAGCACAGTCCCTGCGGTATGAAAATGAGGGCCCAGTACTTGGAACAGAACTGAGAGGGCCTCAGCCTTGACTCAAACGGAACTCAGCAACATCTAATTGAAAACTAAACCCAGTGCAAGAAATTCATCCTAATGTGTTTTGCCACCAACAGGAAAAGACATTTGGATGAGTGGCTACAAATGGGAATGTCCCCAGTTAGAGATCCCGGAAGAGTGTAGGACTGGTTGTCAAGGGCCTTCCTAGAATTAAGACTGCACTCCTTCCAGTGAGGACAATCAAGGGTGAGCAACTGTCAACAACGAGAGGGAGCAACGTGGGTGATTAGAAAGGCTGCCCTCTCTGAACACAGGAAACCCTGCACACAGTGTCCCCCCAGTTCTGAGAGGGCACGTGAGAGACAACTCTAACCTTGATATTTGTCTAACCCTGTAGAGGTAAGGGGCAGATAACTCCTGACATGGCTGATCTATCTTGCCTTCTTGAAAAATGTCCCCTCTCTATAGTGACCTGCAGAGGGGGATCAAGCCCTTTCTCTGCAGGTGCCCAGCACATGCTCACATGTACTGAGGACAGCTGGCATCTTGGCTATCTGCCAGCTTTTGTTGAAACCCCTTGACGTGTCAGCTGGACTCGAAAGTCGATGTTTTCACGCAGCATAACACACAGCTTCGGAGACTCTGCCATTTATTTATTTGTTACTTTTCCACAGCCACCTGCTCCTGGGTGGGTCTGCAGCTCTGTCATGCACTTTCTGGAACCTCCAGTCCTCCCCATACCTTGTCTCTTTGGACCACACCACCAGCTTTCACCCTCCTCCTCACAGCCTCACCCCAACATTCTGGGCCACATCTTTGACTCCAGGGGGTCCGATCTCAAGGTTTTCTGTCCTGGTTGCTGCTTGTGCAAGGCCTCCAGAGGGCCCTCAGGCAGGGTCATCCAAGGAAGGGTCTCGTCTTCCAGGGAAGTTGAGGGTTCAGGTCTACTCTGACCAGCCACTACCACAAATGTATGCATCAGTCTCCTTTCCAGGACCACCATGCCCACATTTTCTCTGCCAGGAAGGAAGGAGAACAAAAGGAAGTGCAGTTAGTGACATGATGGAGGGACATATGAGGACGCCACCAAGAAACATGAGGATTCAGCTTCTTTCCTGGCTCGTCAGTAGTGGCACTGTGTCCCCCCGTTCCCCCATCAGAACCTTAATCCTGGGCTCCCCAGTTTGCTCAGACCATCCTCCCACCACCCACTTGGACCCAACAACTCACCAGCAGCTACTGGACATGTGGCCTGAAGCCATTTCTGCATGACTTGTCTTTCTACACTGCTGTCCTTAATTCTCTACCTTGAATAGTCCCTTAATCTCCCGAGAATCAAGTCCAAGCAATCTGCTTGCCTTCCAGACTGCCAAAGTGCTGCCTTCAATAATCCACCCAGCTGGTCTCCCTCTAACACTTCTGGTCATCTACTTATACCTCAGGGGGACATCTCTGATCCTCAACAGGCATTCAAGTAAGGAATAACCCTCCTTCCCTGGAAGAGTCCTTGCAACGGCCTGACTCCTCCCTTATCCCACTGCCCAGAGTGCTCCTGTTTCCCACGCCTACCTTCCTCAGTCCTCCCCTCCAGACCCAGTGAAACCCCACCACCCACATGAGCCTCTCCCACCATCCCCAGGATGAGTGATCTCTCCCCTCTTCTCTGATTTCCTGCCACTCTACTGTGTGTTCATTCTCATGACACAGTGTGGTTGGTTTCTATTGGAAAGTGAGTGAAATATTCAACTCAAAGTGTCGGGTGCCTGCCTCTACCAGGCCCTGGGTACGGAACTCCTCATTTGTCAATCCTGAGGAGATGTGTGTGTCTCTGTCACTAGCATAGAGCACTTCAAGAGCAGGCCCGTGGTTATCTAAACACAAACCAACCAACATCACCTGCAGCTCTGTTTCTGCATGTGTGAAAACGGGCATGACAATGACATGTGTTTCAAGTGTGCAGAGCTAGCCCAAGATCCAGGTGTTTGTGAAACTGCTTTGGGAAAAGTGAAGAATCACAAGAACTTCAGGTGATGTTATTATCATGCCTATGCCATGGACTCCTGCAGGATGAAGATATCTAATACTTGTAATTTCAATTAATTGGGAGCCTGCCCAAGGGTCCCACATCTGGAGGGACCTCACTGAAGCATGAATTGAAGGCAAGAGCAGACAGCCTGTGAGGACTAAGAGTCGCTGACCTTCTAGCCATGAAAGGACAAGGATGTCACCCAGTGCTTTCAACTGGCCTCACCACTAGGCAGCAGCTCCTACACAGGGGTTACAAACAAACAGGAGCCAGGCACAGTGGTAAAAGCCTGTAATCCTAGAGGCTCTGGAGGCTTGGGAGGCTGAGGCTGCCTCAGCAACAGCGAGGCACTAAGCAACTCAGTGAGACCCTGTCTCTAAATAAAATACAAAATAGGGCTGAGGATGTGGCTCAGTGGTTGAGTGAGTCCAATCTCCAGTATCAATAAAACAGAAAACAAAGAAAAAAAAAGATGGATGGAGGAGGGGTCCTTCCTAAAGCCCCACAAAAAATAACAGTAACAAAATAATTTTCAAAGAGGAAGGTAGAGGTGAAGTAATAAAGAAAATAAAAATCAGGAGAGTAGATGATGGAAGGAACAGCATTGAATTTGGAAGGCCAAGATTTAGGCCATGCCATTGAAATAGAAGTTAATTAACTCCAGGGAACCCACAGATGCTCAGAGTTGGAGATAACCCAGTACAACAGAAGCAGGGTCAAAAAATGATCACAGTGAGACAGCTCTCCTCCTCTATCTCAGAAAGCCACGCTGCTACGCATTCACTAACCTACCAAAAGATGAGACGTTTATTGCAGAGAAACTGGATCAGAAGTGCTGGAGTTGGGAACAGCTGTCACTGTGTAAGACAGGCTGGGGTGGTGCACTGAAAATAGGGGGCTTAAGGTTGTGATGTGAGAGACCACGTGCTCAGTGGTGAGACAGTCTGCCACCTTCCTTGCTCTGCTCCCAGAACAGTATCAGGCAGACAGTATCTTTCCTGGAGGAAACAAAGAGTTCCAAAAGAGAAGGACCTACAGCCATTGGTTCCCAGAAGTCCCCAGTAAGACGTCCTGATCCAGCTTCATCACCTTGCAGTGAGCTCACCACTCAACAAGCCCAGACTCAGAGCCACCAACCAGCTTATTAGCACTCCACTCTTGAAAATAAACAGGTATCCTCGTAGGACAAAAATCCAAGGAAAGCTTCCAACAGTTCAAAACAGAAGAGAAAAGCAGGGGAAACAGAAAATCCCAGAAGCAGAAAAATACTTGGAAAATATTCTAAATCCCCTGATAAATGAGAGAACATTTTACATATGAAACAAGAATAGACTGTCTTGAAAACATGAACCACCCAAGAAGAAAAGATATTCTTAAAAATCATAAAAAATACGTTAACCAAAATTTAAATGCCAATTGAAGATCTAGAAGACAATGTGGAGGAAGACTTCCAGAAATCAAGACAAAACTATCATGGAAAAGAGAAAAGATAAAGAAACTTGAGAACCAGTCCAGGAGATCTGAAGTCTGATTAATAGAGTTCTAGAAAAAAGAAAATGGGCAAAAAGAATGGGGGAAAAATAATGAAATAATTAAAGAAAAATGTTCAACAGTTGAAAAACATGCATTTTAGACCAAGAGTGCTCACTGAACAACCGTTAAAGGGGATAAAACTAGTCCTACAAAGTCCAGGACCATGAAATCTAGAAATTAGGATGGCATCAGATTTTACCAAAAGCATCACAAGGAGTTAGAAGATAATGGAGGTGATTGTCAACCTAAAATGCTATTCTCATCGAAGCAAGTGGTTTCCTAGTCCAGAGGTGAAGGAAAGCATTGGATAAAGTCAAGTTTAAGGTGAAAGTTAGCCTGGTACATCCACATGAACTAGGAGGAGATTTACATTGCTCAGGAGACATTTACTGAACCCCCACCCTCTTTTTGGGCATCAAACAATAACAAGTATATAAAAAAATTAAGCAATAAAAAGAAGATATTTAGCGATTCCATAGGAAAATAAAGTCATGTGAGCAATGAAAAATAATTATAGCACAGAACACTAGGTGGCTCAATGAGGAATAATATTTACACAGTCATAATAAAGTGAACTGAATAGTGAGCTAATAAATATCATGACATTTATACTATAGTGGGTTGAGAAGGTCTACATAGTGGGGTGTTTGTGTATATCATAGAGAGTAATGGTTGGTGGTGTTAAAAAAGCTAAAAGCTTTCCTAGTAGGAAGTTGATTTTTTAAGACTCAAAAAATAAAAATTAAAAAGCAATGGAAGTGTATTATTAGGAAGCACAGTCACAAGTCTAGATGAAACAGCTACAGAGCTGAAGGAGATTCTATTTGGGAACACAAGAGGGCAGGTTCACAGTTGGCTAGTTGCCTTATTGAATATGTTATCTTTTAATCTTAGACTAATATTTCAATTTAGAGGAATAACACATAAAAAATTCCCCAAACCAAAAGATACAAGTTTCCAGAATGAAAAGCCAAGCTTCTAAAGTTGCCATATTTTAGCACAAGTAAGAACACTCAGTTAAATTTGCATTTTGGATAAGCAGAGAAAAGTGTTTAGTGTAAGTATGTCCCAAATATTACAAACTTTATTTACAGTTTATCTGAAATTCAAATTTAATAGGCATCTTCTATCTTGTCCAGGAAGCCTATACCCAACACATCCACATGAAAGCACAGAGCCATGATTGCAAAGTACCAAGAAAAAGAACACATTAACACTTGAGGGGGAGGGGGTCACCTAAAAAGAAATCAGAAAAGCATTGACATCTCACGACAAGACCGGAAGTTAGGAAGGAGAGGAGGGAGGCCTCCAGAATTCCAAGGCAAAATGATATCCATCCTGGAATATTATATCCATCCAACCATCAATGAAATTTCAGAATTGAACAGAGGCATTGTGAGGAAAAGGTTAAAAACCCTAATTTCTACTTACCTTTTCTTAGAAGCTGACTGGAGGATTTCCCTTCCCTAAAAGGAAATAAATCAAGAAAGAAGGAAACATAGTCCAGGAAAACAGAAATGAAACATAGAGGCGAAGGAAAACAAATTCCCACGATACTGGCTGTGCTGGGGCAGACAGAAAGCAGGCAAGATGGACAGGGAGAATGGAATGTTTCAGAATGAAAGATTTTAGGGGGAAATAAAAGAACCCACAGTGTGATGCATTCTATACATTCAGTGTGATATGTCACAAAAAAATGGTGTCTAGAGGGATTTTTGAACTCAGTCGAAGAGTTCAGGACAAATTATAAATAGGAACACAGAAAATCAATCAGGTGAAGAAAATGAGGCTATTATTAACAAAATGTTTACAAGAGATTAAATGAACATTATCATAATGCACTGCTTGACAATGCAGAAAATAATACTTGATAATGATAATGACATAAACACTGAACACTGACTTAAACAAAATATTATGTGGGAGGCAGAGAAAGCAGTAGAAGACATATGGCTTCATGGACAAACACAAGAGGTAATGTTCTACCTCTCAGAGTCAAGGTGTTAAGAGTAGCCCTAAAAGATCTATCAGTCCACCTTACCACTCTAACCTTAACCCTTAGTGCTCTCCCATGACTTACTTTGATCCTGAGGTGAGGACCATAGGATGTTCTCTTCCTCAATTATATCACATCTTCCCACCTCAGGGCCTTTTCACATGCTGTTCCCTTTGCTTAGAGTGCTCTTCCCTATGTATCCATGGGGCTCCCTCCTCCTGTATTTTAGGTCTTTTCTCAGAGTTTTTTTTTTCTCAGTAGCATCCCCCACTCTCCCACTTCCTTATTAAGGTTGCATTTTATCCCTGATATTCCCTATGTCACCCTCACCACTGTTTATTTATCATCCATAAACTTCTGTAAATAGGTTACTACTTCTATAGAAAGAGGTGGTTAGAGTAATGGTTTATTTAAACATTTAAAAAATTTAAATCCACAACTTGTCCACCGAGATATCCCTGCATAGAACAGAGTGACTGGCACCCAGTAGGAGCTTTAAAAGTATTCATTAAATGAAAAAAATAAATCAAGAAATAGCAGCATATATATTTACTAAAAGACAAAGGTAAATAAAAAAAAAACTGTTAAGATAATTGAAACACTCCTCTGAGCACTTGCTAAGGACAAGAGAGAGAGAGAGGGTGTGCTGGTTTTCCTGAGAAGACTTATATTCTTGTTTGGTTCACCAAAGCATTTTCAAATATTACCTTAATGAACATTAAAGTAATTTTTAAAAATATGATCAGTTTTTAGCCCATACACACCCAAATCGTACTTCACCAATTTCCAAATGAAATGGCAACTGGTCACCTACTCCCATGTTCAGATGTGGTTTGAGTATGTCTCCCAAAGGCTCACTGGCTGGAAGCATGGTCCCCCGGCGGGTGATGGTGAGCATGGAACCCTTATGAAATGGGGCATGGTAGAAGGTAATTAGGTCACAGGGGCTCCACCCTCATAAATGGATCAGTGACATCCGGGAGAGAAGGTTGTTGTGGAGTGAGATCATCCATGCCCTTCTGCACACTGCCATTTTTCCTTTCCACTTCTCCACCATGTTGTGGTGCAACCAGGAGGGCCCTCGCCTGCATGCTGCTGACATGCTGTTTGGATCATTCAGCTTCTCAAATTGTGAGTCAAAAACACCTCTTTACCCAGCCTCAGGTATTTTATTATAGCAACACAAACAGATCAAGGTACCTGCAGCTTTATGTAATTAAGGCCTACAAGTCATGCTCCTCTTCTCATCCACCCCTTTTCCTCTCATCTACCACCCCAATCCATCCTGAGTCTTGAAGTAGCTCTCACCTCCTCATCAGTCTCAAACTCACTCACCTCTGTCCATCTGCATCACTATTGCCCTAAGACCATCTTTCACCTGCACGCTAGCAAAACTCGATAAATGGACCACCCAAATTCATCCTGTACCTCCAACCTATTACACTGTGGCCAGACTGATATTTTCAACACAAATCTGATCCTATCACCCCCCCAACACACACACACACACACACACACACACACACACACACACACATCTGCTTAAAACCTGTCCATGGCATCCCATAGATAAAACTCTTAACCTCTATGCCTGCAATTGCTGTACCATGTTTCCCCACCCCAGGGGATGGCATGCTGTTCCCTCTGCCTGGAATGCGAACTCCATCTCCTTTGACTACTTAGCTCCTATTCATCATTCAAATGTCAGCTAAAATGTCATTAAACTATATTCCCCTATTTTAGGCTCTCATAGCACTTTTGTGGGTATTGGTCCTTTATAACACTTGGCACAATTGCAGTTTTACACTCAGACTTATTGGGTTAATATCTGTTTCCACCCCCCATCCCCAACACACATACACACGTGCACATGTGTGCACACACACACATACACACACACACACAAACACTCCAGAGAGAGGCCAAGTTCTAAGCTTCATGGAAGAAGTCATTTGTTTCATTATATTCCAGCTATGTTTTAAAACTTCAACAAGCAATAGAGATGACATGGCTTTAAACTTCCATTCATCTGTCTTATCCCTACCCTAAAATTCTACAACATGGAGACTGCATGCTTTTCTGTGAAAGCCCAGTCACCCTCTGCTCTCTATACCACCAGTGCCAACCTCAGACGTGATTCTGGAAATGTACGCTGACATGCAGTGTGCAGGAGATTGTGTTGCATGTAGTTGCTTGCCTGGAGAGGTGTCACCAAACCCAGGAGGTTTGCCTTTTAGACACAGTCATCAATGATATATTTCGAGCATTCCACATATGACCTTGAATTAATTCCTTCCTCCACAATCCACCATACCTTCAACTGGCTGAACCCCAGTGACCATCTGATTGAAGCTAAAGATTCGTCACTGTAGCAAATCTAATGATTTTCATCTTGTCTCAACACTATTAGCACAAGGATTTTGTGTTGTGGATGTGAATGTGTGTATCTTCCCTTGTTTTTATAAAATTGGAGTAAATATACAAGAAACTAGCCAAACTATTGCGCATACTTTTTAAATTTTTTATTTTGTTTTGTTTGTTTGTTTCATTGTTTGTACTAGGGATTGAACTCAAGGGCACTCGCCCACTGAGCCACATCTCCAGCCCTATTTTGTATTTTATTTAGAGACAGGGTGTCACAAGTTGCTTAGCACCTTGCTTTTGCTAAGGCTGGCTTTGAAATCACGATCCTCCTGACTCAGCCTCCCTAGTCACTGGGATTACCGGCATGAACCACCAGTGCACAGCAGCACATACACTGTTATATAAAGCTGGTGTTGCTGACTGGCAGAAAGGGCACCATGAGAATGACCATTCATCAGGTAATGCATACAATTCTAAGCTCAGCATCAGATGGGGCACTAGGGGGCTCTAAATTTCAACATTTAATGTTGAACACCACTTATTTACACTACCTGTGCAATTTGGCACTACCTGATAAACCAATGTTAATTTAACCCTTTGCTGAGTAAAATAAGTTTAAGTTCATCTTTTTTCTTTCTTCCTCTTTATCCAGAACTATATGAGAAACCAATATTTTTTAAAATTCCTTTTAAAGAGTAAGACTACCAGGTAATCTTCCTTTAAAATAACTCTCCTTCAGATGCAAGTGGTAATTAGTCATGGGGACTCCCAATTTTTAAAATTCTACAATATAATGCAACTGGACCACTACACTATATTACATTATATATATTACAATATATATACATATATTTTTAAAATATCCATCTTTTCCCCCAAATCAGTCTCTGGCATTACCTAGTAGGGATCACATCTTTTTTTTGGGGGGGGGGGTTACGGGTACCAGGGATTGATTTCAAGGGCACTCAACCACAGAACCACATCCCCAGCCCTATTTTGTATTTTATTTAGACACAGGGTCTCACAGAGTTGCTTAGCACTTTGCTTTTGCTGAGGCTGGCTTTGAACTCACAATCCTCCTGCCTCAGCCTCCCTAGTCACTGGGATTACAGGCATGTGCCACCACGCCCAGGTGGGAATCACATCTGTAGTGGACTTCACTCCCCAGAGCTTGGACTATGCCATGCCATCAGGGATAGTCAAGGACCAGAATCTGAGGGATCTCCTTTACTGGACGCTGTGTGAACCACTGACCAACTCCATCGCCCCATCAGCACTCACTCTTCCTGTCACTGTTTCAGAAGTGAGGCCCAACCACTGCTCCCCACCATCCTGCCATTTCTGCGAGTGGCGTGTTACTTCCTACTCCCTTCCAATATATCATCCAAGCCCTCTGCCTGCCCAGAGAGGTGGAGCTGTGACATGCGAAAAATTAGGTCTACAGTTTATTTCAGCACCCATAGGAAAATTGTCAGGACACTCTCAAAGCTTCAGCTCACCCTTATGTTTAAGGGCATATCAGTCACAATCATCTATGAGAAATAAATTCAATAAGAAACGATTCTATACCCATCAGATTAACGCCTTCCCCGCAAACCTTCAGCTAGAACATTCAGGAGTGAGAATCGTGACTCTCAGATAGAGCTGGTGATTTCTTCCATCTGTTAGTCTCAATTTCTATACTCATCCATTATAGTTTTTTTAAGATGAGAATTTTTTTCCTGATACCCTCCACAAAATACACTCATTATAAATAATTCACACACTTCTGCCATCTAAAAAACAAAAAACTTAAAAATTTTTTTACACTAAAAAATAAATCATTCATGTCCTAAATGAAAACATCTTGCTTTGGAAGTCATACAAACTTGGCCTTAAACCACTTGCTTACTTGGTGGCCTCATCTAATAAGTGGACATAATAACTGAAGTCACCCCACAGTGTGAGGATTTGGGACAGTTGTTGTTATAAGCCACAGTGTTCTGTAACTGTTTATAATTTATGGCTACTAATGTTATTGATATACTTTCTAGTCTATATATATGTACATATCAATGTGTGGATTTTATGTTTCCACGAGGTAACTTCTGCATTCTGAAAGGTTATTTAGGAGATACATTGTTTTAAATAAATAAATACATAAATAAATATTAAGTTTATTAAAGTTACAAATCTTTAAGTCAAGTTACAAATCTTTAAGTCAAGTTCCTCCTTAATTTCCTGAGTTTAACCCATAAATTTTATTCTTCTATTCATAAGCAGAGTTTGCTTGTTTTGCATTTCTTTTCTTTTCTTTTTTTTTTTTTTTAGCAAAAGCATGAATTCCTTGAGAGTCTTTGAAAGCAAACAGTGAGAGAACATTTCTAAAGTTATATGTTATCGACTGAATATTTGTGTCCCTCCACTCCCCCAAATAATTTAATGCTGAAGATCTAACCCGTGTAAATGGGACCTCTAATTAAGGTTAGGTGAGGTCATAGGGGTGGGTCCCTGATCTGATGGGACTGGTGTTCTCATGAAAAAGGAAGAGAAAAAGAGCTCATTCTCTCTTGTATGCACAGAGGAAAGAAAGGCCATGTGAAGGCACAATGAGAAGCCAGGAAGAGAGCCCTCATCAGGAGCTACTTTGATGACACCTTGATCCTGCACTTTGCTATCATGTGGATGCCCAATGTTGCCCAAAGGCCCATGTGTTAAAGGCCTGGTACCCAAGGTGAGAATACTGGGAGGTGGTAGAGCCTTCAGGAGGTGGGGCCTAGTGGGAGGTCTCTAGGTCATTAGGGGTGTGCCCTTGAAAGGAGTTCTGGTCCCCATCTTGCTCTCTTTCACCTCCTGGTGATAAGGTGAGCAGTTTTGCTCAACCACATACTTCTGCCATGATGTGTGGCCTCACCTCAGGTCCAAAGCAACAGGGCCAACCAATCATGGACTGGAACCTCCAAATCTGGGAGCCAAAATAAACCTTTTCTCTTTATAAATTGATTGTCTCTGGTATTTGTTACAGTGACAGAAAGCTGGCTAACACAGACTGCCAGGCTCCAGAACTGTGAAAAAATAAATTTGTGTTGTTGAAGTCACCCAGCCTATAATATTCGAGTATAGCAGTCTGAGCAGACAAATTTAATATGAGAAGCAGTGAGGATTCCCCAATATTTTGGACATAAGAAAAGTTAGAGATCAGCAGTAGGGAAAGTGAAGGGACCAACACACCTCTAGATGTGTGACCAGACTTGGAGGTTGGAGGCCTGGGACTCCCGGTCTAGAGAATACAGAAACACTATTGGGTTTGTGAATCAGAGATTGATACTCAGTCTTAAATTCACCAGATATAGCAAATAAAAATGCAGGATCCCCAGTTACACTTGAATTTCAGATGATTTTACAATATTTGGGACATTCTTATACTAAAAGCTATTCATTGCTTATATCAATTTCTGGACAGCTTATATTTTATCTGTCAACCCTACCCAGTATAGATACAACCTCTGCAGTACAATTTGGTAATACATGTCAAAGTCTTTAAGGCATATACAATCTTCAGCATAGCAATTCTACTTCCAGACATTTATTCACAAGATAAGAGATAAATGTGTATAGGTAAGGATATTTATCAGTGTATTGCTTTATAATCTTGAAAAAGTGAATTAATAGAAGATGGTTAAATAGTTATGGTATTTCTATTCAAATGTATGTAGTCTTTAAAGTCATAATTTTATGATCTATATTTATTAACACAAAAGGACATCCAGAATATAGGAAGTTAAAAAAAGATAATAAAGTAAATTTAAGTTTGATTTTATGTCAACTAAATATTTTAGATGCACAAGACATATACACACATAAACAAATCTGGAATCATTATGCTAAGATGTTGACAGGATTGTGAGATTACTGGTAACTTTTACTTTGCTCTCTATACTTATATGCATATTATATCTCAATAATCAGAATAAAACTATTATCATTTTGAAAAAAGTACTAGTGACTTTTAGATAAAAATCATTCAAAAAATTCTTTGGTAGTTCTGTAATCCTTTAATCTGAAGTAGCAAGTCCATGTATGAATACAGAGATTCGTTACACAAAGTCTGAATAAGTTCCTTTTCCTATTTTGGTGTTGGTATGAATAAGCTATGACATCTTTCTCGTGCTGAAAGAGCCATTGAAGAACCTGGATGCAGTAGATACTTGTTTATAATTATTTGTTTGTTTGAAGAAAGGGTATTACTTTCTTGGCTACCCAACATTTTAACCCTTCGTTTCGTGATGGATTACAAAATCCCTAGAGAAATTGTCTCCATATTCCATGATCAGTCTAAGTCCTTGAGGTAAAAGCTGCTCCAACCTTGGATCCAAGGTGTGCATGTAACCCAGATATGTCAAATTGGAGCATACCATTCCCTTGGCCTAATAATTTATCCACATAAAAGCAGAAGGTGAATTTCTAACCAATGAAAATCAGATCACAGGCGTTGTCAGGTCAAACACTATTTTTATTGAACAAGAACCTGGGAGGATGTATGCCTGGATTTATTAGCTATCTTGTCATCTTTGGAACCCAACATGAAGAGCAAACTGCATTAAAAGAAATGAAAAAACAAAAACCCCATAGATCACATACTGTACCCTTATCCCAAGTTTAGATGAAGTTACATGAGTTAATCAAAGTCCCTTTTATGATTATTTGAACTAGATTTTTAGTCATTTATAACCAAAATAAAGAACTGCACTAAATTAATTACAGAACCAATGAAACCTAAGCAATATAGCCTAATTATAATGATAATTATGTTTTATTCATAAGTTACTATGTTTAAGATATTTTAAATAAATTAATCATGAATAAATCTATCCATCCTTTGAGATAGACATTATCTTCTCTGTTTCACAGATGAGAATCCTGTGGCTCCACAAACTTAAATAATTCACCCCAAATCACACTGCTGGCTAGACGAAACCAAGACAGCAAAATACCAAAGTCTATGTTCTTCTACTGCACCAGGATTGATCTTCATTTAGACTTAGAACCCTCAGTTATGGTCTCACACCACAGAGAATTATTTTACTGGGCTTTGGTTCACTACCAGTTGAGGCAAAGGAACTACCAGAAAGCCTAACTTCCCCTAAATAGCTCTGAGTTTAAGCCAACCATGTAAAAAGTACACAGAGCCTCAGTTTAGGGTGGGGAAGGAAATTGCCTGGTGCTAGCATTTTCTCTAATTTCCAAGCAAGAATCAACAACTGAGATTTTAGCTCATCGAGTGAACTAAAATGTCAGATGCCAATCACTACTATGAATCCCAGAAACATTACTTAGAGTTGACAATAACTGCAAACCTCCTACTTTTTACTACCTAAAACCATGTATGGTGGACATGAACTTTGCATTAATGCAAACCTGACACACAGGAGTCATCAGATGTACAATAAATCATCTTACAAAAACACAAGCATATAAATAAAATGATTCAGACACATTTACCCATGACCTGGTCTCTACGTAGAATTTATTTTCTTACTTTTCACAGTGACCCAAATCCCTCTCAAGAAAATGAGGTACAACAGAGAAGCTAATAAATTTAACTCCTTGACCTAATAAGCAAGTGTGATATCACAGGATACAAGACTAATGTGCAAAACTTGGTTGTATTTCTATACATCGGAAATGGGCACATGAGAATTGTGATTATAAATGCAATAATATTGACAACTGCTTTTTCAAGATACAGGTAAGCATACATCTAACAGAACATGTAACAGGGCTTGTATGATGAAAAGTTCAAGGTAATAATGAAAGAAATGAAAGTATATCTAATTAAATGGAGAGATGTAGCATGTTCTTGGATTAAAATACTCTAGATGATAATGATATCAATGCTCAAATCGATTTATAGATTTAACACAATTTCTATCAAAATCTTAGCAAGACTTTTTTCCATGTATAATTAATTATATCTTAAATTTTATATGGAAAGGCAAAGGAACAGAAAGAGCTAAGGCAATTTTTCAAAAAAAAAAAGTAAATGGGGAAGAATCAATTGACCACATTTTGCATCAATTTTTTAGCTGTAGTAATTAAGTCTGGTAGCTGACTGGATGCATGCATCAATAGAACAGAATAGAGCCCATCAACATACCCTCTTATAAGTATGGACAACTAAAATAATTTAATGCAGGAAGATAGATTTTATAGCAAATGGGAGAAAACTTTGAAGACCTATGGTTTGATGAACAGTGTTAGATTTTATACCAAAAGCATAATTCCTAAATCAAAGTACTGATAAATATGATTTTATCAACAATCTATGGCTCATCTTGTAAACAACATGTTAGATAATATATTCATATCTAGAATATTGTCCCTGAGGTCAGTCAAATGACGATAACCACCCCTGGTGCCATCCCAACCTCATCCTGAGCTCTGGGAATTTTCTAACCTCAGAACTCTTGGAGAACGTTCTCTGCAGCCTGGTGCAGCAGCACCCCAATACATATGTTCTTTTGAAATCCACCTCTGAGCTGCCAAGCCTTCACTGGGCCCATCCAACCACAAATTCCTATCAGATGTTTAGCATGTGAGTGTTGCCCTCCTCCCTGGATTCCTGCAAGAGTCCCTCACCCCACCTCATCTGCTATGAACCAAGCAGGGTGCATTGAGGGTCTGCCCCTGCTCAGGGAGTATAGGGGTACATTGTCCACAGAGAATTTAAAAACCATAATAAAACTGGCCAAAAGTCAGACCACTTTTTATTTTCATGTCAAATATAAATAATGTCAGTGATAAAATATTCCTCCTGGCCAGGTGGACCACCCTAACACCTCTCCCAGAAACTGGCTAGGCGAGTCTTGGCTCCTAGGGGACAGCTAATCTTTCCCATTCCTGTCTTTCCTTCAGCGGGAGACTTTATTCAAATATACGTACCGAGCATGTCCTGCCCCTGATTTAAAATTCTTGCTTGCTCCCATGGCTAAGAGAAGGAATCAACTTCTGGTAGCTTCATGGCTCTTCACCATCAAAATCCAACCCCATTCTCCAGCCTGTCCTGCACCCTGTCTCCCATTTCCTGTACCCCAAGCTCCCAGTTCCTTGAACACACTATCTCATTCTCCAGCTCTGAGCATGCATATGTTGAAGCCATTTCTTTTATTAAGAATTTTCTTTTCAACCTTGAAATTTCCAGGTCCTCTTCCAAGGCCCTGCTGATGAGGTCATTTCTCTGAGGAACCTTCCCTGATTCCCTCCAGCCCTCAGGAAGAATCCAGAGCACCTACTATGTGACTCTGTTTCATTGCAGATTCTACCTGCTCTGCTTGTATTTCCTAGTTTCCCCTATATGTTCTCTAACGCAGAGTAATTCCTAATCTAAAGGTCAAGCCAAAAAAAAGGGGGGGGATTTTTTTTTTTGGCAAACCAAGTCTTAGTAGTTAACTGAGTTACTGTGCCTTCAACCTGTCTTCATAACCAGCTTGCTTCTCAGTTCTTGGTCCCTTGGGCCAAGCATATTTTCTTCTGTCCATATGATTCATACTCTATAAAACCATCAGGGCAAGTGGACCTAGAGCAACTTTGTGGTCTTGCTTTCTCTCTTTCTCCCAGCAGTCACCTCTAAATGAGATGGTCACAGATTTTAGTTCTAAGGTACATAAGAAAAAGAGACCCTCCCTTTGGTCTGTATCCCAGCCACATGTCTCAATTCAGTCTTTTACCCAAGAGCACAGAATTGCAGGCAACTGGAAGCAGCTTTAATTACATATTAACTAGATAATTCAACTAGATACTAACTAGTTGTATCCCGACTCCTGCATTGTTCGTTTTTCTATCACTCTTAGTGAGAGATCAGTGCTGAAGGGGTGAACAGCTGGGTGGGATCTGGGCCCTGGTGTAAGTCCCAAAGCTGCCCCCAATTTCTACTTCTCACCACTGTAACTTACCACAGCCAGTTGCTCACTGTCTCTGCCCTCAGGACGTAGTCTCGCTACAAAGACTGAAGTCCTGCTTACTTTCCATTTCATGGGGCCTGGCACATTTAAGCTGCAGACCAATGTCTACTAAAGGGAGACAGCCTCCATGTAGAGTGTCCTCTACACCCTAATGATTCCCAGCCCTGCTGCCAACTCCTGCTTCTGTTTTCTTTGATCTCTAATCTCCTGTTTTGTTCAGATTTCTGGTCCCTCCCCAGCCCTGCCAGGTGACTCCCACTGAGAGTCACAGTGGTGAGCAGGTGGTATGTGCTTGAAGCCCCAGCTACTCAGGAGGCTGAGGTGGGAGGATCGCTTGACTGAGAGTTCAAGCACAACCTGGGCAACATAAGGAGACCTTGTCTCAAAAGTTGAAAATAAATAAATAAATAAATAAATAAATAAATAAATAAATAAATAAACAAACAAACAAATACATACATAAACACATCATGGTTATCCTACCCTCCCAGTGATCCTGGTTAGGGAGTGTCCTAACCACGTCCTAGTGGGAAACGCAAGTTTTGATCCCTAGGAGGACTCTTGTCCCTTCCTGAATTCAATCACAGCTGTGGGAGCACAGGAGGCCTGGAACTGCTGCTGCCATCTGTGAGCACAAGGGGGAAGTCCAGCAAGTCCCAAGAACAGAATCCCTCAAACCAACATCATTGGCTGTGGCAAACCCATTGCCAAAATAGTTCCCCATGCACCCTTGGCAAAGTGACTTGGAAGCTCCTCCCATCAGGAGACGGGGTCTACTTCCCCATTACAGAGCCTGGTTTGACTAGATCCTTTGTTTCTAAATGCCACTGTCAGATGCAGCCAACAGCTCCCTAAAAGAGTGCTGCTAAAGAATTGAAAAAAGAGAGAGAGAGAGAGAGAGAAGGGCCCTAAATAATTTCAAAACCACACCAGCTGCAGAATAGAATACTAGGAATACAGAATATTATTGATTTAAATAGAAAGACCTATTTTCTTTTATGAAGCAAAGATTAATTGCAAAGCGTCTTTAATCCTCATTAGAACACCCTGTAACAACAAAACCCCTCCCCATTTTTTTGTTGTTGTTTTTTGTTTCTTGTTGAATTTTTTGTTTTGTATTGTTTTGCATTGCTGGATGGAACCCAGGGCCTCACAAATGCTAGGCAAGCACTCTACTGCTGAGTTACATCCCCAGCCCTATGATCCCCATTCCATAGTTGAGGAATCAATACCTAAATGTGAAAAATGTGCCCAAGGTCCAAATGCTAGTAAGAACAGCCAGAGTTCAAGTCCAGCTCAGTCAGATGCTGGGACCTGTGCAGTTTCAACTAAACACCATGTAGTGCCTAATTAATATCATTTCTTCAAAATTTGAGCTGAATATAAGCTTCCATAAGATATTATTTGCCAATTCATTACCTCTTAGCCAAGAGAATATTTGTATTAACACTTTGAACACCAAGATCCAGCTCTGTTATAAAGTAGCTATAGTGGCCATGTGGATTTGGGTCAATCAAATGATCTCTTAGGTCTTCAACTATTTATTTCATTTACAAATGGGAAGTGAAGTCAGAAGATGGTTCAGACCCCTTCCAGCTCCCCTGACTGGAAGGTTTGCTATTTCTCCCATAGAGTACAAGCTGAACCAGAACCTTTTGTCCCAACTAAGCTCTCTAGGAAGGAGACTGAGACTGGCTCAAGTTCAAACCTGTTTCAATCCACTGTGGGGAAATGGGTCTGACAATACCAATGTGGCTCATCAGCTGTGGATATTGGGAAGTAATGGAGGTTACTGGGTAGGACTCTTGGGCCATCTGACAGATGTCAGACCATATCCAACCAGAAAGGTAAGATCCAGATGTTCTGGGTCACATGTAACTCCAGGGACCACTCTGAGAGTCAAAATCTTTTCTTTGCTTTGGGAGAGAAGAGCTGGCCACTACCCTCCTTCCCTCTGTTCCTTCCAAATATCCTCCACCAGAAAGTTCACAGCAGCATAAGGATCTTTGTATAACAGGAGAGGAACCTAGCAGGCTGGCCTTGCTGGCAGAGAGAGAGAGAGCCTTCTCTGAAAGTCAGTGTGGGGAGATGAAAAGCCACAGACCCTCCAGGCCAACTTGCAGTGTGCAAGCCCTGCGAGAGGAAAAGAAAGATGTCGCTGCACAAAAAAGCTGGTGGTGGCTTGGCCTCAATGACAGGACTGCAACATCAGTAGGCGATGTTAGATCAGCATTTGGTACTCCTGTCTACGTGCAGTTCTGCTGCCTGCATCGCCTGTAAGGCCAAACCCCGCCTCCTCCATCCTGCCCCCAGCATCCCTATGGAGACTGCAGGATGCTGACACAGAAAGCCTGCAGTTGCTGGGAGCTTCTCCAGGATGCAGCCTGTGCGAGGAAAAAGGTTTGGACAAGGAGAAGAAGAGGAAAGAGAAACAAAAGTCCTCGGTTTGAGTCAGGGACAGATTTCCAGCTGAGAGCTGGTTGCTGGGTGGGGGTTGTGGAAGGGACGCATGCAGTTCCTGGTTATGGCTCTTCTGTCCCCTGACCCACCTTGCAAAGCTCTGTCAGCCCAGAGAGGGGACTCAGCCGCAGCAGGAAGTGGCCTCTCAGGAAGGACTCAGGTGGGCTTTGGGGTTATTGGGAAGTGGGGAGGGAGAGGGTATTGGGTACAGGGCCAGGGAAGCCCCAGTGATGGCTGTGAGAATGCTTGACTGGGGTGGCATTAGGGGAGAAGGGGACACAGCTGTGGGACAGCCTGGGTGTGGATGAGCCTCTTGGTGCCGGCAAGGCACTGTGCTTTCTGCAGAGCGACAGCAGAGAAGGGCCTGGATCTGAGGCTAAGGGACAGCATGTCTGTGTCTTCAGACCACTGTAGGTGATGTGGACTGGCCAGCTCCCAGGCTTTCTGTCCCTCAGTGTCATTCTCTCACTGGTAAGTGGGATGGCGCATGGGAGGATGGCATCACTGCACGGTGCACAGGGAAGGAGGAAGGGTTCAGTCACAGAGGTTGGTGAGGAGGGAAAGAAAGGGCTCCCGAGTCAGCACTGAGAGGCACCTGAAGGACTGTTTCATCCTGGGAGACTCTCGGGGCATGGAGGCTGCTCTTCCCAAAGGGCTTGGCAGGACTGGCTGTGGGCTGGGCAGAGAATGGCAGCTGCTGACACACAGAGATGCTATATGACCTTACACAACACAGTCAACCTCTCTGGGACAAGGGCAATCATAACACTGACCTTTGCAGATTGTTATGGTAGTCCATAGTAAAAGAGACTTATAAAATATTATAAAATTATAAAAGTCTTAACTATAAAATCATGTTAAATATAAAATATTGAATATAAATATAAATTTATTAAATATAAAATTACATATAAAGTATAAAATTATTAAATATAAAGGTGTAATAGAATTTCTTGGGCTAGTGGTATCTTACTGGCTCCACATAAGACCTCTTAAGAATTTTTTTTAATGCTGTATCTGGATTTCACCCTGGATCAATTATTCAAATTAGAGCAGGGGACAGAAGACAGGCAGGAAGACTTTTTTAAATCTTCTTGGGTAATTCCAATGCTCTGTAAAGTTGAGACCTGCTTACGGGTCATAGGAAGTCTAAATATCCTGAAATAATCACTTGGAGCTCATGTATTTAAAAATGGAGTCTCCGACTTCTCCCAAATCTACTGACTTTTAGGGAGGCCTGGAAGTCTCTGTATAGCTGATCCTTTATATCCATGAGTTTCATACCCAGGGATTCAACCAACCTTGGATCAAAACCATTCAGATAAAGATTGCACCTGTACTGTATATGTACACTATTTTTCTTGTTCATTACTCCCTAAACAATGTAGTTTAACAAATATTTAAATATAGCTCTTACATTTTACTAGGCACACAAAGCATCTAGAGATGATTTAAAGCATACAGGAGGATGTCTAGGTTCTATGCAAATACTATATGGTGTTACATAAGAGACTTGAGCATCTGCAGATTTGGGTATCTGTGGGGAATTCTGGAACCAGTCTTCTTCAGATTCCAATGGACAACTGAATTTAGCAAGCAATAAAAGCAGTGTAGACATGTTTATTCCAGAAAGGAGTTTGCCAAATATCTCCTTACCCACTGGATGAATAATCACACCTAGTGATGGTTCCTGAAGGCACAGCAAGGGGACACATTCTCTTCAGACAGCATATTCAGATGATTGTTTTGAGGAAGGGGTCCTTCCAGATAGCCAAATCCAACCCCATTTCAGCTCCACCAAAGTGATGGTCCAATTAAAAAATAACAAATTCCCCAGCCAGAGAGCCTGGGAACTTTAAGATAAAAGGGAAAGCAGGGTGAACTATCTGGATCACACCGAAGAGCCATGTTTTTGTGTTTTGTCGATAATGAAAATCAAATATTGTCACATGTTCGTTTTCATGAGCACTATTCTAATGAACTAAACCTACTAATGAGAACATAACCTTACTAATGATCATATTACTCATTGTCATATTTACAAAAATCTTTTTTTGTGGGTGAGGTACTGGGGATTGAACTCAGGGCACTCACTCCATCACTGGGCCACTTCTGCAGCCCCATTTTATTTAGAGATTGGGTCTCACTGAGTTGCTTAGCACCTCAATTTTGCTGAGGCTAGTTTTGAACTCATGATCCTCCTGCTTCAGCCTCCCGAGCCACTGGGATTGCAGGAATGTACCACAGAACCCAGTTTATAAAATCTTATTTCGTTAAGAACATGCATAGATTAGTTAAGACCACACCACAGTGAAGTGATGCAGGCATCCTCATCCACCCGGAAGAGCATCCAAATTGTAGACAACTGCTAACAAAGTAGATCAGAAACGGAATCTACAAAGACCAGCTCCCACATCTACCTTCTTAGAAGACTTTCTATTGAAGAAGGCTATAAAGGGCCATAGGGAGAGGGTATCTCCTTTCACATTATCCAGAGCCTTATCAATAATTGTAAATATTGTGACTTTTTATGTAACATCAATTAATAGATTGAGAGTTATTGTGATGGGTTGTAAACAAGAATGGCAGTGGAAATGGAAGAATAGGAGGCTCACAATGGGTTTCCTATTAGGGGCTGAGACGTGGCTCTGTGGTACAGCATGTGCCCAGCATGTACAAGGCCCTTGGTTCAGTCCCCAGGGCAACCAAAAACCAAGAATAAACAAACACTTCCTGCCCAACTGAAGAGGGGTGTGGAGAACGCTAAGAGGATTGAAGCCACAACATGGTCCATATGAAAAATCTCTGATGGCAGAAACTCCATGGACTCAAATCCCTTGGAAGGAGTTTCAAATCTCTTTGACTTTCTCAAAATGTATTTCTTGGATTAAACTTTCCATTGAGAGAGAGACAGGCAAAATAATTATGATAATAATTTTTACAACCCATCATAATAACTCTCAATCTATTAATTTATGTTACATAAAAAGTCACAATATTTACTGGGTTAAAGAATTGACCTAGGCTTACTTGCTGCAAGACTTCTCAGAGCCTTTAATTTGAGGCGCACATGTGCTGTGTGTCTCCCAGAGGCAACATTCTGAAGCTCAGTGCCTGGGGATGGCTTTTCATGAGAATCCCATGTAGGACCAGAGTTCTGCAAATCACATCTGGGGAACTCTGGCATGAGTTATTGTAGGTAGCAGGGCCAGTTAAAGCATCCATCTCAATAGAGGACAAAATAGGAGAAAGGAAGTTGAAAGTGCGACAGGTGATGTATATCTAAGGCAGGAGGAAAACAACTCAACAAAAAAGATCATGAAGCTCAAACACAAAGAGTTCAAAGGCATCTGTGCTGGGATGCTCCTTCTCTGGGGAATATTCAGAACAGGTCTGTAATAACGTAGAAATGCAGAACGATGGATTCCATAAGTTTTACCTAAGTCTCTTCTTGCTCCATTATTCTCTGTCACTTTGCTTTGTTCTCTATTTATGTACCATTAAGTGAGTGCAGATGGCTTACTTGCAAATGAAACACATTCCTGAAATGCTGTGTATAAAGCAAATATATTATTTGTAAATGGAGTCATATTTTCCACTGAAACAATTCCAAAGAAGCATGTTAACCTCACACATCATCAAAGGCGTAAAGGAGGCAATTCCACCTGTGTCCTTGAGAAGCTCTTGAGAGCTCTTCTCCCCAGGGCCAACCCTGGAGAGGGATTGTCCAGGGACTTCTGATCTGAGCACACTGTCCACAATTGGTTATGCAACCTCTCAGTCAATCCCCAAGCATGATGGAAGTTCTCAAATGATGCCAGAGATTCAGAATGGACAAGTCATCTCATTGCTTTCTCTGGGCCCACTTATATGAAAAAGCACCTCTGATAGCAAAATGATACTACTATACACACCTTTTCTGGAAGGTGTATACTGGAAAAACTGAAGCAGACAGACATTGAAATGGAGGCTCAGGATAGATTTCTTTTAATTGCAGCCTGATTTAACTTTTTTTGCACTCTTGTCTCATCTAACCTGCTACATCTGAACCAGAGCCAACTTTGACAAAGTTAAGTTAGGGCATATATTTGGGGGAAATGAAACTAGAGGATCCTTTTACTTTTTTTTTTATTTGTTATATACTGAGGATTGAACCCAGGGACACTTAACCACCAAGCCACATCCCTAGCCATTTTTATATCTTATTTAGAAACAGGATCACACTGACTTGCTTAAGGCCTCACTAAATTGCTGAAAATGGCTTTGAACTCACCGTCCTCCTGCCTCAACCTCTTGAGCCCCTGGGATTACAGGTGTGCATTCAGCAGGATCCTTTTAAATTCTGGTTTTCAGGTATAAAAGATATCCCCAAGGAGAGAAGACCCACATGAAGTCACTGATCTCTTGGAATCCCAAGGATTTGGAGCTAACTCTAGTTCTAATTGCTTTGGCAACTGACCTCTTGAATTCTGGCCCTGAAATATTTTAATGAAATTACAGGTAAAACTAGAAGCTGAGGAAGGTCTTTCTGAACTCCTTCCAACAGCAGTTGGTTCAGATCTATGACCATTTAATCTGCGACCAATAAACTTCCAAGGCAGGAGAGTCCACCTCAAAGCCAAAATACTGAGAACCACCCAAGATCTGGGAACACAAAGGATCTGGGAAGCATGATGACGTCATTCCACCAACAGGACAAGTGCAGAACCTGAGCTAACAGCCAGTCATTATCCAGGAAAGTGACGAGTCCCTGTCTCACGCCCTCTTGGTGCTGGCGAGCAGGAATAGAGTGGTGTCTCATTATCTGACACCCTGGAAGTAGGAGGTAGTCCTCAAATCAAAAATATCCAAATACTGAATTTTGCCCTGCCGTGCAGTTTGAATCTTAAATGTCTCCCCAAAAGACTCAGTCTTCAGCTTGGTGCTATTGGGAGATGGTGAAAACTTTAAGAGGTGGGGCCTAGAAGGAAGGCGTTCAGTCATCAGGGGATATGACCTTAGAGGGGATAGTAGAACCCTGGTCCCTTCTTCTTCCTCTGTCTCTCTCTCTTCCATATCCCAGCCCCTACCATGATGTGCTTGCTATTCTTCCACTAGAGACCTAAAAGTAATGTGTCTGTCCAGTCATGGACTGGAACTTCCAAAACTGTTACTCAAAATAACCTTTTTGTCTTTTTAAGCTTATTTATCTGGGGTATTTGTTATAGTAATGGAAAACTGACTAACATGGCCTGACAAGCCATGTTAATCACTTTAGTTGGAAATCCTTAATTGCATCACATATTTCTCTGCCTGCTTAACTGGACAGAGGACACAGCACATTCTTGTTACTGTGTGGTACTGTCTTCATTCAGCCTCATGATCCTGTCTCTCCTAGGTCACAGGGATCATCTTCTCCCAGATACAAGCTTCCACTTCCATGCTCATTGTCTTTTCTATCAGCCACATGCACTCCCACCTCATCTAACCTGCTACCTCTGAACCAGAGACACAGTTAAGTCAGATCACAGAGGAAAGCTCTGCAGAGAGGCCACAGTCACCAAAGTCTACAGGGTTACAGGAGGACAGAGGTCAGTACAGTTTCCCTAAACATGGCACCCTTTGCTCTTTCGCTTCATAACCTTTGGCAGAAATGGACATATAGAGAAATATTTTCCACCCATGAGGAAAATAAGGCCATGGGCATAATGAAAGCTGACCAACAGCCCCAGTCTCCGCATTCAGAAGGCTCACGGACAGCCTCTGGCCTTGGCAGCAGGACCCCAGGCTTCTGGTCTCATGGATTAAGGGTCCTTTTACCTTTCAGAGACCTGCTTTTTCTGTTAAATTTACTGACTTGGTAAAGGAAATCGTCAAGGATTGGAAATCAGGAATGAGGATTATTGGAAGCAAAAAGAGACTCAACTCACTCTGAAGGGAACAACTATAACCCAGCTCCTGCTGATGATTGTTGGAAAGCAGATCAGGCCCAGACCTTTTGTTTTTCAATAAAAAAATACAGAACTGTGAGTGAAATCTCCCAATACTTCCTAATATCACATCATTATTGTCACACCCAATTGACGACTTAGGACCTATTGAAAGGAGTAACCTACAGTTTTAGGGTAGGCACTCTGCTTGTGCTCCTTCTATAGTCATTAAAGTCATGTACAAGAAGGTTCCATATGCAGAAAATAAATGAATAAATAACAACACACACACACACACACACACACACACACACACACACTTCCAGGTGCATGTGTTGGTCTCCTACAGGTGCACATGTGTGTGCTCTCCTGGGTGAATATGGTCCCTGCTGTGAAGCACAGAAAGCAGTTACTGCAGGGAACACAAACTATTTTCCCCATCATTCCAGACCTTTCTTCTTTTTCCAGCAATGCCAAATTGCCTTAAGGCAGCTGGGGAGTGCTTGTCTGATTTATGGCTCCACTACCATGGCTTCTGGAAACTTTGTTCATTCTTGCCCTAGTCCTGTGATTTATAAAAGACATCTATAACCCAGCAGCAACTTTTCCTTCTCTACCAGGGCAAGCAAGTGCAGGGAAGAGTGGACAAGCTGGTTTCTAATTCCCAGAGCATCTGAAATCAGCACTCTTGGGTAAGATGCTAAACTTTTGCATTCCTTCTTCCTTCCTGAATCCAAAACAAAAGCCTCAAGTGACCCCCTGCTTTTCTGACAGGGGTTCCTCTAGCTAAGCCTGATGCTTCGGTAACCTGGAAAGTCTGGGGAGGGAAAGATAAAATTGCAAACATTTTAATTCCATTTCCTATGGGAAGTTCTGCTAAGGAGTTTGGTTGGATAGGAAATAAAGTCATTCATTAAAAAGAAAATATTCAAGTAATCCTTAGATTTCCATCTTCTGGGGAAAAAGGATGCTGGGATCAGAGTCAGTAAATGAGTGTTCCTGACAGCTCTGCCCACATGCCTGTGGGGTCTTGAGTTAATCAGTTCACTTCTCTGCCTCAGTTTCCTCCTTCATGAAAAGAGGCATTTACTGCCCCTTTCAGCTCTCACATCCCATCGGTCTGTGACCTTCAGTACTGCCCTTGGCAATGCTCTGGTGCTCAGAGAAAGGCAACTCCAAAGGCAGGCAAGCTCTGAATCCAGAAACAGGAGGGCAGCCATGCTTCCCTGCCCTGGTCTGGGTCCTTCAAGAGAAGCTGAAGGGGTCACAGCAGTGCACTGAGGGCATGCAGAGCATTCTGGGCTGCACTGAGACCCCCAAGGAAAGCTGCAGGAGTTGCTCTCCAGCCAGGAGGAGGCAAATGAGACTCTCATATGTAGAAGAAGCTGGCTTCTTCCAACCTCAGGGTCTCCTCTCCCTCCACCTTTGAGAAGGACAGGGAAGTGGTCAGGAACCGAATGGGGAATGAGGATGATGACCAGAGGGAGAAGACTGGAACAGAGTAACAAAGGGCTCTGTAGAACAACGTTCTATTTATCTGAGACGTCCACACAGACACAGGAGAGATCTCCAGGTGCTTTCAGAGCCCCATGGGGGAGGGGCTTAGCACACCTGCAGCTTCTCCATCACAGACAAATTGGCACGTAAACAAAAATCTATCTATGCAATTAGGAGCCACAGCTTCGCTCTTTCTTCTTCTCAGTATGGGTCAGACGCTCACTGCACTCCATTCCACACACCACCTGTGAGGAGGTGGAGGAAAATAAGTGGAGCTAGGCCCAGCTGTGATTAGGGTTTTCTCTTCTAGGTTTCAACCCTCCAGTCTTCTGAGAGCACTCCGACAAACCCTACAGAGAAAATCCTTGGGAAGGTCTCATGGAGGAGGCAGGCTTGAGCCATCTGAAGTCACGATGGAGGCCTGGGGAAACTGGATGCCAAATTAGTGTTTTTAAGTTTTTCATTAATTAATTAAGTTTAAAATTAGGTATATATGACAGTGGAGTGCATTTTGACTATCCCCTCCCCACTCCACACTCCCCTTTGCCCAATCAAAGTTCCTCCATTTCTCCCATCCCCCTCCCATTATGGACTGGCATCCACTTATCAGAGAGAACATTCAGCCTTTGGTTTTTGGGGATTGGCTAACTTCACTTAGCATAATATTCTCCAACTCCAACAATTTACCTGAAAATGCCATAATTTTATTTTCTTTTAATGCTGAGTAATATTCCATCATGTATATATATACTGCAATTTCTTCATCCATTCATCTATTGAAGGGCATCTAGTTGGGTCCCACAGTTTAGCTATTGTGAATTGTGCTGTTATAAACATTGATGTGGCTGTGTTACTGTAGTATGCTGATTTTAAGTCCTTTGGGTATAGACTGAGGAGTGGGATAGCTGGGTCAAATGGTTAAGTGAGTGTTTTCATACCTCCCTGGGCCCTCTCTGGGCTGATAGCCATGAGCATCTCCCAGCTGCCTGCCCCACCCCAGGGAGGAGGAGCTAGGTGGCTCTGAGGAACCACAGAGATAGAAAGGGAGCAGAGTACTGGCTTCATGGCTTCAGAAAAGGGACACCTTAGAGACAATACGTCATAGTACAGGGAAGCTCCTCTCCCAAGCCATCACTGAGCCAAACAGAGACCTGCCCCACAAGGGCCTGCCTTGCGTTGCATCACTAACCTGAACCACCTGGCACATACTGGACTCCAACCCACCAGTAGAAGCTAAGCTAATCTGGCTTCTTTTGCAATGTAAAGAAAATCTGAAGAGGAAGAAAATATGGTATCAATGCTTCAGGCTTTCTCTGGAATTTTCTCCTGGGGCCTCAGGTATTCCTTCAGGGTGTGCTTGGGATATAGTGTTTGTTTAACATCTGTGAGGTCCTGGGTTCAATCCCTAATATAGTCCCTCACCAAAAAAAAAAAAAAAAAAAAAAAGAAAGAGAGAAAGAGAGAGGACAGGTAATAATTCTGCCTGCTTTAGAAGAAGGGACTAAAATGAAAGGGAAAAAGTAGTCAAACACCTTTTTAGCATCTACTATGTGCCAGGTACATTATATGTATCAAGAAACAATTTAAATTCTACATAATAATATGCAATTTATACTCCCATTTATCCATTTTATAGGTGGGGAAACTGAGGCATCAAAGGTTAAGTAATGTGCCTAATGGCACACAACTAATAGGTGACCAAAAAGGATTGGAGCAGTGGGTTTCTGAGACTTGTCTCTTTCCGACATCCTATCCTGCCACCCAGGGCAGTGGACGGAGGGAGGATTCAGCACCTTCTCATCACCACCACCCCACATCATGATCTTGACCCACTAGGTCCTGCAAACCCTCTGGATTTGCTATTGGGGGAAAATGACTACTTTTATGCAGGTTAATAGATGAACAATGGAGACTCGGTGGAAGCCTGTAGCAGTGAGATGCTACATCAGTCCCTGAGCATCCTTCCTCAGTCAGATCCTAGAACCAAGGCTTTACATCCAACAGGGATGCTGGAGGAAAGTATTCACACTGGGCAGGTGAAACACTGCCTGAGACCTGGCTGACAGAACTGTAAAGGAGCCAGTGCTTGGGGAATCTCACCTTGCCTAGAGACTCAGCAGCCTTTGAGTAGCACCACCAGCACACGCTCGCCATCTGCTGGGCACGAAGGGGAAGTTCCATCAGACTCTGGTCCTGCTGGTGGCACGGCTTGCCCAGCAGGGCAGGATTCAGCCCTCCCTGTTCCTGCACACTTTGTGTTCCCAAAGTGCCTACCTACCTGTCTGCTTGTTAGCCCAGGAATAAGGTGGCACAGCTTTCGAGTGGTCAAAGGAGGACTTTCCAAATGTGCTCAGCTCAATCCTAAGCACATGCAGATCTTGTTTATTGAAAAGCAGATTCTTAATCCCTGTGCTTGCTGCGTGAGGTGGGGCACAGATTTTGCTTGTTGAACAAGCTCCCAGCGATGCTGATGCTGCTGGTCTGTGGACCATATTTTGAGTCGCAAGACTTTTAGCTCCTTGTTGGAACCCCAGTGACTCAACATCCCTATCACTACTCGGTGACCTGTCAAAGCTTAGCTTTCTTGCTGCTGGGAAGCCTTTTGTTCTACTTCCAGTTGAAACTGAGAACAGCTAGCAATAATGAAATAACTACCACTTAGATACCAGTAATATGCACCTGTCTCAGAGCTAAACACTCAGACATTGTCTAATTCAATCTTTCCCCAAAGTTTCCTTTTATAAAGTAAGTGTTCCTATCCCCATTACATAGATAAGAAAATTGAGATCCAAAAAAGGTATGTCACATGGCCAGTAACTGGCAGATCTGATGTCCAAACTGAGGTCTGAGCTCCTCTGATTCCAAAGCCTGTGCCTAACCAGCCAGTCCCCAGCCTCCCGTCAGAAAGCTTGGTGACTTTGTCTTGATCCAGTTCTGGTTGTTGTATGAGGGTCTTTTCACCAACCCTCCCTCTTCAGCCTTAATTGTCCCACTTCCTGCTGTACCCTCACCCTGAGCTTGCTCAGTTGTAGTCCACTGGCTGGCAGAAGTAGTTACAGTCAGCCAGGAGCAAGGTGGCCATGAACTGGAAGAAAAGGGGAAAAAGGAAATTATCAAGGCACAAGGCCACTCCACCAGGAGATCAGACACCAGGGCCCGTGAGGCTGATTCTGGATTTGGTCATGTTCCCCACAGCACTGTCCCCCTCCAACCCCTAGTGATACTAGGTTTGATTTTGCTAACCCATACTATTCCCTGAAGTGGATAGATTAGAGACAGGATTTGCACACATCTCATTAGTCTCTATTTTTTTTATGTGAGTAAACCATAGACCACAGATATGGATCCCCACATGTGAGATACTAAGTTAGGCAATGAAGGGCCAGGGTGAACCCAAGGCCATCCACACATGTGCCCTGCCTCCAAGGAGCTCAGAGCCCCACAAAGAATGGAGGAAATGATCCTAATCTTTAAGGTTGTTACTACAGAAGGACAGAGGGAGTTCTGGAAGTCAGCAGAGATGCAAGAGTGAAGAGGCCTTTGGCAAATGGAGGGGAAGGAGAGATGGTATTATGGTGGTGCTTGGCCTTGGGTCCTAACCCTGTGTGCTGGTGAGAGGATCAGTTGGAGGATTTCTACCCAGAGGAAGCAACTACAGCGACTGAGGGAGAGTTGTGTGGTCTAGTGAAGGGCCTGAGAGTTGTGTTAAGGAGCTTAGATTTGATTACTTATTAACTCATTTGGCAGTGTTGTACTAATCACTTCTCCACACCATTCACAGGGACAAAACAAGGCAGATAAAAGATCCCCAGCCTCCAGGCTTTGAATTCTGGTCTTACAGGCAAAGGCAGCTCCTAAGCGCTTTAAGAAGGAAGTTGATAAGGGTGTGGCAGTGTTTGAAGTATGGGGGTGGGGGGCAGCAGAATATACTGTCATCACAATTGACAAGTTCCCCAGGACAAGTCTCCTGTCTGGCAAGTTATTTCTCACTTAATAACAGACATTCAGCTGGGCCTGCCTTTACAAACAGGAGTAGGACCCAGCCCTTCCTTTGATGGACTTGCCATTGGGGAGGAGACAAACATGCCAGCCAGGCTCTCAGGGTGGGAGAAGAAGCTCTGATCTGTGGTGTTGTGAATTTGTGTGGTGTAAATACTGCTGGGGATGACTTCAAGCTATTTAGCAAGACATCCCTGAACATGGACTTGGGAAGAGACCCACCAACCAGCGCTCCGCAGCTGGTGGAGTGGGCTCCAGCACCCTGCTGCTGAGCATAGAGGCCTGTAGCGAGAGTGTGGAAACCCAGCAGGAAGCTAATAGCCAGGCCTGGGAGAGAGGGGAAAGGCTTGCAGAGAGGAGACCACTGACCTGAGTCTAAAGGCTGTGTGGGCATTTGTCAGGGGGCCACGGGAGAAGGGCAGCCAGGGTTGAAAGACTAGTAGAAAGACAGCGATGAGCCCAGCTCTGGGGGCCTGACTACGCCCCTGTATGTGGAAGGAGGCCGGTGGGAGGGTGTTGGATGAGGGCTGCTGACAGGGGGCAGAGGAAGGCCGGACTGGAGAGGAAGGCGGAGGCCAGAAAGGACCTGAGGCTTCATGAGCCCATCCCAGAAGTTCAGTGCTTTCTTGCTACATGGGAAGCCATCAGGATCCCCAGAATGCAATGTAAGATCCTTTGGATGCTTTGGTGTTTTCTGTGGGTAATGTGGCGGTCGGACTGAAGATGAGCTAATGAAGGCAGCGAGGGAGAGAAGGGGGAGGAGCTTAGCTTGGGACCACCTTCTCCAGGCCCTGCTTCCCCCTGGCTCACCAGGACAGGGAGCTCCTGGGTGGAAGATGCAAGCTCTGCAGGAAGGACAGTGCTTTTGAATTCTGTCTCTACCACTTGCCACCAGCTAAGTCACTAAGTTCTGTGCCTCCAGCAGTGTGAGGAAAGGATCCTCACAAAGTGCTCAGAGCAGCCTCTTGCCCATAGTAAGCCCTGATTACCACCACCCGCTCCAAAACTTTCCTGGACCCCCACTTCCAGGCCCAGAGACTGTTCCGTTGCTCTCTGTTGTCTGCTAACACTGAATGCCCACGGCCCAGTTCCACATGTGTCCCTGGCCTTCTACCTAATCTGTGAGCTCCTCAAGAGCAGGCAGACCTTCTCTGTAGGTCCTAGAGGGTCTGGCACAAAGTATATGCTCAATGTCACTTGCTGAGTGACCAGGCAACTGGGTGGAACACCGGGTGTCGGGGCTCATAAAGCTGGGCCAAGGCTAGCAGCCCAGATAGAAAGGGGAGGGGAGAGGGGTCTTTTAGGAATTCCACTCTTGCTTTCCGCTAAGTTATGGAGCCCAGCTCTCGGGGCCTGACCACACCCCTGTATGTGGAGGGAGGCCGGTGAGGACCTCTGCTCCTCTATTTAAGAAAATGGAGGACAGAAGTTGCTAACAGGGATGGAGAAGTGAAAGACCAACAGAATCCCAGCCCCTGCCTATGTCCCCGCCTAGGCTTTGGAACTTTTTGTGTCAGAAGCTCATGGCTTTATTTATCCTTTGGGCTCCCCAAGGAGTAACAGATGCTGGAACTCTGCAGAAAGCGCTGAGCAGCCTTGCCTCATAGAACACAGACCTTGAAAGAAGCACCAGGCCCAAGTTGTAGGCAGTAAAGGGTTCTGTCAGCTCCAGAGAGTCCCATCAGGATGTGGAGCAGGAGCCCACCATCACCTGAAGGAGAACAACAAAGAGGGTGACAGGGAGCGGCAAGGGCACCAGAAACCAGGAATTTGTTTGTGAATCTCGAGACGCAAAGGGGAGAGGTCACAGGCAGAGTGGCCACCCACCTGCCCCGAGCCCTCCCATCAGCCAGCTCAAAGGCCCATTCATCCCCACCTCTTGTTTCCCAAGCATCTGACATTAAGGCTGTGGCAGGTGAAAAAAATGAAACCTTTCATTACACGATACCATCTCCTACCTCCACGACCTAAAGCCCAGGTATTTTTATTCCAGAGCTTTCCAGGGTACTGTCATCATGAACACCTGTAAGTAGAAGCAAAATCTGGGTCTTGTCCAAAACCACTACCCCTTCTACTTACTATTACCCACTGAGGGCCTGTAGAACCTGGTTCCTCAGTCTCCCCAGCCTGACCACCAGCCTCAGGGTCACCCCTCCATTCTTGCCTTCAAATGTTGACTATGACCACCCACCATCCACCACTGGGGAGACCGCATGGGCCACACTGGTATCACACCTCACACCCCACACCCTTCCCTCCTTTACTTGGAATTTCCGGCCCCTGGCTGTGGCCTCTGAATTGCAGGGCCCAAGGGACAGAGATTAAGAGACTGTGCATCAAGCCACAGACCGAGGGCACGAAGGTCTCCTAGTTTCCCTTTTCCTCTTCTCTCTTGCTCTGTGGGTCCAGATGTTTCTGAGCATCCCTGGCTTCTCCCACCTCTCACTGAGCCCAGCCACACCCAGCCCTTCAGAGCCTAACTTATTCCTGCGGCTCCTCCCAGGCTCCTCGGGGTCTCCTCTGGTCAGTGACTGAAGCTGCTCGGGCCTCTTGGGGTCTTGCAGGCTGTTGCCGTCTGAGTGAAGAGTCCTCTGGGCTCCAGGGTACAGAGCTGACCTAAGGGCAGCCTCACCTGCCAGAAGCTCTCTACTCCTGTGCTCTGACCTGCTGTCAGCCCCAGCCCCTACACACAAACCACACACCACACACACACACACACACACACACACACACACACACACACAACCACACACATCCATGTCCATTCCCTGGCTGGGCACTCTGCCCTTCTCACAGCCCAAGGGAGAAAGAGAATAAAAGGCACCCAGGAGTGGGAGGTAGCCCCTCCTAGGGCAAGGGATGATGGCAGCAGCTCTCGAGAGGGGACAGGAGGTACTCAGGTGGTCAGTACTATGGGGAGGTGACCTCAGGACACATGGCCTCACACTCCTCCCTCTTACCAAAGACACTTCTATCCGAGGAGCACTATGCACTGGGACGTCACCTGCATCCCCAGGTTCAGCCACCCCCTATCACCTCAAGTTTAAGTCTTCCTCCTTTTTCTGCCACTCTTTTCCATATGGTGAAGTGTTATGCACCTTTCTGAGCCTTCTGAGTCCTCTACAAGCCCCCTCCCCACCGTACTCTAAAGGAGTACTGGGGTGACTGGAAACCCCAGGAGCAACCTCTCCCTCCCAGCCCCCTCCACCAAACTGCACCACTGAGAAATGATTAAAATGATTATTTGTCCAAATAGCCTCTCTCAGGTAACACCCTTCCCTGGCTTTATAAGAGATGAGGGAAAGAAACCATTTTAGAAGCCAGACTGCTGAATAAAGGAGTCCCAGCAGCCCCCACCTGAAATCGGACTCCACAATAATTCAAGGGCAGCTCCTAGAACCAGCTTCTTTAGAATACAGTGCCTTGTTTTCACCTTCTTTTTAAAAAATTGTTTTCAGTTGTAGATGGACACGATACCTTTGTTTCGTTTATTTATTTTTAGTAGATGGACCCAATACCTTTATTTTAGTTATTTATTTTTTATGTGGTGCTGAGGATGGACCCCAGAGCCTCACACATGTTAGGCAAGCACTGTACCACTGAGCTACAACCCCAGCCCCTTGGTTTCCCCTTCTGACATGATGGCACCCTGTGGTCCTGCTAAGACTTATAAAGTCATTTGTATGTAAGCCCCAGCTCACAAGCTCATAGCCAGAAGGATTAAGAGACTGGAAAACTCAGCAGAGATAATGGTTGTGTGCAAGCACACCTGGTCACACCTGCAAGCTATATGTGTGTGCCTATACACGTGCTGAGACAGACCTCACTCCAACTGCCCTTGACACTGTCAGGGAAGATTCCCAGCCAGGATCATCAGGCAGAAGACAAGGCCTTCCTTGTGAACCCCTCTCCCAATATGTCTGTCCTGTTTCCTAGAGAATCAAGCCAAATCTATTCCAATGGGGCTTCAGAGTTATCCATGCTCCAGGCAGACCCTCCTCATCCAAGATCCACACGCCATTTACCACTCCCATCAGCCTGGTCTCCTCTCTCCCGGCCCGGCACACCCTCATATACCCATTCCTGCATCCCTGAGATTCCCAGCTTCTTCCTTCACTTCCTGCTCAAAAGGAAGTCCCACTTCTGACCCCAAGTCTCCCTCTCCTCCTTTCCTCTTCGCCCTCCGTGGTGTGCACTGTCTGTTACCACCAACTTCAGCCTGAGAGTTTGGTCTTGCAAAGCAAATTGCAAGTCCTTACAGGAATGATAGCTTGCCACCTGGAAAGACAGGTGGAACCACAGGAACCTTCTAGCATGACTAGAGAGAGGTTGGGGAGGTGTGAACTGTCCAGCTCCAGGTTCTGGCTGTGGCCCCTGCCTGATCTCAGGGACCACTAACAACAACCTTGACATGCATGGGCCCCCTTAGGATTCTTATGGGAGACCCTGGAAAGTCCCTGCAATGCCACCTTGTCCCTAGGAAGCAGGTCAGAGAACAGGACCGGGAACTTTAGGTGAAACCCACAGCAGTCCAAGGTTCTCTGCTCCAGCCCAGCCTGGGAAACTGTTAGGAAGAAAGCATTCGCTGACCATTTTCCCCCCCAGCAGACGCCCTCTGGACTTACAGATCATATAGACTAGGAAGGAGTTTGCTATAAACATCCCACAACCATAAAATAAGATTGGATCTGGATGCCTCCAGAGTTCATCTTCCCCAGCAAAACAGCAAAAGGCACAGAAGCCACCCCACCCCGTCCTTGCCCAACCAACCACATTCACAGAACTCACTGCAGCACAAATCCCTGGCCATCTGCTGAGTGAACAAGCCCCCTGTGGGGTCCTGAAGTTAAATAGGATACCTACCGGAGGGCCAGGAATTATGTGTGCAAAAACTGGTACTGCAAGGAAACACACACTTCCACACCCATAACAACAGCCAGTGTTGATTACATCATCACCCTGTGTCATACATGATTCTAAACCCACATACACACTAGTGTATTTTATGCTCACAACAACCCTGCAAGGTAGGTACTATTGACACTCCCTTCTACTGATAAAGAAACCGAGGCACAGAAAGGGTAAGTAGCTTGTTCAGTATCACGCAGCTAATAAGTAAGGGCCAGGGTTCAAACTGAGGCAGTCTGGTTCCAGAGCCCATATGCTTAACAAGGATAGTACCCACTGAACTATCTCTTCAATCTCTTGACATCATAATTTGTTTTATTTGGATTTAAAGAATCAAAGGGCAGTTTGATGCACATGAAAAGGAAGTCCCAATTTAGCAGATCAAAGTAAAAATATTCTTACTGGTTCTTACTACAATGTTATAAAGTAGCAATAAAATCCTTCCTTCCTTCTGCCCACCCCCCCCCCAGCTCCACCTTCTCTCCCTCTTTCTTTCCTGACGTCCATCCATTCACCTAGAACAGAGAGGGGTTTTCAGACCCTTGGGATCAAGCAGTTCCTATGTAGGGAATGAGAGGTCTAAAAAATTGGCCAGTACCCAGCCCCATAGGAACTTTAAACAAAGTCCCTACCCTCCATTGGATTTTAGAAGAGCATCGCTACTTTGTAAACAATGTTGAAAACAGCCACTCTTGATAATGAAAATGAGCTGGGCGGTATCTGGCTCGCATTGATAAGTGCCAACAAGGAGGAAAGCAGTCCTCACCAGGCCCTTCTCTTTCTCCACCCAGGAGTGCCACCAGGGCACCACCCTCTGCCCCCACAGATCCTCTTGATCAGAACCCAGGGAAGTGTCTATCAAAATCAGGAAGGGCTGTGCCTCTCAGGGTTAAAGTTGCAGCCTCTCTGGTCTCATAATTTTCAGGTATTGATCTCATCTTTAACTTCACTATATTCTTCACTCAATGTGTTCCTCTCACATAATTTAGTTCTTTCTTTGTTTCATTATTATTGTTGTAAGCTGCGTCAAAATATTTAGAAAGTGACATGCGGGTAGCTGTCAAAATAAATAAACATGTAGCTCTACAAGCATATTTTGAGCACCTACTAAATTTTGCTGTGGATCAAGTGGCTTATCCAGAGCCAAACCAGTAAGAGGGGCGAGGTCAGGTTATGTACAGACCCAGCTCCTCCAACAGCCCCCAGTACCCAGCTCTCTTGTGAATAGTCCACTGAACGGTTCTGCTCATTTCATAAAAGTCCCTTAAGCACATTTTCCAATCACAACTCTGGACAGCTATTTCCCAGCCTGAGGAAGTTACCCCTGAGTAGAATCTTCCAGAAGACCAGAGGAGGAGAACTGTGTGTGTGTGTGTATGTGTGTGCACACGTGCGCGTGTGTGTGTGCATTTATGTTTGCAACAAAATTTTCTTCAAATAACTATGCTTATTTCTCTCTATGTACCTTGATCAGTTCCAATTCCCCAGCCATACCCTCCTCTGTCCATTTCTTGATGGTGATCTCTTTCCTTAGAAATCAGTGAGAATGGGCAATAGAGCTAGACTGGGCCAGCAGGAAACCTGAGGGTCCTGGATGGTCCTGCTGGGAGGCAGGGGAGTGGAGGTCTGGCGTTGTGGGAAAAGGAAAGGGTGCTCCTTGGGTGCCAGGGTGGGAGCCACCCGCTGTGGGGTCCCGGGAGGGCTGGTTCAGGATGCAAGAAGCAAGCCTGTTCTCCTCTCTGCCCGGATGCAGCCCTTGTCTGCCAGTCAGCCGCTTTCTCCCTGGACGGCAGTAAACCTGGCAGATTGCACATCATCACAGACCTCCTTCACCATGTGCGGGGAGGAAGCAGCCTCAGACTTTAGTGGGTCACAATCTGCGAGCAGAAAGCTCATCTCGGGTCTGTTCCTGTTCTGCCCCTAGATGCTCCCAGCTCTTGATGCAGCGTGGGGAAGGTGCAGGGACCAAGCTGCGGGCACCCTTCCCCCCCACCCAGTTAGCCAAGATGAGAGAGTGACTGTAAGGACTGCGGATAAGTGCCTCCCCCAGCATCCCGGCAAGCCTCACAATGCCACAGCAGAGTTTGGCAGATAATTGTGCAAGAGGCAATTATCAGTCACGCACATTCCAGGAAGGAGTGTGGTCGTCTGATTTTCAACAGAGCTGCCAGGGGAAATATGAGACATGGCTGAAACCATCGTGGGGCTCTCACCCCAAAATGAGCTGCTCTTCGAAGCCTGTGGCTTTATGGCTTTGAGCTGAGAGAGGAAGAGTGACAGAGAGGAAAGCTGAGAGATGCTGAGAGATACAGAGAGAGAGAGAGGGAGAGAGAGGAGATTAGTCTTGCTTCTGGCACAAACATTCCCAGGGGACCTTGATATTTCTTTCCTGTCTAGAAGAATAACCAACAACCAAAACCCATCATCCTTCATATCTGCCCCTGTGGCTTTCACAGGCCTGCCTTAGCCATCTTCCTAAAACACTGATTTGATGAGGGAATGGAAAAACATGTTAATTGTCTGTAGGCTTCAAGTGCAGCACAGAACAGTGCCCAAATTCTCCTTGATTACATCAACATATAATGGATAAATAAAATGCAGTATATCCGTACACTGGAAGACTACTCAGTCATTAAAAAGGAATGAAGAGCTGATACATGCTACCATGTGGATGAACTTAGAAAATACTCTGCTAAATGAAAGAAGTCAACCACAAAAATCACATATTATATGATTCCATTTATACAAAGTGTCCAGAATGAACAGATCTAAAGAGACAGAAAGTAGATTAGTGGTTGCCAGGAACTGGAGGGAAGAAGAAGGGAGGAAATTGGGTGTGACTGCTAGTGGGCATGAGGTTTGTTTTTGAAGTGATGAAGACGTTCTAGTATTGGTTAGTGATGATGGTCACATCAATCCGAATATACAAAAAGCCACTGAATTACATACTATAAAAGATGATCTTTATGGTTTATGAATTAAAAATGTCTTCTCTGAACCCAAGGCACAGGGCACAGTGAGGGCTGCACTTAGCAGAGCAGGGAGAGCTCTCTGTTCCTGGGCACAGGCTCGCAGCATTGTCCCCGAAACAGGACTCAACAGACCCCAATGAAGCTCAAGTCTCGGGGTACCTTCCAGAGGATCTGGGAGCCAGTCAGCTCACAAAACTAGTACTTATTGCAAGTTGGAAGGAGAGAGAAAGCACTCATTCTCTCTAACACTCCTCCCATGCGTTGGATAATCAGATTAGCTCAGAATCCTGAATGGCCCTTCTCCCCAGGCCTGTCCTCAATCACTCATGAGAGAAGGTCCTGGGGCTCTCAGTGCATTGCCACACAGACTGGCAAGTTTCCCCCAAGGGCTGGGCCAAGAAAATGCCCAATGAGATGTTTCTTTATTATTTGAACTCACTCCCACATCTCCAAATCCTGTCACTGTCTGATAAATCACTTGTCCAAAATGAATATTTTCTTAAGCATAGATTCCATGCTTACCTGTAAATTTCACAGTATTATATAAATGCTATTGGAGCATCTCTGAAACCACAACTATGATTATCCTCAAGGCACGTTGGATGTAATTCCAGGAACTGTTGGTCTGTGCTGCAGGGAACAGACATTTACAGAGGGATGAAGCATACATTGGTGGCTCTGGTGAATAGGATAATGTGGACTGGTGTGTGTGGTTTTAGATAAATGTGCTAAGTGATTGGTTCTCGTTCCTCACAGCCACCCCTCGAGTGCCTCTCTGGCTCCGTTGCTCCATCTGAAGAGTGAGGGAAAATACTCGCTGGCAGAATTCTCTAGAACATGACTCACTTCTTCCATCACTGAAACTTTACCGTTGAGAAATGTTCTGATTATTATGATTTTCTTCTGCCTATTTATTTTATTTATTCTTATTTTATTTGGCTGTTTATTGAACTGAATTGGGAACAGAAGGAAAACTACCAATAAAGTCACTTTATCAATTTTGAGTATTTCTAAAGACCAATCTGGGGAAGAAAGGAGCTCAGCATCAAGAACAAAGTTTGGGGTCGTCTGTGGACTTGGGTCCCTACAACCCTGGCTGGTGGGACAGGAGCAGGCCCATGGTGTGAAGGGAGCGTGGGTCAGAAGGACTTGGCCCCAGGTTTGTCACTCACATACCCAGCAGTCCTGGGGAGATCCTGTTCAGGGCCTCCGTTCTCTACCGATGAAAGGAAGCGTCTAGAACAGGTGACCTGCTCTAGGCTCCAGGCTGTCTTGCATCAGGGAAGCATTTGTTGACTCCACACCTACCAACCAAGAGGACAAAGTTTCGGAGCACTGAGTAGCTGTCTTCTCGTGTGTCACCTGTATGTAGAGGCAACAGCAGGCTTACTGCTGAGATCTGTTGGGTACGTACAGAAGAGGTGTGAGGATCTCATCTTCACCGAGGTCCCAGTTGCTTTGGTGGATAACACTATCTACACATGTCTGAGGAGGGCAAGCTGGGTGGGCACATGGGTGCATGTGGCCCAGGGATCCTAGGGGCTTAGTCAGGTTGCCTAGGACAACCCAGAAAACCCAGATTCACAGAGGACCTCTGCCAGGGCTATAGGGCGAGTAGCATCACAGGGTCCTTCTGAGCTGTATGGCCATCTTCTTCCAATGGTCAAGCCAGGGCTGCTTAGCACCAGAACTTTCTCTCCCTCCCTAAAAGTACCCATTAAAACGCAATCCTCTGTGTCCTCCTCCCCCAGCCTCCCACCATTCTGCTTTCTGCTCTATGAGCTTGATGACTCCAGGTACTTCACCTAGCTGGAACCACATGGTGCTTACCCTTTAATACCTGGCTTATTTCACTTAGCAAATGTCCTCAAAGTCCATCCATGTTGTATAGAGTGTCAGTATGTCCCTTAAGACTGAAAAATATTCCATTGTATGTACACACACACACACACACACACACACACACACACACACACCATGTACACAACACTTTCTTAATCCTTTCATCTATTGATGGATATTCGGTTGATTCCATATCTTCACTAATATGAATAAAGCTGCAAAGGACATAGGAGTGGACATCTCTCTTTGTCATCATTTCCTTTGGCTATTACCCAAAATTGGATTGTTGGATCATATGATAGTTCTGGCTTTAATCTTTTGAAGAGACTCCATAGTGTTCTCCATGATAGTTGTACCAATTTGCATTCCCACCAACAGAACCCAAGGGTTCCCTTCTCTCTGTGTCCACTCCAATTTCTGTTAGTTTCTGTCTTTGATGATGGTCATTCTCGTAGATGGGAGGTGATAACTCATGTGGTTTTGATTTGCAGATCTCTGATGATTAGTGATGTTGACTGTTTTGTTGTTGTTGTTCATTGATCTCTTGGCTACTGTAGGTCTTCTTTTGAGAAATATATAATAAGGTTCTGTGCTCAATTTTTAATCAGATTATGTTTTCTTACTATTGAGTTGTTCAATTCGTTTTATATTTTAGATACTAATCCATTATTAAACGTCCGCTTTAGAAATATTTTCCTTTATTTTTCAGGTTGTCTCTTTCACTCTGTTGGTTGTTTTTTTTTAAATTTTGTTTTATTGTTTATTTATTTATTTTTTTCTGTGCAGAATTTTTTTTAGTTTGATGCAATCCCATTGGGTCTGTAGATCACTTTGGGTGATGGAGACATTTTTCACAGTATTATTACTTCCAATGACAAAGGACACTTTCCCATTTGTGTTTTATAATAATTTTCAGTATACAGATCCTTCACTTCCTTGGTTAAATTTATTCCTAAGTATTTTATTTACTCAGGTCTTCTCCCTTTTATTCTTGGGCTAGGTAAAGGTTCGTCTACTTCCTTTATCTTTTCAAACAACCAAATCGTAGCTTCATTGTTCTTTCTCATTGTTTTCTACTTTTTTCAATGATCTCTTTTCTGATATTTATTATTTCCTTCCCTCGGCTAACTGAGGGCTGGGTTTTTCTCTTTTTCCTTGTTTCTGTAGGTGTATGATTAAGTTGCTTGTTAGTGATGCTTTTGTTGCATCTCATAAGTTTTGGTGTGTTCTGTTTTTATTTTATTTGTCTTAAAATGTCATTTTTATTCCCCTTTTGATTTCCCTTTTTAAATTATTTACCTATTTTTTTTTTTTGGATGTGCAGCGCTTAGAATCAAACCTGGTCCTCACTAGGCAAGCACCACCCCTGATCCACACCCCCAGACCTCCTTTTGATTTCTTCTTTGCCCCACTGGTAGTCCAGAAGGACATCTTTTGATTTCCACGTTTGTGGACTTTAACTTTTCTGCCATTATTGACTTCTAGTTTCATTCCAATGTGGTTGGAAAAAATACTTGATAGGATTTCAATCTTCCTAAATGGGTTAAGAATTGTTTTGTGGTCTCATATATGATCTATCCTGGAGAATGTTCTGTGTGCACTAGAAAAGAATATGTGTTCTGCTGTGGTTGAATAGAACGCTCTGAGTCTGCTAGGTCCATTTGATCTATAATGTTAACTCCATGCTTTCTTTATTGATTTTCTGTCTGGATATTCTATCCATTATTGAAACTGGAGAGTTGAAGTCTCCTATTATTATTGCATTGCTATCTATCTCTTTCTTCTATTCTGCTAATATATTCTTTATATATTTAGTGACTCCAATGTTGGGCACATATATTTATGACTTTATCATTCTATAATGACTTTTTTTTCTCTTGCAACAGTTTTTGTCTTAAAATCTGTTTTCTCTGATGTAAGTGCACTCACTTCTGTTCTCTTTTGGTTACTATTTCGTGGAATATCCTTTTCCATTTCTTCCCTTTCAGCCAGTTGTGTATCCTCAAGACTGAAGTGAGTCTCTTGTAGGAATCATACTGTTGGATCCTGTTTTTTAAATATCCACTCAGCCCTTCTGTAAAACTTCTGAGGCTAGATCAGCAGGAACTGTCCAGCACTGAGACTGACTGGGGCTCTCCTTAACCCCCACGCAGGGCACCTCTCTTCATAGTGAATGGCACAAACTATGGAGAGGTTACAGGGATAATGTGAATCCACCTTCCCTTCCTCTTTAATGTGTCTCTTCCTATCCAGGCCTTGTAATCCCTCACCTGGATTCTTAGCTCTTGTGAAGGAATTTCTGTGTCTGGATGGTTGTTCAAATTCATGTTTCAGTGATGGAAAGAGTGCTTCAAAGGCATCATCACCATCTTGCTGAGACCATTCCTTGTTGCCTGGCATGATCATCCACATGATCCCACTACCTAGAACCACACATACTTGGTAGACACTCCAGTAAAGCTTGCTGATTGAATGAATCCAGGTGATGACTCTATTTATTGTCTTACCTTGGATTTGTACTGGGCGTTCAGCAAGCTTAGCTGGGAGCAGCCAATGCCTTTCCCTCTATGGTCACTAGGGGGCAGATGTGTCATGTGTTCAGACAACACCAGTTGGTTTGGCGCCGCCTACAAAGTCACCTTGGGTGTCTGGGCAGAACAGAATACTAAATGGCTCTGTCAGGATCTGTCTACCTCACAGGTCACCATAGAGGTACGAGGTGCAGAAAGGGCATAAAATGAAAGTCCTGTATGCTCATGCTGAGTGCAAAGGGTGAAACTAGAGTGGGCTCCCTTTCTCTGCTGCCCCTGCAGTGGGGATCCCAAGTCATGTCACCTTTGGGGAAGATAGGCTTGGTATCTGCTTCCTCCATTTCACTCCCCAAAGTGAAAGAGGCAAGGATTCCTTACTAGAAAATTGCCAAGGAGTAGCAACAGGCCTGAGCAGTGGAACAGAAGGAAAAGGACCCCTTTGGGGGCCCATGAGTGGGTAGGGGTCAGGATAGGCGGGGCCAGGACCAAGCTGAGCTGGTATGTGAATCCTTGTCCCATCTCAGCTGATCCTCCAGGCACCTCTGGGAGGTGAGAATCATTAGTCCAAATTTTCACATCAGGAAACTGAGGGTCAGACTGGTTAGGAAACTAGTCCAGAGTCTCACAGCTGACATGGGACCAAGCCAGGCCTCCAGCACAGGGTAGGCTGGTTTCACAGTTTCTGCCCTGCTCCACGTAGGACTGCCAATCAAGAGGAGACCAAGGCTTTGGAAATGAGCAATCTCTGGTGGTCTGGGGGAAGGTAGTGGAACCCCCAGGGGAGATCCTGGTTCACTGCTAAACATCCCTCAAATCTCATGTAATTCTCATAGACAGTCAGCAGAGGTGGGCAACTTAATCAAGGAAATAAGGAAAGTCAAGGAAACAGGAGTGGTCAGGTAAAGTGCACTGCCCAGGGCTGACCACTCACAAGCAATAAAATCTAGTGACTTTTTTTTTACTGGGGGTCAAGCAATGGAGGAGAACACATGCTGTCCATCTTCTGAGTCCCAGGGGCACTAGACATGCTCAGGACTTCTCTGTTTCTTACTCTGGTTCCTCCTGTGTACGGTGGAAGGCAGTCACTTCCACTACCCTTCACCCGGTCTTCAAGATGCCAATTAGCCTGCTCCACTCAGGCCTCGAATGAAAAGGTTAGAGACATAAAGAAAACCAAACTGTGGGCCTAAAAAAAGAAGGGTGTAAATTCTGAGGTTTTTTTTCAAGGATTTTGATAGAACATGAGGGCTTTTTGGTGGTGGGTTTTTTTTGTTTTGTTTTGTTTTGTTTTTTGCAGTGGGGAGGCGCAGGGTACTAGGGATTGAACTCAGGGGCACTTGACCACTAAACCACATCCCCAGCCCTATTTTGTATTTTTTTAAATTTTTTAAATTTTTTTTAATATTTATTTTTTAGTTGTAGTTGGGCATAATATCTTTATTTATTTATTTTTATGTGGTGCTGAGGACTGAACCCAGGGCCTCACACATTCTAGGTGAGTGCTCTATCACTGAGCCACAACCCCAGCCCCCCTATTTTGTATTTTATTTAGAGACAAGGTCTCACTGAGTTGCTTAGCACCTCACTTTTGCTGAGTCTGGCTTTGAACTCATGATCCTCAGCCTCCTGAGCCTCTGGGATTACAGGAGTGCAGCACTGCACCCGGTGAACATGAGTTTTCATAGAACAAATGCTAAGTATTTTCCTTTTTTCTTCTTTCCTCCTCAACCCCTACTCATTTTGATTCCAGGAAAAAAACAGAATCAGCCGAGCGCTGGCCCCATGCTAGGCAGGGGTGAGGCCAGGGGCATGGGTAGTTGGGCCCCCGGATGGGAAGAGCAGCAGCACACAGGTTAGGTGAGAGTGAGGGTCATGCTGGGACACGTTCTTTCCACTTGGTAGGTATGAGTGACCTCAATATTGGGACGAGGCTGTCTGAGGAAAAGTCTCCCATGTCCACCATGAGCTCCTGGTCGGAGAAAGTGACAGGGCACCTGGAGCCACAGAGTCCTCACTTTCTTAGGGCCAGGTTTATGTTTCCAAGTGACGAGGTGGTGATGGGGCTCCATCTCCCTGTGCCAGTTCCCTTCCTGTGGGCTCACACGGGGAAGGGACAGGTGGCAAGGGACCGTGTCCTCCTGCCCCATTAACCGACAGGCATCTCTCCTGGATAAGAAAACATGGATTTCTTTATCTGAAGCATGTGCTTGGACCCCTGCCTGCTCAAGCCAGCACCACTGCTTCTCCTACTGCACCTGCAGGAAAGCTTTCTTCAGCTGATTCTCCTTCTCTAAGGCTCTCAGAGGTCTTCAAGTGTCCTCCTGATCACAGAGGTCAGCAGCTCCCAGCCCTATTCTCCCTAATTAACTGGAAAAGGGAAGATCAGGTCATCACGGATCAGATGTTCAGGAGCACACAGGTATCCCACTTCTCGGATCCAGGTCTTGCTCCTGAGACAGAGGTTACTGCATTTTAAGGATGGGTTTTCATTTTAAACTTTAACATAAAATTTTCCTTTGTGTAATGGCTCGGATGGGAGGTGTCTCCCAAAAGTTGCTGACACGTAGTGGGTGCCCCCGACACAGCAGCGCTCAGGAACCTCCACAGGTGCAGGCTGTTGTTGCTCCCAAGTGTGATGATCTGTGATCCTCCTTCTCTTGCCAGAGGATTCTCTGACCCTGACAGAAGCAGTGCCAGCCCCTGATGTGGGGAAGAGGGGAAAAGAATGCAGATGGGAACAGGGTAGAGCCATCAGGGTGACCCCTTGAAAGCCCTTCAGCATATGAAATCAGTAGCCAATTAGAAAACTAAGCTTCAGGTGGCTTCTGATGGGGCTGGACACAGATGATAGGTACTCTGCTTCCTGTGTGTTATGGCTTGGGTGTGAGGGGTCCCCCAAAGGCTCCCAGGCGAGGCAGTGTGAGAGGGTTCAGAGGGAAATTACGGGGTTGTGAGAGCCTTAACCCAGTCAGTGTGTTAATCCCCTGGTGGGATTTACCGAGTGGGAACTAGAGGAAGGCAGGGGTGTCTAGAGGAGGTGGAAATTGGAGGGCGTGGCTTTGGTATATATTTGTATCTGGAGAGTGGAGACCTTGCTCTCTCTGCTTCCTGGTCATCATGGGAGCTGCCTTCCTCTGCCCTCTCTTGTGCCTTGGTGGTCAGCCTCGCCTGGAGCCCCAAATGGAATGGAACCTGGTATCTATGGACTGAGACCTCTATAACAGTGAGCCTCCAAGTAAACTTTTCCTCCTCTACAATTGTTCTGGTCAGGATCTTTTAGTCACAGCAGGAAAAAAAAAAACCTGACTAAAACACTTTGTGACCCGAAGCTCCAGACCACTGCCACCAGAACTCTGTCTACCCCAGAGGTCATGGAGGGCAAAGAGCACCAGGCCTGATACCATGAGAGGGGTTCCAGACAGGGGAAGGGAGCTCACAGCAGAACCTGGGCATCTTCCCAGGGGCTCTGTGGATGGCGCCCCTGGTGCTGGGCATCAGCTGCCTCAGCAGGCGGCCCTGGGGCTGTGCTGTGGAGAGCCAGGGCTGAGAGGTGGATGTTGTTCCTCCAAGGGCTCCTGTGTTGAAAACTCAGACCCCAGGTGACAGTATTGGGAGGGGTCTGGTGGGAGGTCCAGGATCAAAAGTGATTAAGGGATCTCCCATGGAATTCTGATTACTTTGTTTTCCCCCATTGATTCTTTTTAATTATACATGACAATAGAATCCATTTTGACATGATTACAAAAGCATGGGATATATCTTGTTCTAATTCCAACCCCAGTACCTCTTCTTTTCCTTCCCTCTCTCCACCCCTGGCTCCCTTCCCTATATTGATCTTTCTGCCATTTACCCATAGTTTGTTTTTAATTAATTTCTTATGGATGTACTCACTGTCTGATTAGTACTTGTGAGAGGATTGTTATAAAAGCTGAGCATGACCCCCATCCTACCTCTGTCTGGCTCGTTTTGAGATGTGATCCTCCCCTGCTCCCACCCCACATATGCTCCCATGGCCTGCCAAGGGGACTTCACCAGAGTCTGCTTTGTGCTGCTTGGACTTTCAACTCTAAAACTGTGGACTTAGTAAACCTCTCTTCTTTATAAAATAATCCTTCCTCAGGTATTTTATTCTGGCAATGAAAAGCTGACCAATACAACCAAGTTCTAGAGGTGAAACTTATTTGCCTGGCCCAGAGTGTACCTGGGATGCATGGAGTTTTGATGAAGCATACAAGCTCTACACTTCTTCACCCCAAAGTCAGAGAGAAAGAGGTCCAACCAATCTCCAGACCTAAGCAAACCATTTCTCCTAAGGAGCCTCATCTATAGCAATAGGAAATGCCCATGGGTGACCTGCTCAAGTGATTCTATGACATTTAGCACTGGTATGTAAGTTGTCCACAAAATGACCCCAACTATGATAGGCTACTTTGGAAGTCTGAAACTCATCAACACTTGACAAGCACACTTTGAATGTATCCAAGGAGAGAATGGCAGGTTCCTTGAGTCATGAAAACTTAAGTGAGTCTCATCCTCAGGGATTTCTTAGAGTGGCCATTGTGTGAGCTCACCCAAGGTCTTGTTCTCTCTCCTCCCTGCCTCAGGTGCATAACCCTCCTCACCCTAGAATGTTCAGGTGGGAGGAGGCCTTGTTTAATTCCCTCATATCCCATGCACACCCAGACAGGGCAGGGGCCAGGCTCAAGTTCACACAGGACTCCGAGGCGGAGAAGAGACGGGAGCATAATCCTGCTCTCCTCAGACACACTCTTCTGACCTGTCAATTCCCATCTTTCCTTTTCTGTCTCCCTTTACTGCCACCTCTACCTCCTGACCTCCACTGAAGTGGTCTTTCCTCTTCCTTCCAAAAAGCATGAGAATGGAAGGACATAAAGAAGCAGACAAATAAAAAGATGGGGAGAGGAATCAAATTAACATTTTATATGATAAAATGTGCCATTCCACATCAGAGCAAATCCCTAAAAGATGGAAAATGTATTGCCTTTCTGTTCTGCATGAAATGATTGAGGGCGCTGTGGAAGGAAGAGTGAAGACGGTCCAGACCCTCCGCCACTGTTTGTCTCCTGCATCACATGTGTGTGCAGATATATACTCATGAAGCACGAGGCTGGGGGAAGTCAATTGACCTATGTCTTCCCCAGAGAGAGACCTTCAGAGTATCACTCATGGAAGCAAAGGACTTATAACTGTTGCAGGAAGGTATAAGCCCAGCCTCCAGGGTCACATAGTAAAACTCCATTATAAACAGATTTTAGGAAGACAAAGCCCAGAGAAGTGAAGATACTTGCCTAAAGCCATCAGAGGAAGTTAGTTCCAAATCCTAGGATAGAAATCTGCTCTCCATGTACTGTCCAATGGAGTGATTAGTACAGTTTAGGTATGATTTTTCCCGTGTTTTCCACTGGTGGGCACCAAAATCTTTAAAATAAAATGAAAACAGAATGGAAAAGACAGAGTAGAATAGAATAGAATAGAATAGAATGAGGTAGATGAAATTAGAAGGCAGGATAAGTGTTATTTCCCAAAGCATGTGTTTCACATGTATGCCCATGTGGGCACATGGACACACGTGTATATTCACTCACATGTACACAGGTGTGTGCCCTCTGCGTCAATGGATCTGCATCACAAAACATTTGAAGGCTACTAGTTTAGCCTGGAGGTAAAGTATATAGCCCTGGTTCAAATCCTGGTTCTCAGTAAACTTTTGGACAATTGATTTTACCTTTCTGAAATTTGGCTTTCTATAAATTGAGGATAGTGATAGAGTCTATCTAACAAGATGCAGGAAGTGGACAGACACAATCCATGTAAGGTGTGAATCCAGTTCAGGACACCATGACATTGTGACACGGTAAATGCCAACTATTAAATACACACAGGCTGGTGTAGATGTGCGTGTGGGCATAGACATGGGATGTCCAGGTAGGTGTGAACATAGGGGTAGGTGTAGGGAATGTATCTACACATGCATATAAAGGATCCAAACTCCAAGTGAAACAAAAGACCCCAGCAGTCGGCCCCCATAAAGACGCCAGCTATGTGGGAGGAATCAGTGATACTAAAAGAGACACCTGTCCACGAGTAGGGTACGCACCTGAAACCCATCATTCCACCATCCATGTTCAAGTGCTGCCTGGTGCCTGCTTATATAAGCATGTTTAAAGGGTTGGTTCCCTCCACAGGAGAATGGGCAGTTTGGGGGTCACCTGATCAAGAAGGGGAGAAGGGGAGATCCTGAAGATGAATCTCGCCTCCTTACTTACTCTGCAGGGCTTAGGGGTCACTGTCTTCCTCCATTAGCTGCTTTCTCCCAGGACAGCTGGAGAAACGAGGGACTGGGGAATTTGCTGCCTCGGGAGACCAGCAAGGGGGAGAGCTGAAGGGCAAGGATGCTGCTGCTGTCGCTGCTCCGTGGTATTTATCTATTTTCTGTTCGCGAGTAAACTCTCAGCCCCCTGAGGAAGGATGGAGTTGGGGGAAGGATGCAGAGCTTGGAATCTTTTGCATCCAGGGACGTGAGTGGGATTTTATATTTAGCGGATGACTCACCTCCAAGCTCATTAGTCACTGCCTCCCAGCTCCATTCTGGCAGGCGGGATGCTGGGGAGCTCAGTGGGGTGAGATCAGACAGGATGTTGGGAGAGTGAGAGAGCTCCGGGGGGAAGAGACTGGGAAACCCAAAGGAGAGGAAGGGAGATTAGGGCCCCAGAGCTGAAAGCACAGAGAAAGTCAGACTCAGCAGAGAAGTTCCAGGGCAGCAGGGGACACGGGCTCAGCATGGCCTCATGCACCCCGCCCCAGGGGAGGGAGAGAAGAGAAGGGCAAGGCCCAGGACACCTGGATCGTTTCCAGCCCTCCAAGTGGTCATCTCTCGCTCTGCAGGATGTTCATGTGCTCAGGCCTCTATGGGCTGCCCACGGCAATGACTGTCTAGTGGACAGTCTAGCACAGTGTAGTGGCCAGAGCAGAGTGTCCCTAGGCTGCATCTGGGTCAGAGGCTTAAACAGGGCAGATAAAGACAGCATTGTGAAGGATGCTCTGTGTCATGAGAGGGAAAGGAGCCTGTGGGGTTTAGGGCCAAGGATCTCAGCATGGACTCGGGCCACCTGTGTCAGAAGACCTGGAGAATTCCAGCACCTTGAAGTGCCAGCCCCCATCCAGGCCCTGTTCCACCTGACTTCCTCTGGGCGGGTCCAGAGACGCTGCCCTCACGGAGTGCAGGTGCTTCTCAGGCATATTCAGGGGCAAACCCCGGGTCTCCCGCTGCATTTCAGCCTCCAGAGGCTCAACTTCTGGTGGACGTGGGATGGGAGCAAGTTGATGGGCTTCTCTGAGCCTCAGTTTACCATGAGAAATGTGAGGTGCCCACTTGAAAAGAATTGTTTTGATTTTTTCAATAAAGGAAAGGAATATAAAGTTAGCTTATTGTGTTTTTTTTTTCTCCAGAAGAAATCTACATACTTCTTCATAGAACGGGGTCAGGCCACGGGAGAGAAAAAACAAACCTGACCAGATCCCCAGCTCCAGCAATGGCAGGTGTTGTCCTGAAGCAGACTCCCTTTCTCACTACGACCCTCATGATAGGTATCTCACTGCCAAGGACAGGAGACAGTAGCTGAGCTGTATCCATGGCTGGGCAGCCATTACTAACTGTCAGGACTCAAATTCAGGCCCAGAGCCCATGTGACAGCCCTTCCAACCCTCACTTCCTTCTGTACTAGATTCCTCTAGGTCACTTAACAGACCTACCAGGCCCTTGCAAATATAGTCAGGTATCAGCTTTGCCCTCAGGCCAGCCCCTCTTCGTTCTCCCTTCTATCCATCATGCCCCTAATTTTGAAAAGGCTCCTTTAGGTTCTCCCTGGACTTTTGGCCCATTTCCTTTAATTCCTGGAGCTTTGTAAAGCTTTATAAAGTTTCTTCCTGACATTTGTGGTTTTCCTGGACTCTGGGCTCCTGAGAGCCAGGGTTGTGACTTTTCACTTTTCTGCATTTGTCATAACTTAAAGATCTGTACCTAGAGAAATAGCCCTCATTGACAGGTAGACCAGCCATGCAATGAGCATTCTGGAAGGGCCCCAGCTAGAGCTACACATCCCACCTCAAGGAGCAAGGACCCAGTGCTGCCCTGGAATAATTTCCTTCTCTGCAAGTCTTTGCTGCCTTCTACTGTCCGTAGAGGTGACTGGCATGAGTAGCTTGCCAGGCACAGCCCTGGGCTGGATGCTGAGGACAGGAGGCTCCTGCAGAAATAGAAAAGCACAGTCCCTGCCCTCAACCAAGTGCATGCAGTTCTTTCTCTCTCCCTTTCCCTTTCCACCAACTAGACTGCAAGCCCCTGGAGGAGGGGGCCATGTGCTGAGCCCCAACCCCCAACCCACACTGCCTGCTGGTGCTGAGGACATATATATGATAGACCAGATGTCGTGAGATAAGCAAATAATCCCAGAGCAGATGTGAGAGATGATGGAGGGCTGGAAGACTCCTCAGAGAACCCTGTCCACATTCCTCATCCCCAACCTCAGTTATTTGATCTAGAAAATGATGAAAATAATAGCTACCTCACAAAAACAGGAGGATTCAGTGATCAGCCAAGTGCTGGCTCACAAGACACATGCATAAAATGGCAACTGATGAACAAGATTTACTTTATGTTAGTTCAAGCTACATGTGTACCAAAAACTGAAGGTGGGAGTGTATTAAAGGTTACAGCCCCCTACGATATGCCATGGTGCTTTGGCCATGTCACCCTGTAATGTTCACATCAATCCCATTTTACTGAAGAAAAGATAAAAACTCAGAGAGGTCAAGTTATCTACCCAGAATGACACAACTGGCAAGTGATCAAGCCTTACCTTAAACAGATGCTTATCTGTCCCCATAGTTGGAACTCATTCCTTTAAATAACAATGCTTCCACACTCAGGGAGATTTAAGGAAGAAGATTTTTATTTTTCCACATGAGGTGTGGAAAGGTATAGGAGGGTCACAGAGAGAGGAAGGAATGATGAGCTACAAAGCAATCTTGGAACAGTGGCTTATCCCTAGAGAGGAGGCTGAGCTGTGTACAATTATCACAAGAAAAGCAGAGGCCATGTCAAGGCTAAGCACATCCACAGGTCATCAGGAAAAGATTCTCATCATAACAAGCATGGGCAATGCCCAGGAAGGCCCTTTCACGTTAGAGATACCACTGGCTAGGGGACAGAGTAGGGCAGGGGTCCCATAGGAGGCAGGTGTGGGCAGCACCCCAGCTTTTACTCCATGTGCATGAGTGTAAGGTGCATATGCCCCATTCACAGAGCTATCTAGTGTCATGAACATGAAGTCCCTGGAGCAAAAAGCATCACAGCCCTTCCTCCCTGATACATACAGGTCCCTTGGATCAAAGATTCAAGAGGGAAAGAATGTCCCCTCCCCACTTGCATCTCTCTTGATGCCTAAAAAGCCATTAATGTCTGGAAGCATTGCACATCCAGTTGAGATTTCTCCTACTGAAATCATTGCAATGAAACAGGAGAAGACAGATTCCCAACTCCTTTATTCCAGGTGCAGGGGCCTGCTGAGTCTGGCTGGTTGGTCCATCGTCTCACACTGACAATCACGGCCTGGCACTGCAGAAGATTTCTCCATACCCTCTGACTTCCCCACTGGACTGAGTCCCCTAGAGGAGCTGGGGACATGGTGCTTCTCTATGATTTGGACGTGCCCATCAGACCACCTGACACACAGTAAGCAGTTAATTATACTTAATTAGAGCCTACTAAGGGGACTGCCTTTTAGCATTCTAGAAGAACTGGAAGACAGTGTAACATTTTCCTATCCTTTATTGTTTGTCATTTCTAATTTGTGAGTCATTAATCATTGAAAACCCAGACTTAAAAGCAGAATGGGCCCAGGGGACTGGGTGCTAGATATCTTGGTTCTCTGTCTTCTGTTTTGTGATGTTCTGAATAAGAGCAGGAATGGGAGGAATTTGAGCACCTCAGTTCTTTTCTATCACTCTGAGGTTTTGGTTGCACGCTGTGACTTGGCAAACATGGAGCGGATGGATGGCAGTTCTGTCTTAGGACTGTAGTGGGGCTGTGATTCTAGGAGCCACTCTCCCTCCTGGTGCAGTTTTGTCACCTGCCCTCATCTGGATTTGCCCCCTTGAGTTTTCAAATTCCTGGGATTGAGAAGGTGGTTTTCTTGCAACTCTGCTGCCAACACCTTCTTTCTTGAGTTTAGGTCTATGCATCTTTTTTTTAAAAAAAATATTTTTAATTGTAGGTGGACATAATACCTTTATTTAATTCATTTATATGTGGTGCTGAGGATCAAATCCAGTGCCTCACACATGCAAGGCAAGCACTTTACCATTGAATCACAATCTCAGCCAAGCATTGCCATCTATATGTCCGTGGTTATCTGACAATTCATCAAAATGTCCTCTGCCTTAAAAAACTGTAGGGGCTTACAATGCTCAAGGAACAATTTTGTTTGTTTGCTTCTCCAAGTTTTTCTCTACTCAACAACAGGAAATTCTGCCAGATGTAATCTACCCCCAACACACTGAAGGCAGAATGGATCCTCCCACAAGGCTTGGGGACCAGATAGTCAGATCTGGGGTAGGGAGTCAGAATCTTCCTCCTCTGTCCCTCTCCTGTGTGGCTGAAGCCACAGGATCCAGTCTTTCTGCTCTTAACAACCTTCCCTGGTCCAGCAGAGCCAGGAACAACAGGTAGAACCCCTTCCCCACACACCTGCATGGACCACTTACATGAGAAGCCTCCCTGGGGAAACTTGGGATATTTTTCCACTATTCACCAGTTTAAATGTCAAAGAGAACATCGTTTGGACATGCAGTTTTTCAAACAAATTGTCTTGAGGACAGTCCAAATTTGACTTGATTTTGTTTCTCACATATTTTATGACTATAACTTATTCTGATATTCTGGAATTATGAATGACAAAAACCACCTCAAGCAGGACACACTCAACTTCAAGATCTTCACCTACACTATCCCTAACTCTCATAATAACACCACAGGATAAATAGGATCTTTTTTATTTCTGTAGATCAGTTTTCTGTCCTTCTAAAGTTTTGGGGCCCCCAAAGCTATATCCATGTGAGTGAATGTGTGTGTGTGTGTGTGTGTGTGTGTGTGGATGTGTGTGAAACTGTGCAAAAGACAGTAAGAGCAGAATTGCAGACCTAATCTAATCATGTGACTGATTTAACCAAGGACAAAGAAATAGATCATATGGCAAAGTATCAACAGGGTGGATTAGATGAGCCATTAAGCAACTGACGTGTTTCTTGGCAACTGAAAAGCATGGTGCCAAAAACAAAAATAAATTGACTTGTGCCCATAGAACTGATTGTGCAAACAGGCATGGTCACGAATACGAATGGGTAACTGAGGATAAACAAGGGGTGGGTTGTGGTCCTTTATGAAAGGGGCTCCATACACCTTTTTTTTTTTTTTGCAGCATGGCTCTCAGTTTGTAAACCCATTTAGCTACCTGGGCACACCCTAGGTGGCCTTTCTGATTTCTTTCCCACACCTCACCTGCCCCTGTGTCACTGACAGCTTTCCTGCTGAATAATGAGGCCCGTGCACTCACCTCCAGGTTTGGACACAGACATTTATGGGGATGGAGGATGGAAGACTCTAACTGGCAGACATCTAAACTCTTCTAAATAAGTAATTTGTCAACGACTACGTCCTCTCATTCTGCTTCCCCAAATTAGGAGAGGTTTTTACAAATGGGTGGATGGAAAAAGAACAAATGGGAAAAATAAATGAGTAAATAAAGAAATGTACATATAGACACAAAGCATGAATGAGCACTTCTCTCAAGCTATCCATCTGCTTATGATATCGAAGACCAGCATCTGGGCCCTTGTATGGAAGTATTATCTTAGATGATTTGTTAAAGAACTCCTGCTGAAAAACCTAGCCAAAGAAATTGTACTTAGGGAAGAGAACATAAGGAACAGGGACATATGTACTCCTCTGGATGTTATGATGCCCTCTCCAAGTGAATGTTAAAACCAAGGGCCCTTCAGGAGCTTCACAGAACTGTCACCCTAAACTGTGTCTTAATGCTAGACTTCAGCTTTAATAGAGATTTGTTGTGTGACAAAGTTAGTTCTGCATGTGCTGTAAAATTATGGTTGAGAAAATTGTCCACTTTGTTATTCAAAGACAGCTATGAACATTTTTGTTATGTAACTTTTATCCTCTTTCCTGTTTTATCTTGGCTGGTAAGAAGCTCAGTGACTAACAAGATGATCAATCATAGTGAATAGATTGGCCTACAGCAACAGCACAACTTTCAGTCATGATAAATAGATATATTTACTCTTACTTAGACCTATACCTTTATCTACATCATGTAAAACCTTATTTTTGCCTGTCTCAGATAAGAAAAATAAATGAATAAAAGCATAGTGTTTATGTAATGCCAGCATGTTTATTTCTAATGCAGACTAAGATGAATGAAAAACAAAATAAGACTAATCTTCAAAGCACTTGTGTAGGCTCTGGGAATCAAATTCATTTGACTGATTGGTCTTGCACACCCAGCCATGAACACGTGCATCCACCATGGTGCCCATAATATCCAGTGAGGCACACTCACTGTGAGCCCACCCACCCGCACTGCCACCCTCATCCTCACTCAACATTCTCTGACTCAGACCTTAATCCAAGACCCAGCATGTAGATAGATGAGCAGATGATTTACCTACATGCAGTCAAGATCTAACTGGTTCTGTTTAGTTTCAATCCTGACTCTCTCTCTACTTGTGATTATTGCTATCTTCAGTGAGTATGGAAAGTATCACAAGGAAGACCCTGGCTTTCCCCTGCTTCTCCTGCTGTATCATATCCACATTTTAAAACCATCTTGAGCCTGGTGTGGTGGTGCATGCCAGTAATCCCAGCAGCTCAGGAGGCTAAGGCAGGAGGATGGCACATTCAAAGCCAGCCTCAGCAAAAGCAAGACACTAAGTAACTCAGTGAGACCCTGTCTCTAAATAAAATTCAAAATAGGGCTGGGGGTGTGGTTCAGTGGTCAAGTGCCCCTGATTTCAATCACTGGTACCCGTCAAAAAGAAAAACATGTAGATGTGGGAAGAAAGACCTGATGATAACTTGAAAGGCAAATAACAGAGACAGGTGGCTGAGAGAGCCTGGTGTGGAGCATCTTGGATTTAAGGGGAAGAATGAAGCCAGCGTGTCTCGCCCTAAGGCAAGGACTCCAATAAATCTCATCCTGGCTTCCTGCCTATCTGGCTCTCCCAGGACAGCTCCAGACCCCTGAGTATTTGCCTAGAGCAGGCTTTCTCCAGCATTTGCTGGATCTTCCTTTCTTGTAGGGGCTGTCCTGTGCAGTGTAGGATATTGGTCAGGATCTCTGGCCAAAGCCCACTAGATGCCAACCACGCCTGCCCCAGCTGTGACAGTCAAAGATGTCTGTAGACCTTGAGAAATCCACCAGGTTGAGAACCACCAGTCCAGGGCATGGGGGAACACCACAGAGCATGGGAGTCCATAAGCAGAGGCTGTCAAGGGTCCGTGGAGGTTGCTAGATCACTATTGCAGGGCACATGGTTTGGCCCAGAGAAGCATATGGACTGTAAGAGGATTTCAAGGAGCCAGGTCAGTGACCAATTCCCAGCCCTTCATCCTGAGTGCCATCTTCCCAGAATAACTTTCCAGCCCCCCACACTGAGAAATGGGTTGGAAATCAATGGTGTAGGCCCTTTCCATTTTCTGGGTGTTTTGTTGTTTGGGCCCTCATGATTTGGCACTGGTTGACAAACAGACCCAGCTGGGGTGAAATTTACTCTTTTCCTCAGCTGAAGGGGGCTAGCTTTGTGATGAGTGTTAGAAATAAACAAGATGGCCCCAGGAGTGATCTTCACCCTGCCGCCAAGCACTTGACACATGTACTTCCTTGGCTCACTTGTCTGCTGGCTGCAGATGAATGATATCTATGAGAACAGATGTCTTGGGGGCTATCAGGAACATACCTCTTGGATGTCTCCAAAGGAGAGTTATTGACAAGCTCTGTAATCTAATTTCTCATGAGTTCTGAATACCAGCTCTTCCCAGACCCCATTGACCTTTGTAAGTGAAGCAGGAAATTCATGTCCCCAGGAAGTAAAACAAGAACTATTTGCCCCTGGCCCCACTCCATGAGGTCATGCCTTGGGTCCTCTGGAGTTGAGGTCAACCTGACTCCTGATGGACAGCCATGACTGATCAGCAGTCAGAGGCTTCCTGCTGGGGAATGGCTGGTAACCAGGGCTCATCTGTTGAACCAAGCCCTTAGGCAGCCCTGGAATCCCCTCACACAGGCAGAATCTACACTTCCAGGCCTGGTCCTCACCTCTTCCACTCCCAGAGAGACATCTCAGGATATTTGTGTGAAATACAAATTTGAAAAGTGACACCTGAGAAGTAAACCTTCCTGCTTCTGAGGGAACCCTGTGGAGGCCTCCCTGTCACCTCATTCCCCATGTATAGCCTTCAGCCCAGAAGTAGCCACCACCATTCCTGAGGGTTGGTTAGACACAATTCTGCAACCTTAGGCCTCACAGAGTATCTGAACTACAGTCTGCATTTGAACAAGATCCCCAGTGACTGGGTGCCCAGTGAGACCTGAGGGTATGTCCCTAGAAGCCCAGAATACTGTCCCCAAGACACCTGACCATGAAGAATATGCCTTCTGGATTTACCACCCTCACTTCCTATAACCTGACAAGTCTGTCTGTCCTGGTCATAAATGGTCACTGGAGAAGATACCTCTACCGCCCTGTCAGCCTGTTCCAACAGCCTCATATTCCCACCAGCCAGGTAGGCCTCCCTGTGGCCTGCCCTCCATCTTACCTACAAATAATTTCTGCTAAATTATGCTTGCTTCATCCTCAGTGCCTCACTACTTCAATAACACTTCATCTGCTTAATGACAGTGAGTCACTGGCTGTTTCATGGCTCACTTCTGGTTATATTCAGAGAGGATCCCTGAGCCGCTTTGCTGTAGGATGGCAGGAGGCTGGTCCTAGGCACACAACCAGGCACAGAGCCGTCAGAGAATCAAAGTCGGTTTGTAGAAAAGGTGAGGGACAGGACGCCAGGACCTTGCATCTCCACATCTGGTCCTATACCTGCTTTCAGAGAAGACACTTGGGAATCTAGAACAGTGGTTCAAGTGCACTTGAGATTACAATATGAAGATTCTGTGTCATATGGAGGAGCCAACCGCTCAAGGAGAAATGGAGGGTGGATGGAAAGTAAGCTGGCAGGAGAAAGCTCTGGAATCTTTTCCTGGACATGCCCCCTTCTCCCCTCCCTCCAGGGAGTGAGCAGACCCAGGCTGCTCCAGGGTTCTCCAGTTTGTTGCAGGCAGAGCCCTCTGAGGACATGTGGATAAGTTCTGTGGGCCCTGGGCTCCATGCCTGGGAGTTTTCTCTAGACCTTACCAATTCTGAGCAGGGCTTAATAATTCCCATCAGCAAAATGGGAAGAAATAACTCTGCTCTTTATAATAACATGAATATCTTTGAGGAAACCCTACCTAAAAGAGCCGACAAGATCAGTGAGGGGAAACATGAATGTGTTCCTCCCACAGCCCAGGTGGGCTGCTTACGGTTCCATCTCAAGCAGAGTCTTCACCTTCATGAAGTCACATTCTCCAGAGTTCCTCCCTCCTGATTCTACCTGTGGGGGCCTTGATATAGTTTTAGGGACCAGCTCAACTTCAGACTCATCCAGATAACTCTCCCAGGCTCTTCCACAAGAATGACACTTTGCCTTCCTGGGAACTTCATTCGTGACTCTGGTGTAGCCCTTTCCAGGGTTCTGGCCTCTGTTTGCATTCTTTGTGCCAGTTATTATTACTCCTGAGCTCATTCCTTACAAGTGTGGTGCCTCAGCAGGTGACTTAATCTCTCTGAGACTTGAGTTATTTGACCATAAAATGGGTTTAACAGTAATAATGCCTGTCCCTTAGATGTGGTAGAGAAATAAATGAGACGATGTCTGCCAAGTACTTTGTGTACTGGCATAAACGTGAACTCAGCCAATCATGAGGACCATCCTGCAATGTTGCTACTAATGGTAGTGACTTTAATGGTGGTAAACCATGATGGCCACCAGTCTGAGCTCCAGGAGGGACAGAAACATTTTTAAATCACTTTGACCCTTGCAGTGTCTAATGAGATGCCTTTCTTATAGTAAGTGACCACATCATACTATGAAGATTAAATGAGATAATAAGATAAATGAAAGCAATTAGCACGACGCTCCCCCACACTGTGCCATTTAGCTCTCACCAAGGAGCTCATGAAATTTATTATTTTTTTCTCAAAAAATCATCCGTCAATCTATCTGCCTTCCTCCCTGCCTGCCTGCCTATCTGTAGTTCAACAACCTAAATCAAGGATACTAGTTTAAAAATGCTTAAAGTTAAGGGGTTGGGGAATCCCAGGAACTAATGTGATTTCTAAAGAGGCATTAACTTTATAAACAGTGGGTTGATTGATTGAGTCAATCCCAGCCGTGTAGCTATAGTTTTCTGATTTGAATCAAAACCTCCATAGCTAGGAGTTCATGTCACCTACAGAAACACTAAATGTAGCTGAGCGTGGTGGCACATGCCCATTAATCCCAGTGGCTTGGGAGGCTGAGGCAGGAGGATCACCAGTTTAAAGCCAGCCTCAACAAAAGCAAGGCACTAAGCAACTCAGAGACCGTTTCTGAATAAAATTCAAAATAGGGCTGGGGATGTGGCTCAGCGGTTCCCTCCCCCTCCACCTTTAGAAACACTAAAGGTAGATTGATGAAGAGGCAGACATACTATAGGAATGTTTGGAGGATATGGTGGTGACATGAAAGAACTTTGGGAGATTTGCTGTGGGGATAGAGCAACCCCAGGAGAGCCCAACCTGACACCAGGGAAGGGCGTGAAGGCATCAGGTTGTTTCAGGGGCCTTAGGAGCCTGGACCTGGGGGAGAAGCTGAATGTTCGAATCTCTTTCCCATCGTACCTTCTCCAGCTGGAGATCCACAGCGCCTGGAGGTGGAAAGAAGCACTGGTTTGTGTTCTCCACCTTGGAGAAAGCTAAGCTTAAACCAAAGAGCAGATGCATACCTGAGGCAGCACACACACAGGCCCACTCACCCCCGGGCTCCAGAATCCGTCCCTGCTGCTCTCTCCTTGCAAGCAAATATTCTGAGTGGTGGTGCTTATGCCAATAAAAATAAACAATTCCATGACAGAGTCAGAGGAAAGCGTGACTGGCAGGCAGGGGAGCAACAGAGAAAAGACAGCTGGGACTCTCCCCCTCTCCTGTCCCTTCTCCTCCCCAGAGGCCTGTCTGCCATCATCTGCCACTGCCAATAACTAGTGCCAAGGTGTGCTGCTGTCAACACCTTCCGCTACCCGCAGGTGCTTCTTGGAGTCTAGACCTCCTAGGTTCTGGAGCTGCATGGTTGGCTAAGACCCTGGACAGGTCTCTGGGTCTCAGTTCCTACCTGTGCAATGGCCCATGGGGAAGGCCCAGGGGAAGGAAGTGATGGCTCTGGGGTAGACACCAGGTAGGCATTCAGTTGACTGCTGTTAGGGTGCTCTCATTGGAATAACAGCCACGACGTGGACTTGCCCTACGTTAACTGTGGCATGGGTTGGTTGGATGCTCACTGAGCCCGTCTCAACTTCCTGGTATGAAGCTAAACAGCTTTTCTCAGCCCCCTGGCTTCTAAGTGCACTCTATGGTTGTTGTCGCCACTGGGACGGGAGCAGCAATGATGTGAGTCCTCCCAGGTGAAGCACCTAAGTGTGGGTGTCTGTTCTCCATCCTTCCTATCACAAGACAGAGCCCCCACTCCCCTGTGTAACTGCTATACCCCCATGCTCCACAGCCTCACATTGGGTTGTGATGAGGGTCAGACCTGAATTTTTCTTGACTCCACAATTTCAAAGTTACCTATCCATAGCAACTGGAGTTACTTAGATGGCTGGTATAGGCACAACCCTCCCTTCTTGGAAGAATAAATACATAGTCCTCAATTACTACTCTTTATCCTTTTAGTGCAAAGAGTACTGAGATCTAAGTTGAGAGACGTAGGTCCTAGTTCAGGCTCTAGAACTAACCAGCTGTTGATTTTGAGGGAGTCTTATTTGGACTCTCAGTTCCTAATTTATAGGATAAGAGTGTTGAACTGGCCATGCATGAAGATGAGCCAGGGGGCTGGCTCAGTTCCACTGACTAATCCACCTGGCACTGAAATGTGGGTGAGTGGTGTCTCTCAGGTTTGAAGAGTGCTGACCTTCTGCTAGACGGTCCTCAATAGGTCCTTCTTCCTTGTGTGTGAAGAAGTTAAAAATGGCAGAAGTAAGGTAAACCCCCAAATTCCCAACGGTCGTTTAGTCAGTGTTTGCTGAGCAATTGCACATTGATGATTATGGCAACAAATGAAATGGATGTGGAATTTCTGATGATTTGTCACTACACTCCTATCCCACCCTTCTCTCAGGCCACCATGTTGCCTGACTCTGGGCTGCATCATTCATATCCCAGTCCTGCCTTACTGTCCTCCCCTGCAGTTGGGCAGTGCACAGCTGGTGCAGCAGTGGGAGGTGGCCTCGGCTCATCTGTGTCCTCAATGAACATACTTTGCATTCTCACACCTCTTTGTCTTTGTCTGTGTGGCTGCCATTGCATAGAACAACTTCCTTCTCTTCTCTATCTGCAGGACTCCAGTGTGCTTTTAGGCCAGCTTGAAACATCTCTTTCCCTGGGAACCCTTCCCTAATCATCACTCTTTGTAGAAGATACAAGTGTTCATTCCCCCTAGATAGCTTCAGTCCCTTCCCTGTTTGGTGACTTATTTACATGCTTCTCTCCACCACTGGATTGTAAGTTCATCAAACACCATGATCTTGTCTTTGTTACTTTAAATTCCCAGCACCCTGTTATGGTTTAGATGTGGTGTCCCCCACAAAACTCATGTGTAAGACAGTACAAGAAGGTTCAAAGGAGAAATGACTGGGTTATCAGAGTCTTAACCCAATCAGTGATTTAATCCCCTAATAGAGATTAATTGAGCAGTAACTGAAGTGATAAGGTGTGGCTGGAGGAGGTGGGAATCGGGGCCAAAGAGCATCCAGGGACATTTCTCCATCCCCACACCAGATGGAGCCAGGGAAGAAACTGAAAAACTGGAAGCAAAGGAAGAACTTTGGTGTCCTCTTGCTGATGGCAGGGGAATCCCGTGCTGCAGCTATAATCATTAGGACAGGGAGGGCCAGCAATGGCAGGTGGGCAAAGCCTGGTCTCTGATGGTTTACAGAATCATGTCCACACACTTCGTTTCCTGTCCACACACATTTACTTTTACTCAGCCTTACTAGAGTCTCAATCATTACTGATATTTGAGCTTCCTGATTTTTCCACAAGGCTCAGATGTCCTACCCACCCATCCACTCACTCAACCCTCCAAGTCAGTGAGTGAGGTAGGCTGTATGCAGAGATCTCCTGGGCCAATGGAACTGATAAGCATGTCAATAACAGTCAAGAATTTCCCTTCTAGAAATGTTTTGAGGGTCTCACCCCCACATACAAACTTTACTAATCAGGTCAGCCTGGTTCCCATGACTCCAGGTGATGACTGCAGAGCTCACAGACCAAGCCTGATCTTGAGGGAAGAACCTCACTGTAGCTCCCTCTGGTGGTTGTGGGCAACACTACACTCACATAGCACACCAAAAGACTTGTACTGGTTACATGATTGTCTGTCCCCGTAGACTGGGCTTCCCAGGATGGGCAGTATCTCATTATCTCAGTTTCCCCAGAGCCAACACAGAGCCTGTATAGCGTAGAATTTAATCTTTCCCCAAAGAGGTCTGATTTTACCTGTAGGTCCTTGGAAATTTATAAGCCCTGGGAATTTGCCTGGGGCCCCTGGGCCAGGCAGAGAGTAACAATGCCATTCATCAATGTGAGGTCAAGTAAAGGCTTTGGAGTCACATGGTATCAACTCACACTCTGGGGGGCTAGAGACTTAGATGAGTGACATGAAAGTCACCTGTGCTGAAATAATGGAGCTCCAATAAAAATTCTGGACACCAAGGTTGGAGTAAGTTTCCCTCTCTGCCAGTATTCCATGGGTACTACTGCCACACACTGATGTTAGGAAAGAAACGTTGACCTAACCCCAGGGGAAAAAAAACACTCAGAAGCTCCACATTCGGGACTCTTCGTGAACTCCACACTATATTCCTCTGCCCCTGGCTGATTTCAATCTGTTTCCTTTCCCTGCAACAAACTCTAGTCAGGAGTAGAACTGCTGTCTTGTGAATTATTTTAGCAAATGATTGAAACTAATGGAGGTCTTGGGGACCCCTGAACTTGATTTTGGCATCAGAAGTGAGGGTGGAAGTGTATAAACTGAATTCCCTCAAATTGTTACAGAGCTTTTCATCTCATTAGAGATGATGAAGCTGTGTCCACTGAACTTTCCCTTTCCTGAGCAATCTCCTAGGAAGCCTCACTTAACCCAGAGGAGTTGGACAGTAGGTACTTGGGTGGTTGAGGATCATTCTTCTGGCTTTCTGTCAACCTCCAGATTCTTACAAGGGTTCCTCCCCAAGAGGAGAGACCTAGCCACAGAGCATAGCTTCCCTAGAAGCTTCCGAATCTTCCTTGTGATTGTGGAGGATTTGAGGCCTTGTCTTGGGGCCTGTCTTCAATTGTCCCTAAGCTTGATGATCACAGATGATGTCATTGTAGAAGCTGTGACCTGACCCTGAGGTGGTAAGCAGCAGAAGCCACCATTTTGTGCTGAGTCCTCATGGGCTCCCTCTCATCTGAGACGTAGAATATTGATGATAATCATAACAGTAATAGTTTCAACTAAAATTGAACACCTTCTACCATTTTAATTCCTCTGCCTTCATTATCTTACTTAATTTTCATAATTCCATTAGGTAGGTATGTTATGATTCCTGTCCTACTTGTCCAAGGTCACAGAACAGGTAAATGTCAGAACTGAGGTCCCAGCCAGGGCCCTTTGATTATGTGGCCATGCTCTTAGTTATTGGGCTTGTCCAGCCCTTAGACTCCAGGGCCAAGACTGGTATGTCTGTGCTGTCCGCGGGGCTGTAGGCCTCTTGTGGGAAAGCAGGGTGTGTGTCCAAGGACAACCTCAGGGACGGAACTAACTAAGCTCTTTCACACAGGATACCTAACTAATCCCCCAATGACACTATGGCATGATAGTCCCAATGTAGACTGAGGAACTTAAGTCTGTTGTGAAAATACGAACCCCCAAACCTTCTCCATCCTCTCAAGTCAGATAACTCATATTTATTTAGTAGTTTTGATATATTAGGGTGAGTTGTAAAATATTGTCAACATGAGACAATTTTGATCAACAAAAATGATGATTTCATATGACTCATCTTAAAATAATATGCTAGGTTAAGTACAGTCCAAAAAAGCTGAGGGACAGAATAAATGGGAAATACTCTGATCAGTTGGTGAGCCTTGGGGGCTCCCCGATGTTCAGTCACCTGTATGTTACTCCTTTGAAGGTGTTGACAGTGGCTGGGGCTCCATGATTCTCCTTGTGAGCCTGCACCACTCCAAAGAAGGCTTCAAACATGCCAAGTCTAAGAGCCCAGAAACACTGGCACAAGTGTATGGTTTATTAGAACTCCTATAACTCAAAGACTCAAGTTAGGTTTCAACTCTGCCATTCAATATGTTCATGTCCTTCAGCAATTGACTTAACCTCTTTAAGCTTCAAAATAAAAAAAATTAAAAAAAATAATGCCACTTTGTTCCTAGGACATTGTAAGGAATGGTTGACACTAAGGGTATGCAAATGTTTTGAGCAACAGGATTGTGTCTAAACATTCTGTCTCAAGTCCCCTCTGTGTGGAGCAATCTTGGGTCATGACATTCGTTACTCACAGGTGGTCATTGCCAATATTCCCTCAGCACTTGTCCACCTGACCCAGTTTTTGACGGTAACTTTTCAGGAAAGCCTTCCATTCAAGTACCACATCACCTGGTCATTTGTCCAGCCGGCCTGCTGTCCTGCTGCGTGTATGCTGAGCAGAGCCGGGTACAGCCTGGAGGGATTGCAGAGACTGAATCCAGAGCTCAGCACTGCAGCTCCACTTCCTCCTCTCCCACCCATGTGCTGGGAGAAGGGGAGGGGGTGGAAACAGACACCAGCACCCTTCCTCCCTGGTCTCAGTCCTGGGGAAAAGAAAGAATCAGCTCAATCTCCAGGAGCCAAAGGAACAGCTTGCACTACCTGAGCAGGCTAGTGCCAGGAGGGGATCTGAGTCACTCTCTGACAGCACAGAGGGTGTTGTGCCAGCCCATCCACAAGGCCTCCCTCTGCTAGGGCATGACAACTGACACCATAGCAGGGAGACACAGCTTCCAAGCAGAGGGCTCTGGCTAGGCGTCCAGGCCACCTGGCACTTGGGAGCACACAGACACAAAGACTTCCTTTTCTTAGGACATCCCATGCTGCAGGGATCCCTGATTTCTCTTCCATCCTTGATCGCCTGCATGCTGCTGCTAAATGACCACGCACCTTTCCTCCTCACCTGCCTCCCATGGACCCCATTGTCCACGGGGGAGAGATCACACAGCCTGATGTTCGCAGCTTCATAACCAGCTTCCTAACTGTGTCTTCCTCAGGCCCGCTCCTCCCCAAGCATGTTCACACATGCATCCTGTCTATTTCACATGGACCAATTTGCTCCTGTTTTCTCTTTCCTTTGGTGTCTTAGCCATGCTTGAAGTTCCAGCTTATAGGCCACCATCCCCCCAAACTCCCTTCCTTCACTATTCACTCAACAGACATTTATGAAGCACCTAATATGTGCCAGGTACTGTTCTGGATGCCAGGACACACTAGAGAATAAACAGATGGGATCCTTTTTCTTATGGGATTCCTATTCCAGGGGAAAAGACAGAAAATAAACAATTGCACAAAGAACTAAGATTCTAGTCAAAGATAAGAGAATCAACCAGTGTGATGTGTTAGAGAGTGAGAGGGGAGAAGAGGAACCATTAGGATGTCCCTCTGAGGAAGTGACATTTAAACTGAGACCTCCATGACAGAGTCAATCACACCAAGACTGGGCAGGAGAACATTCTAGAAGGAAGGAACAAAGGTAAAGATCTGGATACAGGAGTCGTTGCTGCTGTGTGTGGGAGCCTGCCTTATCTGATTTCAGGTGCACTGCCTATAAACAGGGTGAGTTAGCTTGTCTTGCCGAGGATAAACAGATTGACACCACTGGTAACTTAACTGGGGAATAGTTCATGTGCTTTCTCACATAGGCTCCAAATCTCCTTCTCAAATTAACAGTAAGTTCCTTGAAGGGAGGAACTGTGTCTTGGAACTGGAGGACCTTGATCTGCCCACAGCAGATGGTCATTCAATATTTGTGCCTTTCATTGATTTTACTTGCTGGCCTGTGGAAGGTCACCCAGGTGGTTCACCACCTGGAATCTCCAGGCTCTCCATCTGCAAAATGAAAGATCTTCTACAGATGGTTTCCCACCCAGCCTTGATCTTGACCAGCCTGTACATGTTCCTGTACATGTCCTCAGCCCAGGTGACATGTTGCCCCCAACTCATCCCCCTTCTGGCCACTGCCACAGCCCCTGGTACTTGATCAGTACATGATACCTGCCTGACCAGCCACAGGAGGAAGGCACGACCCACAAGTTTCTGAGAGATGCCTGAGTGGGGAATTCCTATTTTCTCTTTCAGTCTCCTCCTTCGTGTTGGGTTGATGTCAAGAAGGACTGCCACCCTCCCCGTGAGTCCTAGGTGAAGCTATCTTCACACAGACCACCAGGAACAGTAACACACTACCCCTCCCCCCACACACTCTCTGGGACCCCAAAGTGTGGTCTCACCTGGAGGCAGAGGGCATGATGAGTCACCTGCTTCCAAGTGATCTTCAAGGTATATGAGAGGCTGTTGCTGTCCCTCAGAAGGACTTCATGTGTCTTCTGGGTCACCACAATCCTGAGGGATGGGTCATCAGTCCTTGGAGAGAGCTGTGCCAAGGGATGCCAGCATAGGAGAACAGGAAGCCGCCGCCACACCAAGACACTGGCAGGCCCAGATGGCACTCACTAGAGAGGGAGGCCTGCCAGCAGACGAGCCCTGCCCCCAGCCTCAAGGGCAGCCCAGGAAGAGCCAGATCCTCTGTTCTGGACCTTGTCTGTGTCTGGTGGTGACTGAATTCCAAATCTCCTCAGAGGGAAGGCACAACTCCTTCAATGTCACAGCTCAGAAGGAAGGGACAGCTCCTGTCATCAGTCATGGCTCAGAATCCAGATGCTCCGTCTGACCAGTCACTTCTTGGGTGACCTTGAGCACGTCCTTTAACTGTGCTGAAATGGGCTGAACTGCCCCATGCCGTTCACTTTTCCAGAAAGTGATGAGATCAATTAATAATCAGGTGTTAAGGATGACCATTTACCATCTGTCTACCAAATCATGATAGTTCCTAGCCAAACAAATCAGGCTGGAAAAGGTAAACTGGTGAATGAAAACTGAATGGGTAGCCGGGGGGCCTCTGGGCTTTCAGAGTATTGTGTATAACAGTGAAAAGAGCCAGAGATGCACAAGGGTTCAAATCCCATCGATTCTCCTTACCTGTAGGGCCATTTGTGCATCAGCTTTCTTATTAGTATGGTGCTGACATCAAAGTCTAGCTCACAGGTATATCTAAACAGCAAGTTAACCGAAATAGGTATGTCCCATACACAATAGTCATTACTGTCATTATTTGCCAACAACGCCCACCATTGAATGGGGCAGGGAGAGTTGATTGAATATTTTGATTGAATATTTTCCAGCTTCCTGATAATACCCCTCCCCCGGGCCTCTGCATTTTTCTAGAGAAAGATTCTTTTTCATGTCATCAGTACCATGCTCACAAGCTCTGAGAAGCCAGTAGGAAAGGTTTCTAAGCCACAGCACAAAGAGAACAGGGACCTACTCAAGGCCCCAGGACCAGCTGAGGGAGGGTAAGAGAATTCAGGTTTCCTGAATGTGACCATGTCAAGCCAGGACACTGAACTACACTTCAGGCTGAGAAGGCTTGGTCCAGCCCTGAGCTAAAAGGACTCCTGGCAGCAGCTTCTTAGGGACAGGGCTGAAGCAGCAGCAGCCTGACACGGGCTCCTTCCAGAGCCTGCCCTGCTGGCCTGGGCCTCCCTGCCAGCTCTCCTGCACAGTCATTCCCCATCCGGAGAGGCAGTGCTGGTGGTTACGAAAGCAAACACTTCTGGATTTCAAGGTCTCTTAGTTTTAAATCCACAACCTTCAATGCACTTAAAATACTGCTCTCCATTTCACAGGAGCCTTTCTGGAAGGGGACGGAGGAGGACTGTGCCTGCTGTACCATGTGTCTCGCCTCCAAAAGCCTTCTTGGAAAGGTCACCTCGCCACCTAACACTGGCCACAGGCTAGGTGCCTCTTCCTTCCCCTTCTTTTTGCTGTTTTAATTTCATTCATTTGCTTTTTTGAAAAAAAAATCCATGTGGCTTTGTGAGTTTATTCAGCCTCAGCCTCACTGTGCTGCATACCTAGGGGCTGAGTAGAGGCACAATCCCAGTGATCAACATTCGGCAGGAGGGAGAAGACAAGGCCAGACAAAAAGAGGTCAAGAGGCAGGAAGAGAACCAAGAGCAGGTTTGTCACCAAAATTAGGAATGGAGGCTCATAAAAAAGGGCATCAACAACTCAACTCACTTCAATAACTGAGGTTTCAAGCCTATTCTTACCAGCAAAGTGGTCAACCAGCACCTCCCAGAGAAATATAATGGAAGCCACACATGTAACATTAAAATGTTCTAAAGGTCCCCTCATAAAGGTAAAAAGATACAAATAAGCTAATTTTGATAGTATGTTTTAGTTAACCCAGTATATCCAAAACCCAAGCATTTTTTAACATGCAATTAATATAAAATTATTAATGAGAAGTTTTACATTTTTATACTAAATCCTTGAAATTCATATATACTTTACACTTATGGTGCATCTCAGTTCAGAAAAGTCACATCCCAAATGCCCAACAGCCTTTTTTGGCTAATGACTACAATTGTGGGTAGCCCCAGGTATTGGCCATTCTAGGAAAACTGAGACTCTAACATGAGTGAGGAGCAGACCTGGGATTTGAGGAGTAGGGGAAACCTGTGGCACATTCCAACCAAACACATTAGGAAAAACTAGATTAAGGTGCCCAGGGGCACCCTAGGACACACCTAGTTTAGCCGAACCTGGAGACTAAGAAAATCTCCCAAATCAAGCACTCAAAAGATTAGACAATATAATAATAACAATGATAATTATGATTGTTATAAATTATAAGACAGATAATGAGAGCAAGCAGATCAGAAGACGGGAAGGGAAAGGAAAAGTACTGGGGAATGAGATGGATCAAATTTTGTGTATATGTGAATATAGCATAATGAATCCCACTATTATGTACAATTATAATGCACAAAAAAAATAAAAAGAGATCAGAGAAGCCTAAGAAAGGATTGCTGAGAACAGACCATAGCCCATGGCAATCAGAAGAGAGTAGATCCTGCTAACCAGGTGTTGGGAGCTGCTCTGGAAATACATGCCCATAAGTCCTGAGCAAGAGATACTGAACAATTACTGTGCCCCACAATAACTTGGGCTTTACCTCCCTCCCTTCGGATAATGAGGTGTGGCTCCAGGAGTAGGCGTCACCCGATGGGGTTGAGTTACACTCACCTGTTCTTTTGTAATCCTACCCCTTTGCCCTTTTTGGTATAGAATATTCCATGGACCCTCCCCTTGTGTGTACCCTACATAAAAATAAAGAATTCCAGTGGCTTGCTCTCTCTCTCTTTCCATGGACCCCTAAGGTCAGAGCCATTCCCGGATTTTGAAAAGGTACTTCTGTGTGTTTGGTTGCCTGCTTCACCATTCTCTTGCGTTATTGGAATAGTCAGATTTTGTGAACTCAGCATTAGGTACCCAGCTAGGATAAACGACAACAGCCAAGAAAGGCCGATGCAGATTTTCAAAGGCTTTAGAATCAGTGATGGGGAGAGAGTAGAAGATGGCTGTGAAGTGAATAAGAAAGAACAACGTAAGACAATAGCTCAAAAGAACACCAATGGTCATAATTAGGATTGTTCACTTCAGTACTTACTATGTATTTAGCTAGGAGAAACTTTTCCATTTAAAATTTAAGAGACAGGGGGCTGGGGATGTGGCTCAAGCGGTAGCGCGCTCGCCTGGCATGCGTGCGGCCCAGGTTCGATTCTCAGCACCACATACCAACAAAGATGTTGTGTCCGCCGAGAACTAAAAAATAAATATTAAAAAAAATTTCTCTCTCTCTCTCTCTCCTCTCTCACTCTCTCTTTAAAAAAAATTTAAAAAAAATAAAATTTAAGAGAGGAAACTAAATTTGTTCATAGGTAAGAGGTTTATCCAAGGAGGAAAATTCAGGAAATTCAAGTAAGAGAGAAAATTTGATGAAAAAATCTAATAGAAGCATCCTAAATTGGAAGGTCAACAGTTCCCATAAAGCAGCTGAACTCACAATATGTGGGCAAGAAGTTAAGATGTCAGGACTCTTGTCCATTAAGGCAAAAAGGAAAAGTGAGGGTGGGGATAGAGAGAGCCTTCAGGTGGGGGAAAGCTGCTTCAGGAGTCCGATCATGTCATTCTCCTGCCCCAACTCTTCCATGGCGCCTTGATGACAACCCCAGCTCCTTAAAATGGCAGTATGACGGTCCATGAATGGTGGATCTCAGCCCTCGTGTCCTTAGTTACCCTCAGCCTTTCCCCACCTTTTCCACCTCTGGTTGACTCGTAGCTCTTCTTCCCTAAGCCCACCTCTACTACTCAGTCCAAGCCACCCTGCCTGTCAAAATCCAGAGATCCACAATAACATTGCCTCATCTAGAAAGCCAACCTTGAACTTTCCTAGGTGAATAATCTATTGTTTCCTGCCATAGGCTTCCATTACAACTGCCACAAACACCCAACGGGCAGGTCATAGCCTTCACTGTATTCCCTGGGTACTTTCACGGGGCTTGGCTTATATTTAATAAATGCCACTTTGCAACAGCAGGAACCCTATGGTTTTGCTCACTGCTGTAAACTCTGTGGGGGTTTATAGTCCTAGATTAGGCACACAGTGAGTATTCGGTAAATATTTTTTTGATGGATGGATGGAAGGATGGATGAATGGACATCTGTCTATGCAATTAGGCCAAGTATCTAAATCTTCAAAAATTGGAATCATATTAAAATTTTTTTTGTTTTTATTCTTCATCAAATAGTATGGAACTCTATCCATAAGAAACATTTAAAATAATGATGATGATATTAACTGGGTCACTGATGGGAAATAATAATAATTTAGATTTGCATGTTACCTTTCTTCCAAGGAGAAGATCAAATGCTTTAGAACAGAGGTTGCAAATTAATGGCTTCAAAAGTGTTGCATTTAGAAGCTTTTTTGTAGGTCCTGGGTCCTCCAATCCTCCTCATTGTCAGCTTACACCTTATTAACACTCAATTATCAGCTTATCCCAGTAATGTTAGCTACCCAGTCCCTGAAGGTATATAACTATTCAGAAACCATTGCTTCCTCTTTACAGATGAGGAAACAGAAGGGTGATGGCTGAAGTGAATTATTCTAACATAACAAAAGTCCTTGGAAAAGAGAAGACCATGTCCAGGTAACCATTACCTAAGCACTGCAGCCCTGCTCTGAGTGACCAGGCAATAAGAACAGGCATACACCTTCCAAAGGTTGTAACAAACTTGGATTTCTTAAACCAGCTTCTCCTTAGCCTAAGTTACATATTGATTCTAGTAAATTTAGGGAAAAGGGCATTCTATCCTAGTAAGCTCCCTGAACTTCAGTGGCAGCCTTTTCCAAAGAGAAGTCCTTACAGAACAAATGACAATTTCCCCAAATAAGCGCCCAGTGTCTAGATTTGTATATTCATAGAGGGCAAGAGGCTGAGTTGGCATGTCCATATATCAAAGTAAAACCCATTGAGAGTTCAAAATAACTATAATTTTGCCTTCAGAGCATCCCCATAAATTCCTGATCTAGAAAAACCAAATCAAATCCCTCTCCATCCTCCATTCCCAGGTAGCACCTGCCCTGGATTCCTAACCCCAACCACGCCTGACATGAACACAATAGTCCACATCCTGCTTGCTCTCTGACTGTCTTCAGGGAATCAGGGTTCTTTCCTGTTTCTGACTGTTGTCTTGATGAAATACCCAATGGTCACAAAAACAGCCTCTGGGAGACACAGAACTCTCAGATGCAGCTGGTGAGTTATTGTGATGTGCTGGTCACAGACACTCCAACTTCACTAGTGCTAGGAATCTTTGATTCACCAAGAGGTCTGAACAACCCAAGAATGGTTAAGTGAAATAGGAGAGTTAAGTTAATGCTTTGTAACAGAGTGTGGGTTGCAGAAAAGACCCTTCAGGTCGGGAGATGGTGGGCAGACTCACTTTGAAGAGAGAACTTCTTGCAGTAGAGGCGCAGGGATGAGTCACAGTGTGCCTGCGAAAGAGTCATTTGAAGAGATGAACTCTGGCAATCTGGGACCCCAACTGATCAGTACTTATTGAGCACCTTTATCACATCATGAAATGTGCTAGGGTGTGGTGATGAAGACCCCATGATTCATCACACAGAGCTCACCAAGTGATAGGACACGTAGACATACCTGCAATCCAAGGCCCTGTATGATATGAAAGACAAACTAATTGCAGAGGGGACCAAAAGAACTGATTATTTTCTTCAATCGAGTTGAGTTTATGGACTTTGGGAATTAAATCATCTTTTTCCAAGAAGATTAGGACACAAGGAGTGAGAAATAACCTTGGTGAAGATGGCTTGGGCTGAAAAATTATCTATATCAATGCATAAAAAACATTTTAGGAGTTTCTTTTCAGGAACCAAGAGAGAGAAAATGCATTCATCCAGGAAGTAATTACTATTGAACTGAAGCAAATATTGACTCATGGCAGATAATTGAACACCCAAAAGTGTGTAGATGAATACATGAGAATACAATCTCTTTAGGGATTGGAGAATTGTCTGGAAGACTCACGGGCTCCTAATATGGCTTATTTGGATTTAAATGTAAATAATACCAATCAGGATTTCAAAAGATGAGCTAATAATTGACCACCTTCCTCTGTTAATAGTCCTCTATTCAAAGAACTCAAAGTATTTTCTTTTTAATCTTTGTATCCCTGCAACCTAACTCAATGCTAGGAAAATAGTAAGTGTTCAATAAATGTTGAATGAATAAATGCCAGCGTGAATGAACAAGAAAGCAGATGAACATGCAGAAGAGCATATAAAGTGGGTTCTAGTCATCCTGCCTATATCCATTAATGCTTCTCTAGCTTTTGGGCAAGACATTTAGCTTTGGGGTAAGACTGTCCCTGAGCCCCAGTTGCCTCATCTCTACATGAAGAGGACAATAGAGACCTCTCAGGACTCTAGGATTAACTGACATGAGAAAACACTTTGGAAAGCACTGAAGAAATTTCCTTTCTAAATCATCGTGTCATTTGCACAATAAAGGAACACGTATTATTGGGGGACCAGAGAGTCACCTTCAAACCACCTCTGTCCAGTTTGCCCTGAATGAGAACTGTCCAGTAAAATCCATTACTGGAAGAGAACGTGCCTTCACCATCGCTTCCTATGCAGGGCAGCAATCATAAAATTCCTAATGCAGATCCATCACCAGAGATGTCAGCATGGCCATTCCTGCCACATGGAGCCCAGGAGTTTCTCAGTCTTCGACTTACAGGCAGTAAGTTCTATTGTTCTCGAACTGAATTTCCTGAGCCCTAGAATTAAGATGCCAGCTGGAGAGGCAGGCTTGTTCATGTGGAAAAGATGCTGATTTATCAACAACCTTTACACACACACACGCACCCAAGCATGCACTGCTAACACTTGCCTGCCCCTGACAGGGGAACTGGGCCATGTGGTGACAATATTAATTAGACAATTGCTGCTGAAGAATGAATCTGTAAAACTCTCCACCTGCTTTTCCACGATACTGTGTTTGCACACAACAAGTTTTGGCGGGTCCAAATGGTATGGCTATAGCTTTCTTCAGGATAGTTATTCCAGAAGAAAGAGTAAGGATACAGAAATGAATGAAATGCAGATTTTTGACATTACCCTGCACCTTTCTTGCCAGTAGGCAGCCACCAAGCTCCCCTCTGCTTCGTTCCTGGTTCAAGAGTGAGTCATACACATCCTCTCTAACTTGGGTTCTCATTTTTGCTATAATCCATTGTTACTCTGCATATTTTTTCTCCCTCTGCTCTCTACCTGCAAGTTTCTGGCTGCTTTCTTTCACAAGATCTTTTCACATACCACACAGCCAAAGCTCTGCTTCTTTTTCCATTTTGTTAACCCTTCCAAGAATCCACCCTAAAGAAGGAGTGGAGAAATAGCTACCTTCTGACCACGCATACTCAGCAAGTGTGGCTTGGAGTCCCAGTCCATCATTAATGTCCTCTTGAATCCAGCCAAGTGTATCTATGTTTCTTATGGAAACAGGGGACCTTGGTTCCTCTAACTAAACAATTTTGACCAACTGAGGTTGAAGACTCTCTGTGCATCTGGGTTTTCTTCCAATTTCCAATCCCTCAGGTGGAAGGAATTTTGTAAACTCATAGACAAACCCCTGTCACCTTCATGTCAAGTCCCTCTGGCCCAAGCAGCCCTTCTAGACCTGCCTGGAGCTTACCTCCCCTGGCACTCAGAGCTGTTTCTCCTCCTCTCCCTGCCAGGCTCCCTTCTCCAACCCCACCCTTGATCCACATGGGATTACCTGGCAGCTCTGAAAATGTACCAAGGTGTCTCAAACTTCTGGCTTTTCACATGTGCTCCGGGCCCCCCAGGTCTGCCAGAATCACTCCTGATTGCATCTTGGCTTTCCGCCTCCTAGAGGTCTTCTTGGTTCCCTTCCCTTCTGCCCTCTTTCACACTTCACAGCCCTCAGAGCAGGCACTCTCCTCTCTCTTCCCCAGCCCATGTGCGCCCTCTTCTTGTCACATACTAAATCAGAGTGGTTTCTGGTATTCCCTACTCCTTATTCAGCATTCTGAGAGCAGAGCCGATCTCTTCTGTCTCTAAATTCTCAGGCCCCTCCACAGTCACAGACTCTCAGTGAAGAATTTCCCGACTTGACTTCAAACAAAACTGAGTTGAAAAGAAGTAAATAGATCCCTTGAATTTCTTTTGCCTATCTAATTGGAAATTAAAGGGATGCAAATGGGAAAAGAAGAACTCAAACTATCATTATTTGCCAACAACATGATTCTATACTTAGAGGATCCAAAAACCTCCACAATCACCAACCCTTATGCCACAGTGGGATCAGCAGTCTCGGAGTGTCCCAGTCTAGCCCTGCGAATGCTCACGGTGCAGCCACACACCACTTCCCAATGGAGCCCCAGAACCCCCCAGCTTTCCGGACACTCAGGTCCAGGTGGATTCAGAGCCTCGGAATCACCACCACCCTCAAACCCTACCCAGCGCGCTGCCAAGGGTCTGCACGCCAAGCAGGGTGAAAGGACTTCCGGATGCCCCAAATCAGACCGCACCAACGGTCCCCAAGCTGAACCGGCCACCGCGAGTCCTCCCCACCCAGCCCGGGCCAGCTGCCCAGAACCAAGCTCCGCGCCACCGGCCTCAGGCCATGAAGCCAGCGCGGGGCGTGGGGACCGGGGCGAGCCTAGCCCTGCCCGGGCGCCCCTTGGCTCCACGCTACCGAGGGCCAAGTGGGGGCTGCACTGCAGCGGGCGCCCAGGCCCCGCGAGTCGGGCGGGTCCGGGTGCCATCCGCGGTGGCCGGCGGAGATCGTTGAGGCTGGACCCGAACAGAGCGCAGGCCTCACTCACCACAGCGCGCGTGCTCGGCTTCGGCCCGGCTCCGGCTCCGGCTCCCGGCTCGCGGCTTCCGGCTGGCTGCTCCGGCTGGCGGCTCGGGCTGGCGGCTCGGGCTCCGACTCGGGCTCTGGCTCCCAGCGCGCTGCGCAGCTCAGAGGGCGCGGCTGGCTGGCCAGGCCGAGCGCCTGGCTCCCCGCTGGCAAGCGCGCAGCTCTGGCGCACACTCCCGGGAAGGCGGGGCCCGCCGCGAGCCAATGGCGGGGCGCAGGAGCCCGGGGCCCGAGCGGCGCAGCCAATCACACGCGGAGGCGGACTGCCCCTCCCGCCCCCCCACCCGCGAACCCCTTAACCCTTGGCGCGCTGGGAGCTCCAGGCCAGGGCTGCCTGGGGACCTCTGAGGGGCCAGCGCGGGCTCCAGCCTCGGGCTTCGGGTTCAGAGTCCAGACCCGCCGAGACTGGCTTTGAGGGCAGGAGGAGTCGGGGAGAGGCTGTGTGGTGTCCCGCCCGGGGCACGGGAGTCTTGGCGACCTTTGTCTCCTGCCTGGCGCCTGCACTGGAGTATGACCCAGGGCTCTGCAGCTGCGTGTGTGTGTGCGTGTGCGTGTGTGTGTGTGTGTGTGTGTGTGTGTGTGTGTGTGTGTGTGAGAGAGAGAGAGAGAGAGAGAGAGAGAGAGAGAGAGAGAGAAGGGGGAAGGGATGGATTCTGCATGCCTGTGTGTTTATGTGTGAAGGAAAGATGGCTATATTTGGGGATTGTTACTGCACGTGTGTGTGTGTGTGTGTGTGTGTGTGTGTGTGTGTGAGAGAGAGAGAGAGAGAGAGAGAGGGGGGAGAGAGAGAGAGAGAGAGAGAGAGAGAGGGAGAGAGAGAGAGAGAGGGAGAGAGAGAGAGAGAGGGAGAGAGAGAGAGGGACGAGTGGGTGTGGGAGGGAAGCAGAGAGGAGCGCGGGATCTCCAGGTGGGTGCATTGGTAGATTCAGCAGAGAAACTGTCTCTACATGTATATTGTGGAGGTGCGGGTGAAGCAGGAAAAATAAAACAGAAAATATGCCGCTCTGTATGTTTTTATGATGTGTAATTTGTACATTTGCATTATGTTGTGTATGCACGAGGGTGTAGTGGAAAGAGACTTTGTGTCTCTTTTATAATCAAGAAGAGAGCAAATCCCTGTGGGTTTTTTTTTTTTTTTTGGTGTCTCTTGTGCATGTGTGTATGTGCGCACAGGAGAGGGATGTGGTTAGGATTTGCTACAACTTTGTGTGTGGCCCAATTTGTGAGACAAAGGGAGAAAAACACTGTGTGTGCCGTGAAAGCATTGAGCATTTATTGTGTCTGTTTCACCATCCTCTCCTAGAGATGGAGAGCTACTCCAGCCTCTGGTCACAGCGATTGCTCAGTCAGAGAGCATCAGGGCTCAAATGTTTGTGTTAAGGACCTAATGTGGAGCTGGCATGATGAGTACCTGTTAAAGAAAGCAAAGGCAGCCTGGAGGAATTGGGACTTGGGTTTTGAAGCATGACTAAGAGTTTGTGAGCTCCCAAGGAAAGACCTGGGAAGTCTTGCCTACTCCCCACAGGGGACGAAGGGTTGAACTGGCTAAGGATGACAGTGGACTGAGGAGAAAAGAGAACCTACCACTGGGAGGGAACAGTAGAAGCAGTTGGCTGGACCCTTGTCCAGGAACTAGCTCAGAGTGACCCTGGGAATACCAGGGAGAGAAGAGCTAGGTGCAGAGTCCTGGGCAGCTGGTATGAGGACCCGCAGGGCGGGGAGGGGCTCTGAGCAAATAACTCTCTGCAGCACTGGCCCCCTTTGTTTGACAGTGCTCAGAATTCTTCACTGTAGAGGGAAGGACACAGGGAGGACGGCCAGGAGGCGTGTAGAGTGCCACAGGTAGGGAGCAAGGTGAAGAGCAGAGGGCCACCCAAGCCACTCACTGGGCTGGAAGCAGAACCAGGGCCTCCCAACACCAAGCCAAGTCTCTTCCATCCCCCAGGCTGCCCTGGGAGACGCAGCCCCTGGTCTTACGCGGCTCAAGGGGAAGCACTTGAAGTTTGCTGCCAACTCCAATGCTTACCTCTGTCTCCTTGGGGTCCTCACAGGTCATCTCCCCCAAGCTCTCTGGGAACACCAGCTGTAGTAAGCGTTGAGCATTTAATGTGTGCCAGACATTTTTCATTTGGTAGGTGCTTTGCGGCATTTTCTTAGTAATTCTGACAATTCTATATTACAGATGTTATGATTCCCGTAATATCCCATGGCCACCCACGTCCACACTGCGGGTGGGAAAATCAGTATTCAGAGAGGAAAAGTGATTTGTTCCAGGAGGCACAGCTATTCTGAAGGGATTATCATCTGCTGGCCTCCTGCTTCTGCTCAACATTCATGCCCTCTCTGACCGACACATGGTGATTGTGGTTGGGAGAACATGTTTCCCTGGTTAGACTCCTAGAGATGGAGAGCTACTCCAGCCTCTGGTCACAGCGATTGAGAGCATCAGGGCTCAAATTGGAAGAAAAGCCAATTTAATCTGGCCAACCAAAAACAAAGAACTCTTTTGCCTATATAACTACAAAGTACAGGGGAAAGCTAGCTTTAGGCATGGCTCCTTGAGGAGCTCAGACGACGCCATTAGGATTCAATATCCTTCGCTCCATCTCTCAGAACAGTTTCCTTTTCTCCTGGCCTGTTTTTGGCAGTTCTTGCCTCATGATGACAAGGTGGCTGCCAGCAATACCAGGCTCACATCCTACTGCCTCAGCACCTCCAACAGAAATAGGGATTCATTGTTCCCAATAGTTTCAACCACATTCCCCAATCCAAGACTCATTGGCTCTCATTGAGACATGTGTCAGTTCTTTGGTCAATCACCAGGACCAAGGGTTCTGATAGGTCAGACCACTCAGAGTGGGACCCTCTGAGGTGACCTAGCCTGTGCTCTGGTTGGGGTCCAGTTTATAGCTTTCCCAGCCTTAACACTCACCAGGATTCAAAAGGAATAGCCCAAGAATTTGCAAAGAGGCTTAATGGTCAGTACATGGTGACAGCTGATATTGGTGTCATTCTAACTCTGCTCGGCCTCTGTTACCCTGTACGGAATAGGTGCTCGGGACTGTCTAGCACACAGTGGGTCCTCAAGGCCTCCCTTTTGGTTGGCTGATTTTTTTTTAACCGATGCCACATGTGTGCCAAGTCAGTCATCTCCTGGCCAACCTGGGCATCCCAAGGCGTGCAGACAGAGTGAGACAGAGAAGAGATTTTAATTTTGCTTTGTTTTCATAACTTAAATGAAACTACAGTCAAGGGCTCCTGGGGAAATCACTGAACTGTCCAGGGACTGGCACTAGCTTGGCTGAGAGGACATAGTCAGGAAGACACAAGGAGGAGTCCATGAAGAGGCTGGCAGGGGAGGGCACCGGCTTCAGACCAACTGGCCTCTGCTCAGGGCAGTCAGGATGGGGCTCCCAGACTGATCGAGACCTTAGTTGAATTGCTTCACCCTCTGGACCTCAATTCCTCTCCTCTGTGCATAGGACATGATGATAGTTCCAATGTTCCCAGGAAGTTGCAAGGTGGAAAGATCCAGCACAGTTCTGGACACACAGGAGACTGTCAATAAATGGGGATCCCCCTCCATCTTCAGCTCTTCCTTATCTCTCATACAGCTGAAGCTCTTTGGGGAGGGGAAATGCCACACGGCTCTGTGGTAGCAGCACAGAGCTCTAAATCATGGGCCAGAAGGGCACAGCAGTTAAGAGTCCCGACCTCGGAGCTAGGTTACTTGGGTTCCCATCTCAGCTTACTAGCCGTGTGATCTGAACTTCAGCTTCTATCTGTAGTGTAGTCATGATGATACCAGCCTTGATCTCCTAAGACTTTATAAATGAAAAAGTGGAAAGCACCCGTTGGGGGTGAAGGTCAGTGGTAGAGTGTGTGCTTAGACTGCAGGAGGCTCTGGGTTCCATCCCCAGCACCAAAATAAATCAGAGCTCCCGATAGATAGGAAGCTCTCAAGAAACCAGAATGCAAGCCAGCTCTTGTGTTCAAGAAGTCTCCTGCTATACTTGGTCTGGTCAGCCTCATAGCTGCCCCGTGACAGGACCTGCCACCATGACTTGAGGTCTGCAAGGACTAGAATCTCTGGATTACCATTCCTGGCTGACCCTCACTCCACTCCTGGCCTGGAGGTGAGGAGAAACCTGACTGCAGAGGTGGCTCAGTGTACTGGGTACCATGGTTTAAATAAGCCTCCAATGTTCTGGAAATTTCATCTCCAGAAATCTTGATAATGGTAATTAGAGGTGGAGATCAATAGATGGAGATCCTTTGTCTTGCAGTGATTAGAATTAGATGAGGTCACAAGGTTGGGGCCCCTAGGATGGCAGTTGTGGCTTTATTAAAAGAGGAACAGAGACCGGAGTTAGCCTGCTTGCTCTGCCTTACTGTGTAAGGCACTCCGCCATGTTCTCCTGCAGCAGGAGGCCCTCACCAGATGCCGATGCCAGGCTCTTGGACTATAAGAAATACATTTATTTTTCTTATAAATTACCCAGTTGGTGACACTCAGTTGCAGCAATAGAAAATGGACCAGGACAGTGGACTTTGAGGTCAGACTCAAAGTAGGTCTGAATCTGTTCCACCACTTACTGGCTCCTTTACCCTCCAGATCCCAGTTTTCCACTAGGAATGACAATGTCCCTCTCACAGAGCTGATTTGAGGATTACAGAGGATCCCACATGCAAAGCCCTGACAAAGGAGCCAGGCCCCCCCAGAGTGGAGGCTCAGGGGAGAGTGGTTTCCTGCCCCACCTTCTGGGCTGGCGCTCTGCCCCTTCCTGGCTCTGGCACTGCCCACTGATTTCAAAAGTGGCTGCTGCAGCTGTTGTTTCTGAAAATACATTCCCTGGCTGCTTTCTGTCTTTTCATCCAAGTCTTTCCCAAATCCTTCAACAGTCTCAAATTGGAGGTTTCAAAACACACACACACAAAAAAAAAAAAAAAAAAAAAACCCTCAAACTCTGACCTCTGTGTCCCACCAAGTTGGCAAATGTCCCAGAGGATCTTGACCACTAGTCACTGAGTTAGACATTCGGTTCCCTCAGTCAAATTCACTCATATCTGACAAGATCAATAAGGGAAACGGGCAGCAATGATCAAAAGGGCCCACACTGGCTCTGGAGGCAGCTCTCGCAGCAGGATCTCACACCAAACAAAAGTGCATGCAGGGGGTGTTCCATAAAAGTTCCTCTACTCACAGGCAGCCCTCATGCCCAGAGACACTGATAAAAAGAATGGTTCCCATGACAATGGGCTGCAAATGTTCTATATAAATGAATCTGTGCGCTCCTGTGTGTGTACATAATCACACAGAGAGGCACGGAAATAAACTCTTGGCATGATTTTTTCCTATTCCAAACACAAAATAACTCGCAAGGATTGATGGCTGGAAGGAAGCACAAAGCTTTTTGAACCAGCATTTTTCCAATGGACTGGCTCCCATTGATGCCCAACCATTTTAATGTGGGTCTGTTTTGGTTCCTGCACCCAGAATATAGTAGATTGTCAATAAATATTTGTTGAAGGAATGAATAAATGATGGATAAATGGAAGAAAAGAAAAGGAAGGAGTGAGTGAGGGAGAAGAAAAGCCTGGAATATCAGGGCTGGAAAGGCTCCTACTGAGTATCCAATCCCATCTTACTCCCTGTGTCTCTGTTGGAGAAACTGAGGCTCAGAAAAGAAAGATTCTTCCTCTCTTCTGCCCCAACAGAATTATTGGCAGAGGATAGTAGCATAGACCCAGGCCTAGAAATTCATGAAATACTTAATAAATATGAGTTAAATTTCTATAATAATACACATGTATTGAACAATTATTATCTGTCAGCCCTGCATTAACTACATGCAGACAGCATCTCATTTAAAATTTGCACCCACGCAAGGGATAGGTTAAAATTCCCATTGAAGCCAGGAGTGGTGGTGCATGCCTATAATCCCAGCAGCTCAGGAGGCTGAGGCAAAGGGATCAGGAGTTCAAAGCCAGTCTTAGCAACTTAGCAAGGCCCTAAGCAACTTAGCAGACTCTTTCTCTAAATAAAATACAAAAAGGCTGGGGATGTGGCTCAATAGTAAAAGTGCTCTTGGGTCCAATCCCTGGCACACACACACACACACAAAAAAAATGCATTTAACATAGATGCAAACTGTTTATCCGAGAGGTGACACCGCTTGACCCAAATTATAGAGTCAGTATGCAGTCGAAGGGGGAAATTAAACTCAGGACCTCTCTCTAAATCCACTGCCAAGGATAATTAGCTGCCTTCTTGCAGATGTTGAGGGCTCCAGGGGTAAAATAATTCGCCTAAGACAGGAAGCTGTGGAGGAAGGACTTGAACTCACATTTTCGGACACACAGTTCAGGATTCCTTCCAGTTTCCTTCCTGCTTTCGAGAGTCAGCCATCTGACTGGGCAAAGGAAGGGGACCCCCTCCTGGCTGTCTTTGCCTCCCAGGACTCAGTTCCCCCAAGGATTCTGCTGATTCTAAGCGTCTCTTTGGGTTCTTGTGCCACCTGGTGGTAATATCTTAAACTGCATCAGACCTCACTAATGAACAAGCCCAAGCCCTCTTTGGAACCAGGTGTTTGCTCTAGTTCTCTGGAAGGAAATAGAACTGGTGCTTAGGTCCAAGTGTAGGCTCCTTGCTGTCCTGGATGGACGTGCCACACTCTCCTTTTTTCTCAGCTTCCTGACTGGCCTCCCTGACTCCATTCCAGCCTCCTCCAGTCTGTTCTCTGCATAACCAGCCAGATAACCCAAAATGAACCACGCTATTCACTCCACTCCCTGCTTATACTCCCCATAGTGGATTTTTTTTTTTGGTGATGGTGGTGCTGGGGATTGAACTCACGGCCTAGTGCATGCAAGGCAAGTGCTTTACCAACCAGCTATATCCTCAGCCCCTACACTCTCTCTAGAGTCCATTTTCTTAGGATGAAGTCCATCCTCCTTATGGCCTGCAGGACACAGTCAATGGTCGTCCCCACCTCTCTCTCTCCCTGCCTCCACCCTGTCTCTCTCTGATCTTCAGCCTCCTCATCTTCTTCCAATTGCTTGTGTCTGTCCGAGCCACTTCCTAAGTCAGCCTTTACACACACAGCCCCACACCTAGCCAATTCCCTACCCTGTACCTGGAAAATTGCTAAGTTCCTGTTTGTGAAGCTGAAATACGACTGCCTCAGAGATGCATTGTTTTGAACCTCGGCCTGACCTTTGCTAGGCAAGTACTCTACCCTGAGCTGCACCCCCAGCCCAAGAACACACTTTTATATTCCCCTGCAATGCCACTCCCAGAGTGCTCTTTGGACTTGCAGTTACTTATGCAATGACTGCCTTTATTGTAGTTAACAAGAACCCCATCTCACTCAATCTCACTCAATGGGGCACTCCTAGTACCAGGCACAATTCCTAGACATGTAGCTTCTCAATATTTGTTAAATGAATGAATGGATTAAAATGAAGCAAAGGAAAAACCTGATACTTAGTAAGCTCGATATGCCACAAAGTACTCTAAATTATGTGTGTGTGTGTGAGTCTGTGTGTGTGCACGCGCGCGTGCGCACAACTGGGGAATGAACCCAGGGGTGCTCTACCACTGGCCTGCATCACCAGAACACCCCTCTTTTTTTGAGTCAGGGTCTCTATAAGTTGCCCAGGCTGGCTTTGAACAAGTGATCCTTCTGCCTCAGCCTCCTGAGTTACTGGGATTACAGGCACAAGCCACTGTGCCAAAAGAAAAGCCCTTATAACCATTACCTCACATGAGCTATGACATGGCCATTATTAGCTTCATCTTACAGGTGCAGAAACAGTCTGAAAATTTAAACTGGTGGGGCATAATGACACATTCCTGTAGTTCTAGCCAATCAGAGGATTGAGGCAGGAGGATCATTTGAGCCTGACCAGGCACTGTGGCGAACACCTGTGTTCACAGCAATTTGGGAAGTTGAGGCAGGAGGATTGCAAGTTCAAAGCCAGCCTTGGCAATTTATTGAGGCCTTAAGCAATTTAGCGAGACCCTGTCTCAACATGAAACATAAAAAAGGTTGGGGATATGACTCAGTGGTTAAACGCCCCTTGGTTCAATCCAAACCCTGGTACAAAAACAAACCAACCAACAACAACAACAAAAATCGTAATGCATCCATTGCTGGGCATGGTGGATCATGCATGTAATCCCAGTGTCATGAGAGGCTGAGGTAGGAGGATCAAAAGTTCAAAGCCAGCCTCAGCAATTTAACAGGTCCCTAAGCCACTTAGCAAGACCCTGTCTCAAAATAAAAAATGAAAAAAGGGCTGGGGATGTTGCTCAGTGGTTAAGTGTTCCTGGGTTCAATTCCTAGTACTTAACAAAACAAATAAATAAATAAAACAAAAACCTTACTATAAGGCTATTAAAAAAAAGAATGCATACAAAAACTATTGACATCTGAATAATGTCTGTATTCTGCTTAACAGTATTATACTGGTACAGTTTTTTGAGGTGATTATATCCGGTTTTGACATTGGCTATATTTATGCAGGATAGGTAAAGGGTACATAGGAATCTTTATGCAAGTTTCTGCAACTTCCTGTGAGTCTATAATTATTTTATTTTTTTTAAATTTGTTTATTGGTGCGTTATAATCATACATAATAGTGGGATTCACTGTTACATGTTCATACATGCACACTATAATTATTTTAAAATAAGGATTCTTTAAAATGAAAGCACAATTTTTCTGTATCCTGATTGTGGTTACATGATTCTATACATGTCTCAAATCTCATTAAACTGTACATACAAAAAGTCAATATTATCATACATAAATTTCTAAAAATGTGGTCAAACAAAGACTTCTTCAGATTAACAAAAGCTGAGAGAATTCATTACTACCAGACCTGTACTCTATGAAATCTTCTTTTAAAAAAGTTTTTAATTGTAGATGGACACAATACCTTTGTTTTATTTATTTTTATGTGGTGCTGAGGATTGAACCCAGTGCCTTACTCAAGCCACTAGGACACCTCTACCTTAAAAATTCATAAACCAAAAGCACACTGCATTTCCAGAGGGATTTCAGAGGTCACTGTCACCATCAGGACTTGAAAGATGCAGGAGTGGTGATTCCCACCACATCCCATCCCCCCCATCTGTTTGGTCTGTGCAGAAGGCTCAGGGGGATGAGTGTGGGTTATTATAAGTTCAGTGACTCTATTGCAGCCACCATCTAGATACGGTGTCATGATCTGGTCCCACGGTCCCAAACCATCATGTGACACACTCACACCCATCGTAAGCCACCATGTGACATGCTCACCTCCATCCCACACCATCAAATGACACACTCCAATCCCCAATTCTGGCACGCAGCTACTGATCTGCAACTTGCCTTCCTTCCCCTTCCCTGTCCATCATGGCCATCACAAGGGACTTTCTTAGATCTGGAAAGGACAGCAAGACACCTTCATTGTCCTGCCTTAGGAGTGTATCAATTCTCTAGATCAACGTCCCAACTTAGTTCACAGAGATCTCGATGACCTTCCTCTTCCATGAGGTACCACCTGGCCCATTACATGGACGTCATCACGCTGAAGTGGTGACTGTCCTACACTCGGTGATCCATGTGCATGTGAAAGGTAGGGGGAGGAAGTCCAGCTGGAATTCAGAGCCTTCTACCTCAGCAAAATATCTAGGGGTCCAGCAGTGTGGGTATGCTGAGATACCCTTCTACAGTTGCTCCATCTGGTACCCCTATGTCCAAGAAAGCAGCATGGTGCCATTGGGCACCTCTGCACTTGAAAGATATTGTATTCTTCATTTGGATGTGTTGCTCTGACCCATTTACTGGGTGATCAAAAAAAAACTGCTCTATCTATCTATCTATCTATCTATCTATAATATATAGATATAGATATAGATCTATATCTATATCTATCTATATCTATCTATCTATCTATCTATCTATCTATCTATATATATATATATTTCAGTACCAGGGATTGAAACTAGGGGTGATCTACCACTGAGCCACATCTCCAGCCCTTTTTTATTTATTTTGAGGCAGAGTCTTGCTAAATTACTAAAACTGGCCATGAACTTGTGATGCTTCTGCCTCAGCCTCTTCAGGCGTGTACCATCAGGCCTTGTTGAAAAACTGCTAGCTTTTTTTTTTTTAGTACTGAGGATTAAACTCAGGGGCACTCAACTGCCGGGCCCCATCCCCAGCCCTATTTTGTATTTTATTTAGAGACAGGGTCTCACTGAGTGGCTTAGTGCCTTGCTTTTGCTGAGATTGGCTTTGAACTCACGATCCTCCTGCCTCAGCCTCCCATGATTCTGGGATTACTGGCATGTACCCCTGTGCCTGCCAAACTTATATGTCACTTTTTCTATATAGCAGGAAGAGAATGTAGAATGTTGGCAATTTTGAGGTCATATAAATGATTATTTGGGTAATGAATAGATCCAGAATTGTGTGTGTGTGTGTGTGTGTGTGTACATGTGCTGGGGATGGAACCCAGTAGGTCTGACCACTGGGCTGCATCCTCTTTACAATCTGAATGAGCCCCAGGGACAAACGCTATCTTGTTAGGGACATCTGTACAGGGGCAGCGACCTCCAGCCTTCTTTCCTGAGATAGATAAGGGGATTTCAAGGTGGGTGTGGAGGAGGCCCCAATCCCATTTGCAGCCTCCTCTTCGCATAGATCAGGGAACTCCGGGGGCTCCCGGTGCTTGGGTGGGCAGAAGCCACCAGCTTTCTCCTAGGTAATGAGCCCGACACACCCCAAACCCCACTGTTTTGGAGGCACCTTCTCTGAGCCCAGCAAGCCCCAGAGGTAAGCCCTCCTGCAGGACTGCTTCTGTGACTCTTGCAGAAAGCCACGCCTCATCCTGGGGTGGACGTCACATCTGGGATGTGACCATGCCTGGGCCACCCTGGCCATCAGCTGCCCTGGGTGACAGGTGTGTGCTGTTGGTGGCTTCTTTTCCTTCTGTTCAGAGGCTGACCACAGCTGATATGACATCTGACACTAGAGCCCTGCGTCTTGCTGAGGTGGACATTAGGGTTTTGATTGATGTTGCCTAATGCAGACTGGAGAGTGGCCAGGGGGCTCTGCACTCTCCAGGTGCTTTGAGCAGAGGAACACCCCAAAGAGGAAACCCATGACCTCCACAAGAGGCTTTGCAGAGATCCAGGAAACCCAAGGGTCTTCCTCTTCACTCAACCCTTTCAAGTCTCCCTCTGCAAGCTTTGGTTTTGACCGACCGCTAGACTCCTGCATCCAGCCACCACTCATCCATCCACTCTCAAACATGTAGACTGCCTCAAATAGTCATTTGCCTACACTCATAAAAATCAGTTCGTCTCCTTGTGTTTTAGAATTAAAATGTGGCCACTCCCTGGATCCTGAATTTGAACTTAATATAAACTACAATTTGGGACCACATGTTCCTCCAGCAGGACACTCAAGAGAATGTGGCATTCTGATTTTGAGGATGCCGATCACTTGGTTCACAATTTACATTTGTTGGAAAAAATCTGCAAGTTTGTGCATTCCCATTACCACTTAATATGAGTGTTAAGTTCAGGTTTACTCCATTCTGTGTACCCTATTCACCCAAAGGGGAAAACCTCTCCCGTAATGGCGACAATTTATTTTGAAGGTTACAGGGACTGTGATTTACCACTTCAACTGCATTTTTTTCTGAAGCTTCCCTCTCCAACAAATCCATTCCAGTCAGAACAGCCATTAGCAGTTATGCAGTAAATGAGGGCAGAGGCAAGACCTGAACCCAGGACTTCTGAACCCAGGACTTCCATCTCCAGAGCCCATGTGCTGATTCCCTAGAACATTTCAATTCTTTTTTCTTTTTGGAGACGTATTGAGGACTAAATCCTGGGGTGCTTTACCATTAAGCCACATCCCCAATCCTTTTTACTTTTATATTTTTGAGACAGGGACTCACCAAGTTGCTGAGGCTAGCCTCGAACTTGAGATCCTCCTGCCTCAGCCTCCTGAGTGGCTGGGATTACAGGCGTGTGCCACATCAGACTAGAGCACTTCTAATAGTGAGAAGATGTGCTTTCTGCCGTGGATAGGCCCATCTGTGTCCCATCTCACTCCTGATTAGTCAATGACATAACCTTCTGCTGGACAGCTATGTATAACCAAGGACGGATTGGCGCTGCCGTCCCGGCTCCCACTGCCTCACACCAGCCCTGCGATCCTTCATTTTTCACAGAACCAGCAGCCAAGCCCAGGCCCGGCCCAGCCCCAGGCACTGCCCAGTGTGTCCGGTCCCAAGCAGGTCCCAACAGAACGAACGGGCAGATATTCACTACTGGAAAACAGGAAAAACAGCAGACAGATGTAGCTCCACTAGCAAGACCCTGGGGTCATTCCAGCCCCCCCCCCCAGTTTAAAAATAAATAAAAGCAGAAGAGAGCAAATACCAAGGAGCTTGCATTGTTCAGCCTGGAAATGGAAACTAGGACCAGGGTGTGGCCTAGGGGCAGAGTTTCCACCCAGCAGGCGTGAGGCCTTGGATCTGAGCCCCAGCCCTTCAAACGGAAACCAACATTGACACAGACAAATTAGAATAGAACCAGCAAATAGCAGAGGAGGGCTCTGGGCTGCAGGTGTAGCTCAGGTCCAGACCTGCCTAGCATGCAGGAGGGCGGGATCCATCTCCAGCACCTCCCCCTGCTGGCCCACAAGGTGGTGCAGGTCGAGTCTGAGTATTTCAAACCATTGGAAGTGAGTGGGGGAGGGAGGGACTGGCCTCCAATGATCAGCAATGAGCTTGCATTCTGTAAGAGCACCCTTAGCCTTGGGTGGCAAGGCAGCAGGGTCCCTGGGCCCAGAGTTAGAAGTCCTCCTGGACTGGGGGCAGAGTCCTGGACTCTGCACTCGGGTCACCCAGATTGCTTTGAACCCTGGGCTTCTTCAGAGAAATTGACTACAGATGTGTCCTGGGGTGTTCCCAGCCTTGGAGAGGATGGAGAGTCAGGCTCCTGATGACCCAGTGACCCAGTGAGCTCCTAGCACGTGCCAAGTACTTTCCATACAGTTTTCAAATCTCCATGCCAGACTGGACCGACTGGTCATTCTTAGCTCAGAGACACTGGTGTTCACAAGAGAAGCCATGTGCCCAGTGAGACCCAGACTAAGAGCTCTGGGTGGGACGGGCAGGAAGATTTTCAGCAGTCCCCTAGTATCCACAGGATATTAATTTTTTTTTCTTTTTTGGTACTGGGGATTGAACCCAGGGAGTCTCTACCACTGAGCCACACCCCTAGCCCTTTTGCTTTTATTGGGAGACTGGGTCTGACTAATTGCTGAGGCTGTCCTTGAACTTGAGATACTCCTGTGTCGGCCTCCTGGGTCACTGGGATTACAGGCGTGTGCCACCACACTCATCCCTCCTTTTATCTTTTAATTTTGAGCCTGATATAAGAGGTTGAGCCTGGTATAAGGGACTGAGCCGGGCACTTTACCACTGAGCTACAGCCCTGCTCCGAGGAATAGAATACGCAGGAGGATGTCAACCTGGGCCATGGTGAGGAGCCTAACACACCTGGCAGGCTGGGCTTCCTGCCCCTTGAGAGCCACTGTCATGTAGGAAGCTCAGCCCTCCTGAGATCACCAGGCTGAGAAGGAGGCCCTGGTGGGCATCAGGCCACATACAGAAGAGGACCAGAGGGCGCTGAGGTACATACCAGCCACTCAGGAGGCTGAGGCAGGAGGAACACAGGTTGGAGGTCAGCCTTAGCAACTTAGCAAAACCCTGTCTCAAAAAATAAATAAATAAAAAAGGACTGGGGATGCAGCTCAGTCATAAAGCACCCCTGGGTTCACCTCATACCAAAAAGAGACCTCCTGAGGGGAGGTCCTACTCGTGGGAGCAGAGACGTTGTTCCTGATGTGCCTCTCAAATTCCCGAGCCAGGAACACTGAGCAACGGTTCCAGATCTACACGGCCCAGCTCAGGTGTGTCCTACGGCCCTGGACACCTGGAACATCCCAAGTCCTAATCTAAGCCAAAGTCCCATCTTGGCCTCAAAGAACTGGTGGGGCTGGGGCGGTGTCTAGGAGGTACAGATGAAGAGTGCTCACCCAGCCCTGCGAGGCCCTGGGCTTTGGTCCCAGTTCTACAAAAATCCATTAAACAAAACCAGGCGCCAGGTGGATCTTAACAACTGGATCCCACACTTCCTGCTGAGAAGCCTCCAATCCCTCTATGTGTTTCTGTTACTCTTGGAACAAATCCGAGCCCTTTCCCATGGCCTCTGAGGCTTTGCAGAGAGACCTGTCACCTCTCAATGCACCACCCAGGGACAAAAGTAGCTCCAGAATATGCCAGGCCTTTCTTGCCCGGGGCTCCTCTCCTTCCCGCAGCCTTGCCTGGAGAGGGTGGGTCACTTACCAGGTTGAGATGACTTCCTAGGTCCACTAGGGCCTCCTGCCTGACCCTAGGCTTTTCTTTTTTCTGTCCTAGTTCCTGAGCCGGTTTTAACCACCTCTGGCCCCAGCTCTGGGAACACGGCAGGTGCCGAAATCCAGGTGCCTGGGCCTCAGCAGATGCTCACTGAGCGAATGCAGCTGCGCTGATAGGGACTCTCAGTGTGCTCCTGACAGGCAGGGCCTGGTGTGGGTGGAGAGGAGACAAGGTAAAGGTTATTTCCAGGGGATCTGCTCAGCAAACTTGCTTAAGAAGATTGTTAACAAATATGAGCTGGGGCCTGAAGCCAGAGAGCAGCTTTGACCACCAGCCCTCGGAAGGCCGATTTTTCATGTCTGAAGCCGCAGAGGGTGAAAGGAGATTTGGGATCAAGAAATGGGGGTCAAAGCATGGATCCCTATCATCATGGCTGCCATCACCTAGAGTCTTTCAGTGTCAGGGTTCTTCCTACAGGGGCATTTCCCAGGCAACGCTGAGCCCCAGACAGCACCAGGGCCCTTTATCCTAAAAAAAGCATCGTCTAAGGAACAGTGACATTTTAAAGAATGTTAGATAACAGTCAGGCATGGTGGTACATGCCTGTAATCCTAGAAACTAGGGAGGGTGAAGCAGGAGGATTGCAGGTTGGAGGCCGGCCTCAACACTTGAATTTAGCAAGACCACAGCAATGTGTTAAGACCTTGTTTAAAAATAAAAAATAAAAAGGACTGGGGATAAAGCTCAGTGGTAAAGGGCCTCTGAGTTAAATCCTCCATACAAATAAAAGTGGGTCAGATAACAGTTTTAAGTGGTGGCTCTTTTGGACTAATTTATGCTCTAGGCCCTAACACACTAGACTGAAAATCAAAATGTAGTAACCCATACTATACTCAAACAAAAATTAAGCTGATATAGTATCTTTGTAGGAATCAGGATAGAAAGAAGACAAAACTTGAATTCCCAAAGAGTCCATTTCAATGGCATGACAAGTTTTTTTTTTTTTTTTTTTAAGATGGACACAACACAATGCCTTTATTTATTTATTTATTTATTTATTTTATGTGGTGCTGAGAATCGAACCCGGGTCCTGCCGGGTGCAAAACGGGCGCTCTGAGACACAATTCTAGCCCCACATGACAAGTTTTAATCCTTATCTTTTTTGTGCAATCAAAAATTTAATAAGAGGGATGTGGATGTTGTTTTGTGGAACAGTGCTTGCCTGGCATGCATGAAACCGTGGGTTCATTCCCTGCTTAAAAAAGAAAAATTACTAAAAAACATACTATTTTTTAAAAATGTGTACTGTAGATGGATCCCAGCAGTGCTTTACCACTGAGCCACATACCCAGCTCTTTTTATTTATAATTTATTTATTAAAATAAATGACACAGGCTTTGTGCCACCTGAGTCTTTTTTTTAATATTTATTTTTTAGTTTTTCGGTGGACACAACATCTTTGTTTGTATGTGGTGTTGAGGATCGAACCCGGGCCGCACCCATGCCAGGGGAGCGTGCTACCGCTTGAGCCACATCCCCAGCCCTCTTTTTATTTTTTATTTTGAGACAGGGTCTCACTAACTTGCCCAGGCTGGCCTTGAACCTGCTATCCTCCTGCCTCAGCCTCCCAAATTGCTGGGATAATAGGCTTGTGACACTGTGCCAGACCAGCAAACTACTCTTTTTACTATTTTTTACTATTTACTTATTTTAACTAGATTAACTTCTTGCTTCATGAAGCCCCATAGGATGGAAGAAAACTAAGTCCAGTATTTAAAATATGTTTCACTTGATTCCAGATGTAAAGATAATTTAAAATTAAAAAGAATTTCTGAAAAATCAGTCTGTTTAGAATCATAAAAAATTGAACACATGTATATGGAACACATTTAAATGAGCATGTAAATAATTAAATTATTATTAAGTTTAATTTTTTTTTCTTTTGGGTACTAGGGATTGAACTCAGGGGCACTCGACCACTGAGCCACATCCCCAGTCCTGTTTTGTATTTTATTAGAGACAGGGTCTTACTGAGTTGTTTAGTGCTAAATTGCTGAGGCTGGCTTTGAACTTGCGTTCTTCCAGAATGCTAGGCAAGCATTCTAGAACTGAGCCACACCCCGGGTCCACCTCCCTGTCTGTACCTGTGTTTTGGAGACTGTAATTGGCCCTCTCCCAGCCCATTTCTTGAGGAGTATTCCCATTTTAAGCTGCCCTCCTTTGTGAATGGTGGTCAGAGGATAGGGGAAAATTTTTTATTTCTCATTTATTTCTGGATTTCTCTTTTTCTTTCTTTATTGGTGATTCTGGGGGTTGAATCCAGCACCTTCAGCATGCTAGGCAGGCGCTCTACCGCTGAGCTGCATCCCGTGCCCCATGGTACCTTGGTTTATAAAAGAACGAAATTTTGGTATTGCCAAATGTGTTTATCTTCTTTATGTTTTTCTTTTTGTGGTTTTTAAAAGGTGGCTTTGCTGGTATGAGGTTGTGACTCAGTGGTACAGCGCTTGCCTAGCTCATGTGAGGCTCTGGGTTCCATCCTCAGCACCACATGAAAGAAATAAAGGGGAACTGGGGTTGTGGCTCAGGGGTGGAGCACTCGCCTAGCATGTGCAAGGCCCGGGTTCAATTCTCAGCACCATATAAAAATAAAAAAATTAAAAATAAAGGTATTTTATTTAAAAAAAGAAAAAGAAATACAGGTATTGTGTGTCCAATTACAGTAACAATAAATGCTAAAAATAGGTGGCTTTGCTAATCCAAAGTTATAAACAGATTGTTATATTTTATCTAATACATTTATAATTTTAGTCTGTTTAGGTTTCTAATGCATAGAGAACTTCCTGATGTACACAGTAGGAAGGAATTCCATCTAAATTCAGTTTTTCTCAAATGGATCTCCCAACACCATTTATTAAATGGTTCATTTCTCCACTCACGAAGTGCTTCCTCTATCTTACACTAATTCCTATATATGTGCAGGGTTGTCTCTGGCTTCTGGTCTATTCCAGTTTGGTACCTGTTCCTAACCTACAGCAGCTCTCATTTACCATTGCTTTATAAATATTTGCATATGGAATATAGCTCCTTCGTTGTTTCAATTTTTTTTTCAGAATTGTCTTGATTGTGCTTTTTCCCTTTCATGTGAAGCAGCTCGTCAAATTCTATGCAAAATTATCTTGGGGTTTTGGCTGAGAGTACGCTGAAATCACACATTAATTTTGGGAGAGCTGGCATTGAATATTACATTGGAATTTTCCGCCCACCGGCAGGGTGCTCAAGGGCATTCTCTGATGGTCTTTGGTAGTTTCTCAGTTTTCTCTTCTGAGGTTTTCCAAGTTCTGGTTGGGCTCTTCAGTGGACCAAACTCTTTTGAAGTTTAAAGTCTGTCCTAACCCCCTGCTCCCGCACCCTTTCAGAGGCCTCTGCAGGCCCTTCTGCTTACACGATTGTTACAGATTGCTTACTTTTTCCAGCTGTTCCCAAGTTACATCCTGTGTGTTTCCACATGTGTCAGGAGAAGTCTGAAGGGCCAGGCTGGGGTTTCAAGTCCTGCTTGGAGGGGAGAACAAGGTTGGGCGAGGATCTAGGAAGATGAGAATGGCAAGGGGCGCTGGGACCCCAGCCTGGGGAGGAAGGAGCCTGTCCTTAGTCCCTGGGAGGTGGCCTGTCTGGAGGGAGGGCATCTGCAGGCCCAGGGCTGGGGGAAGGGTGGCTAAAAGCTCCCTTCTTGGGAAAAGGATGGGCAGCAGCCAGCTCCTCCATCCTGTGCCTTCATGTGTGTGTGTGTGTGTGTGTGTGTGTGTGTGTGTGTGTGTGTGTACGCGCATGCGTGTTCTGCACACGTGGAATCCCTGGGGCATTTTGTTTCTAGCGGCTTCTCACGTTTTCCAAGCAAGCAGCCTGGGTTCGGAACCCAACTCAGCCACTTCCTGCCCTGCAACTCAGTGTCCCTGAATGACACCTCCTCTGAGCATCAGGGCTGAGAAATTCTCTGTCCCACAGACTGTGAGCTCCAGGGGAGGCAGGTGAGAATTCTTGCACATGGATGCACTCCAATAGGCACATGACTCATGGCGGGTCTAAACAGAATTCATGCATCCATCCTGCTGGGGAGGGGTGTGCCCTCTGTGCAGAGAACATTCCAGCCTGAAGGACAAAAGGGACCCAGAGCCTCAGTGGGAAAGGGCTTGTTTGGGCTCCAGAAAGAAGCTGGAGGCCTGGGGTGTGGCTCAGTGGGGCGCTTGCAGCCTGAGGCCTGGTTAATCCTGGCACTGCCCCAGACAAAACAGGACACAACAGGGTCAAACACAAGAGGTGGGAGCCAGTGACAGAGAGGGACCTGCTCTTTTAACAGGCTGCTCTCCTGAGGACAAGAGGTGGAGGGGAGGGGGCTCTCCCAGCTGCCCCGGAGAGAGACACTGGGGCCTATGGGCCTCGCAGGCCCCTTCACACCTCATGGGGACAATCTGAGCTCAAAGCATATCACTCTCTCTGGCATCCTCACTGTCGCCCATACCTGACAGTTACAAAGACAGAAGAAGAGAGTACATTGTAGGTCTTATAGCCAGAGAAACAGAGAAATGACCTACTCCTTTTAAAGACAGGTAGAGTCAGGCTGGGCTTGGTGACCCACACCCGTAACCCCAGAGACTTGGGAGGCCAACACCTGAATTGTCGTGTAGGCCACCGTGTTTGTGGTACCTAGTTACAACAGTCCTAGTAAACTAATACCCTCTGGAAGCAGAGGAAAGCCTGTGTGAGCCCCCCCCCATGCAGACCTGAAGCTTCCTAGAGGAGGTGATGGTGAATGGGGCACTGAAGGATGGTAGGAGTTCACCAGGTGGGGAAGTCAGAACATTCCAGGCAGCAGGAAGAACACATGTAAAAGCCAGCAGAGGCTGTTTTTTGGACCTCTTTGAATTTCCTGCCTGCCCTGCCCAAGCATCTGAGATCCAGAAACTCTTTTGCTCTGAGATAATGGAAAGATGACGTTGACCAGGGAGCCCCTTGGGCCCAGGCCATGAGATGCATCATTCTCACGGGTAGGGGGTGCACACAAGCCTGCCCATGAAGCCTGGCTGGCTGTGGGGGTGCTGGCTAGGTGGGTGCAGGCAGGAGGAAGCTCCAGCTGTTCCTCAGGGTCCAAAGCCTCTTCCTAGTGAGGCTAGGGTGGGCCGCTCTGGGCTGGCTGGGGCTTTCTTGTGGTTCCAAAGGATGCACAGCACCCTGGAAGGACACTCAGACACAAGTGGCTCTTGATACAAGTACTTTATTTTAATTACAATAGTGACACACAAAACTACAGTAGCACGAAACATAATACAAAAAATAGATTCTCACCTCCAAACCCCACACCCAAGTGCCCACAGAGAAGCAAGCCCGAGGCTCCCCTGGTCTTGGGAGTGCAGCTGCCCATTTCCCCTTGGCCTTGACACTGTGGAGGGGCAATGGGAGTGGGGACGCTGCCTCTGCGTGGGCCTGGACTTCTCCCCCTGCCCCGCACATCCTGACGGGGAGTGCCATCTCCATTCCCTCTGGCTAGACTCCAGCCCAAGACACTTGTATCTGGCTGGTAGCACTGACAGTTTCCTGGACCACCCTTCCTTGGGGAAGGCAGGAGGGTGGGGCAGCGGAGGCACAGGGAGGCGCAGGGATGGAAAAGGCCCACCTCCCAGGTGGCTGGCTCTAGCTCCTTCCCTGGTTCCTTCTTCTCTTTCTCCCAAAGAGCTCCCAGGCCTTGAACTTGTTTGTGAGGAACAGGAGCCTCACCTGGAGTCCACTCACAAGCCTCCTGCTGACCTGAGCTGTCTGTGCCTCTTGGACAAGGCTTCCTCAGTAAGGGGCGCGCCAAGTCTCTCACAGGAGCTGCTGTGCGGCTGCAGTTGGGTCCACCTACCTGGTGGAGCCTGAGCATCCGCTGTTGGGAGGAGCTGTGGCCTCTAGGAAGGGGTGACCTTCTTGGTCTCTTGACTCCACGGGCCAGACTGCGCTGAGGAACCCTTCCCTTAGCCTCCTGTCTAAGGAGGGGAGCCTGTCCAGCTGCAGGGGCCGTCCTGATCTAAACCAGGGGGCCTTGATGGCTGGAGCGCAGGGTGAGGGCAGCAGCATCTACCTTCTACTACCCAGGGCCACAGTCCTGCAGGCCATAGCTCCTGGGGGCTGATGGGTGGCCCTGTGAGCATCAGGAGTGGGAGTATGGCCTTGGGTTCCAATCAGGACACTTGGGGGCTCCACTGAGGAGGCCAGGAGCCACTGGGGCAAGGGTCATCTCCTCAGCACGGCCCAGGCCGCAGCCTCAGATAAGGCACTAGAAAACTGGTCTGGAAGCTGACCAGGCTGGGGGCTGAGGACGGAGCTCAGGGGAGGATCTGGACCCTTCTGGAGACAAGAATGGCAGTCTCTTTCCCCCTTCCCTTGGGGGAGAGGGATCCTGCAAGGCAGAGCCCAGAATGGCTGGGGTGGGGGGTTGCTACAGAGAAGCAACAGGTCCCACGGGGTGACCCGAAGAGGAAGGGCCAAAAGAGAAGGTCTATGGGCAGCTGCGTGCATCTGGTGCTGGAGGGCCCTGTGCTCCAGATCCAGGGCGCTTGGGTGCCCTCAGACTATGCTGGGGACCCTGACCTGGCTTCATCTGCCATAGCCATCAGTCCCCTGCTGTGACTGTGGGGATGAGGTCTTCCTTACTGGGGTTTCCATGGTTGAACTCTGGGGGCAGGGGCAGCAAGCTGAGAGCAGCTGGCCATAAACTGGGCCTCTGCCTGGCTCCCACCTCGAAGTAGAGGTCTGGAACTGCCGTGTACTGAAGAAAGAAGCAGAGACACAGGATGGGAGCACGCCCAGAGGAAACTCAGAAACTCAGACCCCTCCAGGTGAAGGGATGGGTCGGCAGGCCCAGGGCCAGAGTGTGGGCTCGGAGCTGTAGGCTCCGCCCCTCTAGAGGCCTCTAACCTGCTGGGCCCAGCAACAACTGTCTCCTTCAGGCGCCTGACAGTGTCACAGTGCTGCAGGATGCCTCGGCAGTAGTTCCCATGGGCAAGAAGTATCTCCATCACTGTCCTGCAGGACTGTGATGATGGGTGTGTTCTCCGTGTGTTCTATACCCACCCTGGCCAATATGGTAGACTCTGGTGACAGGTGGCTACCGAGCATCTCAAATGTGATAGTGTAATTAAATTTTAATTAAGTTTTGATGAATTAAATAGCCCCCCCCATGGCTGGTAGCTAACAAATTGGACATCACAGATTTAATGAACCACGCTGGAATCTAGCTCTGAAATGTCAGGGGACAGGTGTTATCACACCCCTACCCCTGGGCAAGGCCTCTCAGCTCCTGACAGGTGCAAAGCCCTCCTCCAGGTCCACTCTGTACCCAAGGGCTTCGATAAAACACTGGGCCCTCAGGGGCAGGCCCCTTCCTGTGGGCCCTGCCTGAGCTATCTCAAGGAGACTCTGGGTCTCGCACCATGATGACCCTGGGGTGTCTGAAATTATTCTCAAGAAACATGGCTGTGGAATGAGTCTCCTATTCTCAGAAGTAATTTTAATAGTCTTAGGTTTTAAATAGAACCATGATGAAAGGTTATTATAATTTCAAAAATGCCTGAATTTCAGAAATTTCACTCATGAGAAGATAGGAAACTATCATTTGGGGCAAAATCACAACCCACTTAATGGGGTGATGTGCTGAAGGTTCTGGCAGCAGGGAGGCAGCAATCCCCCTCTGCCTCAGTGGAGTGTCACCGTGCATTTGGGATGGCTGCCTCCTCGTTCCCATCCCCATCTCAAGGTCAAAATTTGAGGTCCAAGTTTTCTCTGAGGAGGTCAGGGTACAACCCTGAAGACAGGTGGCCGCTCTGGAGCAGGAGCAGGGGTGTGAGGGGCTTCACATTTCTACCCACCTCGTGGTGTTTTAGGGCCACGATGCTGGCCAGCTGACCCCAGCCCTGTGGGCTCTGGGATCAGGGTCAGGTGGTGCTGCACCTTTTAGGATCTGCTTCCCCAAGACCTTTTTCTTTTTAAAATTTTTTAGTTGTAGATGGACATAATATCTTTCTATCTTTCTTTCTTTCTCTCTCTCTCTCTCTCTCTCACACACACACACACACACACATGCAGTAACAATCCCCAAATATAGCCATCTGTCTTTCCTTCACACATAAACACACAGGCATGCAGAATCCATCCCTTCCCCCTTTTCTCTCTCTCTCTCTCTCTCTCTCTCTGTCTCTCTTTCTTTCTTTAATGTGGTTCTGAGGATCGAACCCAGGCAAGCACTCTGCCACTGAGCCAACCTCAGCCCCCCTGCCCCCCCTTTTATGTAGTGCTTGGGTTGAACCAGTTGGAGTCATGATGCGAGGCCAGCGTTCTCCCACTGAGCTAATCCCCTGATGGCTTTCATGATGCCAGGTCAGCCTCCCTGCCTCCAGAAGCCCTGGGTGTCCCGCCCACTTTGGCCCCTCCCCAAGTGGGCACTTGGGATGGCAGGGCGTAAGCCACTCACGTCATTGAACACTTTGTCCAGTTCCTTGGGGTCCATAATGAAGTTGGGGTAGCCTATCATGTTGTAGATGGCGTTCACCTAGAAGGGAGGGACACAGAACTGAGCACCTGCGATGCTGGCCAGCTGGCCCCAGCTCTGTGGGCTCTGGGCTCAGGGTCAGGTCAAGGGGCGGGGGATCAGGCACCTCCCCACTTAGGACTTTCACATCTCTTTTTGGAAACATTCCCTCCTTGCCTATCTTTTTAAAAAATATATATATTTATTTTAAGGTGGACACAATATCTTTTTTTTTTTTTACTTTTATATGGTGCTGAGGATCGAACCCAGTGCCTCACACAGGCGAGGCGAGTGCTCTACCTCTGAGCCACCACCCCAGCCCCCAGTTAATCTTTTGGGTTTCTGATTAAATGTTGCTTCCCCAAGGGAAGCTGCTATGGTCCAAATGTGTCCCCAAAGTTCAAGGGTTGGAACCTTTGGCAGGTGATGAGTTTCCGGGGCTCCGTCCCCCACCGCTGGGAAACTGGGAGCTGTGGAGGGAGCGGGCACCACAGTGGCTTGGTCCACCTCTCTTGCGCGTGCTCTCCTGCCTGTCCACCTTCAGCCAAGAGATGTGTGACACTGGGCTTCAGGCTGTCCCCTCAGCCTGCTAGACTGGTCACAAGGCAGGACAGCATCCATGCGTGCCCAGGGGACAGGCTGGCCTCTCCTAGCCCTGCTCTCTCTCTGCTGCTCTCGCCCAGTGCAGGAAGCCTGGGTGCCCGAGCCCCTGGGCGGCCTTACCTTCTCCTTGGCTGACTTCTGGGTGTCCTCATCCATCCACTTCAGTGTGCTCAGGCTCTCCTCAAAGGCCTTCTTGATCTCCAGGATTATCTCGCTGGCCTGAGGAGACAGATGTTGCACCCTCAGCTCTGGGCACTGGCCCCCTGGATGCAACCAGTGCCCCAGGCAGGATGACACTGGACCCGAGGTCAAACTGAGGTGGGCTCAAGGCCTCGGGTTCTGCAGAGCAGGCTGAGAGGGTGGCCATGGCTGTGCTTCCAGACAATGTTCCTAACATGGATATCCCTTGAGACAAGACGGGCCTTCCGTGCACTGGTCTCTGTGTTCAAATGAGCTTGGATGTGCCTTGGGGAAGCAGAAAGGTCCGCAGCAGGACTTTTCGGAGCCTTTAGCATGGTGGAGTGCTCTTTTGGAGCCATCCAGAAGACATGGCCTCTCCCAGGCTGATGGGATCCTTTTTGATGGAATAGAGCTTTAACACCCAGAGAACTTGATCTGAGGAGCACTCAGAAAGGCCACACTCAGGCGCAAATGGCAGCTGTTGAGGGTGACGATGCACGGGCAGACCCAGGGGCCAAAGATAGAAGATGGAAGGATTCTGGGGAAGGGGAAGGCAAGAGCCGTGGGGCTGGGGCCAGACAGACCTGGATTCAGATTCTGCCTCAGCAGATGTGATAAATAATCGCTGCCATTGACTGTAGCTTATTTTGGGCCAGGTGTTCTTTACGTGTAGCATCTCATTTTGTTATGGCCAGGCTGTGTGGGCAATGACCACACAGACTCCATTTTGCCCTGAGACTCCACATCATGTAAGAAACACTTCTCCCGTGGAAAAGCTCCGCCTCTGCACCCATCAGCGAGCGGTTGCCTAGCATAGCACGTTAGGCGACACAGATGGCAATTCTTATATAACGTGAAAGTGTCCCCTCTTCAGTTCCCATTTTTCTTGGACAATCTACCCTGTCAGAGGTGGACTGTCTAGATGTTAGTAGCCATTCTTTAACTTGTCCTCGACTAGGGACATTTTGGCCCACCCTCTTTACTGCTTATGATTTTAGATCTTATGATGTTTGTTTATGGTTTTGGGTCATAGCAACAGCCACTTATGCGTTAATATGGTTTTGGACTACAAAAGGTGTGCTCGAACCCTGGGAGGGGGTGGAAGGGTGTGGACTAGCAGCCTGGCCCTTGGCCTGTCTCTTGCTTTAAGATCCACTTGGTGATTTATTGCAATCTCACCTTAACAATTTAACAACCCTCTGCAGATGGGACAGCCCTACTTTCATGTCCCAGGTGAAGGGAGAACACCGCTCAAGTCACCCAGCCAAGTGACAGAGCCAGAATCTGAGCTAGGGGCTGGCTGTCTCCCCAGCACTCAGCCATGATGATCCTCTACCTGCCCGAATAATTCTGTCACCCTCAGAGTAAGAAAAATGTCACTTCCAGGTCAACATTACCTGGTGGGGTCCTTCACAGCCCCAGGAGGTAGAGATGGCTGTGGTAGCCTGTGGGGTCACTGGGAAGATCAAATTAAATAACACAAACTGGCCTGGCGCTCAACCACGGAAGTCATTAGTAAGTCATTCCCTGCAGCCTGAGAAGACGGCCTCTGAGTTAAAGAAGGCCCCAGGATCCTGTGGCCTGGAGTAGGAAAGGCCCAGGGCAGAGCAGAGTGTGGGCTGTCAGGCTGGCGGCAGGGTGGGGGGTGGTCCAGCAGATGCGATGCCCACTCTGTCCACAGGGGAGGTACTTACTATGTTCTTGCTGTCCTCGGTGAAGGTCACTTTGACAAACATGGGGTCCAGGGCAAAGCCCAGGTTGTTTTCCGTGTCACTCATGCAAAACTTCCAGCGAGGAAGGCAGGTCTGAAAAACACGAGCGCAGAGGGTCACTGGGCCCAGTCCTCCTTCTCCCAAGGCCTGGCTGGGAGGTGGCGCCATAGGAGGCCTGTGCTTCCCCCCAGAACTCCAGGGAGACAAACCTCTTCTGGCCACAGAAGTTACTTTAGGCCACAGACACCCCTCATGGCCACCATCTACTGTCTCCTGAGTACCAGCCTTTGTGCTTGGCACTTCACGAAGGTCTGCCACTGAGCACCCCTAGTGGGCAGCGATGGGCCACTGGACAGACAAGAAGCAGAAATTCAGTAAGGGCAGTCACTGGTCCAGTAGGTGACAGTGGGTAGGGGTGCCACAGGGATGGGAACTCTGACATGCCTGGTCCTCCATCTGGGGCTCCCGCCAACTCCACCTGGTCCTGCCTCCTGGAGGACACAAGGAATCTTGGAGGCACAGAACCTCAGGAAGCTGCCTGTCCACCTGAGCAACGGCAACCTTCCCAGAAGGCCAGGGGCCCAGCCCCATTTACAGCCTCCTAGAGAGAGAAGGCCACAGTGACATCACAAAACTTCAATGTCGGCTTTTTTTTTTTAATGTGCTAAGGATGCCAGGCAAGTGCCTCACCACTGAACCGCATGCCCACCCCAACTCCAGCTCTTTCCTTATATTTTATTTTGAGATAGGGTCTCTCAATGCTCATTGCCCAGAATGGCCTTGAATTTGCAATCCTCCTGCCTCAGCCTCCCCAGCAGCTTGGATCACAGGTGTGTCACTGTGCCGGGCTTAAGTTGGTTCTTCCTCAGTCTCACCCACAAGCAGTGCTAGCCCACAGGACACCTCAGTATTAACCAGAAATGGTCCTTGAGCTGCAGCTCCCCAGAGCATGGGCTGATAAAGAGCACCGGGAGGGTTTCAGCCTCGCTGTCCCTCTGCCCGGCCATCCCTCCATGGACAGTGTGTATGACCAGGTGTGATGACCCTGCTTATGGAAACCAGTCCGGCTGCAGGGTCCTCTTAACCCTGAGGAACAGGCGTGACAACCAGCTCGGGGCAGCCTGCTTCACACCAGCCCTACTGTGAACAACCCAAATGCCCATCGGCAGACAGATGGATAAACAAAATGTGTTGTTTTTCTACAGCGACATACCACTTGGCAGCACGGAGGAACCAGCTACTCAGAGATGCCACAACATGACGAATTCCACAGACTCACTAAGCCAGGCGCGGCCAGGCAGACAGTGTAGGACTCGGCTGCCCATCTTCAGCACCTTGGGGAGACGCAGGAAGGGGCCCGAGGGCATGCCGGGTAACTGGGTCCACAGAAACCTTGTTTGTCCTGACCGGGCTGGTGGTCACACGCACGACTTCATTGTCACAAATCAACCAACTGTATCCTTCACCCACACTCTATGCACATGTTTGTGCATATTGTTTTTAAGTGCTGGGGGTTGAACCCAGGGCTTCACACATGCTAGGCGGGCTTGCTTTCTTTTTTTCTTAGTGGGGTGCTATGGATGGAACCCAGGGCCACCCTAACACCACACTAGTCTATGTCTCAAATTTTTATTTTGAGACAGGGTCTCCCTGGAATTACCAGAGTGTGCCACCATGGCCAGGAATACTGAATACTCTATTGTATGTAAATTATGACTTAAAACATTTTTTTTCTAGTCAAGAAGGAAGGGAAGGCCATTCGAGTCTAAGTGTAGCCCCTGGATTCTGCTTAGCTGTCCCAACCTGTGTCCGTTTCAATGGCTGCTTTCTGCTCCCCTCTCCCTCCTGCCCGCCGCCCTGCCAGCCACTGGGCAGCCCACAGCTGGACACAGACTTGGCCTGGATATGCTGAGGCCAAGCACATACTGGGTCACAGCTAGGGAGTCTCCAACTTTGAGGCTGGGCAGAGGCTCTGACGGCTGGATCACGGGCAGATTCTTATTGTCTTCTGCCCGGTGTCTCTGGAGAAGCCCATTCACTTTACACACACGCATTTGTGTCCTGAGTGACTCCCCTGCTCGGGGACTGTGCCAGGTCTCAGGAATTTAGAGCTGAATCAACGGCGGGCCTGCCCTTGAGGACTCTGTGGAAATGCCCAGAATATCCAGCAGGAGACAGAGGTGCAGTAATGATGTCAACAGCCGTGACAGCACCGAGCGCCTGAGAGCCCAGGGTGTGCAGGCCGCACACCTAGAATGCTCCAGGGAGACTAAGGGAGAGAAACGAGGCACAGAGAGGTTAAGTCACTGGCCCAAAGGGAACACCCAGGGAGTAAGTGCTGCGGTGGGCTTGAGCCCAGAGAGTCTGGCTCCAGTGATTTCCCGCAAAAAGGCCACTCTGACTGCCTACGACAAAGGTTTTGGAATGAGGAGAAAACTCTTTGAAACAAGAAAGGGTCAGGCAGGTTCATCTGACGTGGGGGCCACCCCCGGGCAGAAAAGGAGGGCCAATAGGCCCCTGAGGAGGCTGTGCGACGTGTAGCCTCTTCACCATAACCCGAGGAGCACCAGCAGGGAGTGGAGAGGGGTCCCTCCTTCCCACCAAGATCTGCGGATTGTAGGCAGGTAGCACGAGGACAGCCAGCCAGGCGTGCAGCAGAAGCTTCCGCCTTTGGAACCGACTTTACGGCCCGAAGAAACGGAGCCCAGGGATCACCTTTTCACCTTTTCACAGACGGGAAGACCAAGTCCCTGCCCCATTTAAGTGACCCGCCCAAGGCTGTGTGGTAAGAAGCAGAACCTCCCATTCAAATCTCTGCCCAGCCTCCCCTGCTCTGCAGCCGGGGCACTCCCAGCCATTCTCTGAGCCTTAGGTACATGAGGGCAGGTCAGCCCTGGCACCTCCCAGGCAGGCAGGGCTCCTGGGCACAGACCCATCCCACCCATCTTGGTATTCCCACACTGGGCTTGAGGCCTGGCCCACGGTGACAGTGCAGGAGTAACTGTTTGTTGGATGCGTAAATGAGATGGGGAGGCCTCATTCTTGGCATCAGAATTCTTGGCATCAGCTTCCCAGGCGAGAGGGAGGGAGGGAGGGAGGCCTGGAAGCCTCTTACAAAAGGAGCCGCAGAGGTTTGGGGGCACTTAAGATGGGTGGAGCCTACTGGATCTGGGGCCTGGGACTCCTGCTCCCTGAGAGAACCTGGATCTGGACTGGGTTCCCCTGACCACAAACAGGGAGGATAAGAATCAGGGAACCCTCGTGAGCAGGTGTTTGATGTGTTTGATGCTTCTGGGGAAGAAGTCCCCACCTTTAGAGTCACAGTTACATAAGGAGAGCGCTGACATCTCCACGGGGAAGCAGCTGGAGGCATAGAATAGAAACTACCTTCTCTGCAAACCAGCTGAGTTGCTAAGACTCCTCTTTGTGCTTTGGCTTGGCATAACCACCTCCTTCCAGAGCCTCTGCCCACCCTGGGGGCCTAAGTCCCCATCAGTGTTCCCATGACCCCAGATGGACCCTCAGTGGCCTCTTCATTCTCCTCCTAGACTCAACCCTCGTAAGTGCCACAGCCCTGAGGGTACAGTGGTCTTACCAGCCCCAGGGCAGAGCACACAGTAGGTGCTCAGCATGAACCCAGGAATCACTGTCGCAGCTCACCTTCTTGGTCCCATACATGACTTCCATAAATTCTCGTCAGCGTCCTGAAAGCGCTGGTCGAGGAAGGAGCTCATTTTCCGCACCAGGTTCCAGATCATGTAGTTGTTCACCAGGCTGGGGAAGAGGATGCTGGCTCAGAAATGCCTGGGGCTCCCAAACAGCCTCACCCCGGCCTCCTTCCTAGCCTACCTGGGGCTCGGTTGGTGGCTGCCTTCCAAGCACATGGAATGTAACTCTCCGAGGAATGCCTGGCGCTCCGCCTAGAACCCCCCAGTGTCTGGTGCAATCACTTGCATACCAGCAGTGCTCAATACATGCTGCTGCTTAGCTGCTTTGTGTCTGAAGCTGTGAAGCCACTGCCTAGAGACTTGCCTGGTGGTGTATGCAACAGTGGGGAGGAGGCTGCCATTCCCTGCTGAAGGCCAGACAGGAAGTAGAGGCCTTAGAGCAGCAGGGGCAGGAAAGGAAGCTCTGGCCAGCCAGGTTTCATGAAGACAATTCCCATGTTCCACCCACAGGGCACAGGGAACCTATCTGTGGCTGACCAACTGACCATGCTGAGTCAAGTTTGCAAAGATGTTACCTTAGTACAAAGATGTTCACTATATTCAACATCTAGCCTCAACCGGAATCACCCTGAAAGTCTGACTACGGGGGAGGGTATGGCAAAGATTGCATGTACAGTTGATGGAATACTATGCAACTATAAAAATGATCCTCACAGAGGGTTTGGGATGGCACTGGGAAATATTCATAATGAAAGTCCAGGCAAGGCTTGGAGCGGTGGTGCATGTCAGTAATCCCAGTGGCTCGGGAGGCTAAGGCAGGAGGACAGTGAGTTCAAAGCCAGCCTCAGCAACAGCAAGGCCCTAAGCAACTCAGTGAGACCCTGTCTCTAAATAAAATACAAAAAGTTTGGGGATATGGCTCGGTGGTTAAGTGCCCCTGGGTTTAATCCTCAGTACTCCTACTACTAAAATAAAAATGAAAAGTCAAGGGAAAAGTAGATTATCCATCTAGTCACATTAAGGAGAAAGAAGAACTATGGATTGGAATCCTCTCTTCCCTCACACCTTCTCTCCCTGATATGCACACACACAAACACCCCCCAAAATGATCAAGAGTAGTATTTTGAATAATTTTACATTTTTCCTATTTTCTGTATTTTTCAACATTTCTATAAGCCTTTGAAATAAAAAAATAAAATAAAATAAAAAACCCTTAAGTATTAACCAAAAAATTATGGGTGGTATTGGCAGCGTCCCATTCCATGCCAGGAACGTGTTAAAACATGAATCAATTTGTGTGATTCTCACGAATCACCTGCTTGGCAGGTGCTATCTGCATCTCCACTTTATGGGTGACAGTATGACCCCAACAAAGGACAAGGGACATGCCCACAGCTACACAGCTGGCTGAGGGCAGCAGGATTTGAAGCTGCCCAGGGGACCAGCACCCTCTGCTGCCTCTCGGGGAAGCCCACCAGGGTGCGGCGCCCTGCGTCCGGCTGCCCTGCCCCTCCTGCCCCTTCTGCCCCTCCTGCCCAGCAGGGCTGCCGGCCTCACCATCTGTCTGTGGCGTTGATGAGGGCAGAGACCTGCTCCAGGTAGTCCTTGTCATAGACCACGATGGGCTCCGATGCGTTGATCTCCACGGGGTGGAAGATGGCGTTGAGGAAGGGCATCCAGTTGATGGCCGGTGCCAAGGTCTGCAAGGGAAGGGGACAGCGTGAGGCTGGAGGGTGGCTTCTCCTCAGCCCCGTCTTTGGGTGTCCCTCGGAAGGTGTCATTGTGCCTCTGCCCTGGGACCATGGTGCAGATGGAGCTCCAGGCAGAGGCTGGCTGGCTAGTGAGCGCTGCTGTGGACAGCGTCCCCAGGAGCCAGAGGCAAACCACATCTGAAGCGGAACCAGGGTGGAATGAGAGGCTGCAGCAGCAGCAGGCACATCAGCCACCACCATCACTATGCCCTTCCCATGCGGCATGTGCCACTGCCCAACTGACCAAGCAGTGGCCACAATTATCCCCATTTATAGAGGAAGACATGGAGCCTCAGACCCCTAACAATTAAGAATCAGGAGATAGGCTAGGTAGCTTTCCTGGTGTAGCTTTCTTGCTTATGAGCTGTGCAACCTTTGATAAGTTAATGTGCCCATCTGTGCCTCAGCACCTCATGTGAAAAACAGGGATCATCATGACAATGAGTCCCGTATATCTGGTAACTGGGAGGGTCACACACAGAAGCCAGCACTGTCCCACTCAACAAGGGTGTCAGCAGCAGCAGTCTGCTGCAGAGGATCCAACATTCAGGAGGGCCAGTGTTGTGGGGTAAACTGTAGTCCACAGGTTAGGCTGCTGAGGGGGGAGCTGGGACAGCAAAGTCGGTGATGACTGCAGCAAGAAGGGAGAAGCCTGCAGCTCAGCCCTGCACACACCAGGCCCATGGCTCTTTGTGCTTGTTTGTTTTGGGGAGTTATTGGGGTCTGAACTCAGGGCCACTTTACCACTGAGCCACACCCCCAGCCCTTTTTATTTTGAGGCAGCTAAGTTGCTTGGGGCCTCACTAAGTTGCTGAGGCTGGCCTTGAACTCTTGTTCCTCCTGCCTCAGCCTCCCAAGCCTCTGGGATTATAGTAGGCATGCACCATCATGCCCAGCGGCAGCTCTGTTTTTTTTTTTTAAGTATTTTTTTAGGTGGACATGATGCCTTTATTTTTATTTATTTATCTTTATGTGGTGCTGAGGATTGAATCCAGTGCCTAACCCGCATTAGGAGAGCGCTCCACCACTGAACCACAACCTCAGCCCCAGCAGCTCTGTTTTAAGGACCTAAAATGAGAACCTGTACCCAGGGCTTTCCAAAGAGACACTTGGCTTTTCATAACTATCAGCTCCCAACAGATCTCACTTTCCCTTTGGCACCCCAAGGTGCCCTGCTCAGAGGTGTCTCCCCCAACATCTCCACATCACGGCCAGCATCTCCTGCAGCAGCAGCCTCCAGCCATGCGAGCTATCCCTCTTGAGGTTGCAGATTTTTGTTATGAAGTCCTACAACATTTTAAAAATAAATTGTGGTAAAATATGCTGCACATTTGTAATCCCAGAAACCCAGGAGGCTGAGGCAGGAGGATCTCAAATCAAGGCCAGCCTCAGCAACCTAGCAGGACCCTGTCTCAAAATGAAAAATAAAAAGGGCTGGGGATTTGGCTCACCCAGCTGCAGATGAATTTTGCAAGACTGTGCTTTCCACTTCCGACCCCTACCTGTCTCTGAGTCTGACGCTGGCCCGAGCAGCCCGGCTTAAGTGCAAACACATAGAGATTCGGGCTTCAATGCTGGCGTGTGTCCCTTGGTGTCACTTCCTCAAGCAGAGCTGCGCAATGTGTCTGCTCTGGCCCTGTATTCCCCACACGTTCAGTTATTTTTAGTGTGTAGTTTTACAGAACACGAGGCTTTGGGCTGCATATCTAGTCTTTTAGCAAAGATACCTCTACATGTCAATCACTTGGATGGGCACCTGAATTAGCCAGCAAATCCAGAAATTACGATCATCGCTTAAGACCTTCCAAAAGTGGCCCTGGGCCTGTCAGATTTCAAACTCCACTCTCTATTCTCTTGAAAGGGCAAAATGTAAGACAAATACGGGAAGTGAGAAATGCATTCCCTTCATACAGAAAAACCGTACCCACAAAGCCACCTAAGATCCATCCCCGCCTGCTGGGAGAGGCAGTCAGTCACAAGACCCCCAATTCACAGAGGCTGAGTTTGCTGATCAGGGAAGGTGACTTTCCTGAGGTTATATGGTTTACTGTGGGGGTTAAATAAAACTCAAGGCACTCGTCTCTGGGTGTATTTGGCGGGGTGCTGGGGATTGAACTCAGGGCCTTGAGCAGGCTAAGCACAGGCTTTACCACTGGGCTCCACCACAAGGCCATTGTTCCTGGGTTTATTTTTTTATTTTTTATTTTTTTGGGGGGTTGTAGATGGACATAATACCTTCCTCTATTTATATGTGGTGCTGAGACTTGAACCCAGTGCCTCACACATGCAAGGCAAGCGCTCTACCACTGAGCCACAACCCCAGCCCCTGCTCCTGGGTTTAAGTGGACATCTAATCCATTGGGGAACAAACATCTCAAAGGACAGATGAGGCTGGGGACAGGGCGGGGGCAGCTCCCAAAGGCGGTATGGTGCTGGTACAAGTCATCAACCAGTTCTCATTAGGGGGTGACTGGCGTCATCCCTGGGTGAATGTTCCCACCAACACCGATGGCAAACCCCCATGAGGCTGGAAAGAGAAGCGCACAGTGGGCCCCGAGCCGGCAGGTGACAGCACAGCCCCTTGACATGAGCTGGGTGACATGAGCTGGTGACATTGAGCTGGGCGTGAGGAGGCCTATATCAGAGTCCCCAGCAGGAACCAGCTCTGGGCACTGTCTATCCTTTCCCTAAGATGGGGTCAGTGACCCTGCCCCCAGAGCTGACTGCCGCAGGCCTCTCAGCCTGGCCCGGAGCCTCCCCTCTCCCTGGCAGGAGACCCTCAGGCCAATCTCTACATTTCTGTGGCCACAGAATTCAGAGGTGTGTGATGAGACCTTCAAACTGGGTCCCACAATCAGGGTCACCTGAATGCATGGCCTGGTGGCAAAGACCCTGGGAAAGTGGGTTAGTTTACCGAATGTCACCAGTTACAGGGCTCACGAGAGCTTTATGAACTGAGGTGGCGGATCCCTGGTGCAGGGTGAGGCATCAGGTGGGGAAAACCCTACTACTCATCACAAACCTGCTCGTTCTGGGAGAGCAGAGTACTGACAGGGCAATTCTCACAACTCGGAGATAAAGAGGCTTGTGCTGACAGCAGGATGTCCACATTTCAGTGTCTTGTTTTAGTGAACTCCTGAGACGCAGGTGCCAAGATCCATCTCCATGGATGTGGCAGTTTTGTTTGTTTGTTTGGTTGGTTGGTGCTGGCGAATTAAACTCAGGGTGCTCGACCACTGAGCCACACCCCCAGCCCTATTTTGTATTTTCTTTAGAGACAGGGTCTCACTGAGTTGCTTAGCACCTTGCTTTTTGCTGAGGCTGGCTTTGAACTCACTATCCTCCTGCCTCAGCCTCCCGAGCCACTGGGATTACAGGTGCGCCTGGCTAATGCAGCAGTTTTAATGGACTAGGACACTCTGCCCTGACTCAAATCCCCTAGAGGCAGGCCCAAGAGCTGCTTCCCATGCCCACAGCCTAGGAGGACCGCTGCGCACCAACCAACTCAGGCCTGAGGAGTGGGAAAGATGAGGGTGCTTTTGGGCTTCATTTTTATAGGAGAAATGGCAGAGGATGGGGCCGAGGCCCAAACAGCCTGCGGGACGGGAGGTCCTAGAAAAGAATGAGAAGGCCCCCCTCCACCCCTAGAGCAGCAGAAGGTGGTCTGACTCATGGCTCTGGATCCGAACTCCACTTGGGGCTAGCCTGGAACACCATTCTGTTCCAGCAGGTCTAGCCTTGAACCATATGTAAGCCTGGAGTCCCTCTCCTTGATTCATCTTGAGTAGGAGAAGAAAACAAATCTCCAGCTACCAGAGAAGAAGACACTCTGTCCCAGGGTGAAATGATTCAAGTTAATTTAGTGATAGGGACCTGAGAAATATCACTGATCACAAAAGCACAGCACTACTGATATTGACTTCTGGGATGCTACTTTTCGATGGCGCATGCCAGTTTACAAAACAAAATCTCATCTTCTGCGTCACGTTATGTCCTCATTACCCGCGAGCAGGCCAGGCAGGTTTCGGGGGCGTCCAGGACTTCTCTAAATGTTAGCCTGTGTGTTTTTTTCATGCACACATGTCCATTTTTCCTGGGTGACATTCCGTAGTTTTTGAGCTGTTCTCAAAAGACTCCATGACTTAAGAGTTAAGAGCCCCTGTCCCTCGTGAAGGCAGGGGCAGTGTCTCATTTGTCTCTGTTCCGGCACAGAACAGGTGTGAGCAGATGAGCAAGGGCTTTTTACCTGGAAGGAAACCAAGGCTCAGGGTGGGCTCCTCATCTGCCAAGGCCACACGGCTCAAGGTGTGACCTTCTGACTCCAGGCCCCCAGCAGGCACTGTGTGGTCTTCAGCCCCTGCTGAAGTTATGACCTTTCCTTTCATCCATGAAACAAGAGAGCGAAAGCAATGGGGAGATGCTGCCCCGGGGCAGAACCTGCTGGCCACGCCAGATTGATGTCCATTCTCTGAGTACCACGTCAGAGCCGTGAGGCGAGCGCTCAGGCCGGGCCCCCTGCACCTGGGGGGCGAACTGCATCTCCTTCCACCTCCCGGCCTTAGAGCGGAAAAACAGTGCCAGATGGTGCCCGACACAGGCTGCCGATCTCCATAACAACCCGTGCAAACCACTCACCCTGCCACCAACCTCCCTGGGAACCCGAGGGGCAGCTGTGCCACCAGAAGGCTGGGCTTTCTTGCCTCAGCCCAGGTCTTTGCATGGGCTGCACCTGTGCCTGAGAGACCCCATCCCCCGCAGCCCTCAGGATAAAGTGCGTCTCAAAGTCCAAGATCTGCTGCATCGGGGGCCAGGTGGTGCCCTAACCCCCGGGCCCAGCAGCCTCCCAGCTGGACCATGTAGTGCAGGTATCTAGTCAGCCAGGGACTCAACACTCCCAAACTGCTGCCCATTAGGCCAGGGTGGAGCAGGGCTGGCTGTAGCCCTGTGCCTGGGGCCAGAGGGACACACACTTCACCCAGGAAACCCAATGGAAGCACGACTTCCAGAATGAAGTCCACGAGGCCCTGCACACACCAACGTCCCTGCGGGGCAGGTGTACACTCAGCTTCCCCAGCCCTTCCCCACCGGGCCTCAGCGCCCTGCTTCTCTCGCCCACAGCACTAGGCAGGGAGACTGGGATTGTTTCTTAGTGTCCCCACCAGACCAGAAGCACAGGAAAGCGGGGCCCAAGTGGCCCCTGATACATCTGTCAGATGGAGGAGGAAAAAAGGGCAGGAACTTCCTCTTCGAAGGAAGAGGGAAAGGATGGGAGAGAAGCCGGGAGAAGACCGACCAGCAGTGGAACCCACCGCAGGCGCAGGGTCCGCCCCAGCAGAACAGCAAGGGCCACCAGGCGCTCCTGCCTGAGGGCAAGGAACAGGGAGATCTGTGGGAACACTCTGCTCATTCCTCGGAGACCACCAGGGCCCAGGACAAGCGGGTCAGCAACAGCACACGGGCCAGAAAGAAGGAAGCAGTAGGAAGTCCACCCCAGGCCCTGGAGGCCTCAGCAGCCACCAGGGGGCAGCCTCGGCAAGGCTGACCTACGGAGGGGACAGCAGGTCTCCGGTGAGTCACACCAGTTTCACAGAAAGTACAGGTCTGACTCCCAGTTACGCCTCTGGATATTGCCTAGGGACATGGTCAAAAGCTGAGCCAAGCCTGAGTCCCAGGGCCAACACCCCTGCCCTCAGGAGCCTCCGGGCCCTGACCATGTCTCTTCATCTCCTGTTCAGCAAAGGGAGAAGCAACGTCGGAATCCACACCCCACCTTTACTCAGTGCTCAGTGCTGGATGACTGGGAGCTGCTAGGGAAATGCTGTCACACGAAGCAGCCCGGCGAGGGAAGAAGCCTAGCTCTGGAGTCCCTTTGCACTCTGTGGCCACCAGCAGGTAATCTTACTTGTCTGAGCCCCAGTCTATCTGTAACCTGGGCATAAACACCTCCTTCCAAGGGTGGCTTTAAGGTCATGATGAAGTGGGTATGACCCCTCCCCTGAAGAGCCCTGTCCGACTCTGTGTACTCCAGTGGCCCTGCCCCTGCAGTAGCTGGCGCACAGGGTACCTGCAGCTCGGCGGCCGTCACTTTGTGGTAAATGAGCTCCTCGTCCCGACGCTTCTCCTGGGGGATGGTGATATTGGCCAGCGCTGTCTGAAAGTCCAGGATCTGCTGCATCTGGGGCCAGATGGTGTCCTCATCTCCCCGGCCCAACAGCTTCCCCAGCTGGACCATGTAGTTCAGGTATCCCGGCAGCACCTGTGGGACCCAGCACCCCAAAACTGTCTGTCAGTGGTTGCCACCTGCCGCCCAGTGGGCCAGGTGAGGCCGGCCCAGCTGCGGCCCTGTGCACGGGGCCCAGGAAACATGCTGGAAAACAGCTCTGGAGAGGATTCTGGCGCTGTGTGTATTCACTGGTGTCCGTGGCGCTCCTGGTAAAGCCCACCGCCTCTGGGCACACATAGGTCCCTGAGGCTGGCCCCTGCTGCTCTGGCCCTGCCTTCACGGGTCGTCCTCAGCCATCTTCCTGTTCTGGAAATGCACCTTTTCTGAACCACCCTCTGCCACCACATCCCTAGAGCTGAATCAAGTCCTTTCTCGGCTCCCTCTGCCCTGATCACAATGTATACAGTTGGCATCTAGTTGGGTGGTCAGTTAAGTAATGTCTCCCTCTCCTACTGGACCTCGAGCCCCGTGGATAGGCGAGTGAACCTCAGGTGGGCCAGGCAGGGGAAGGGAGAGCTGTGAGGGGTTGGAGGTGATCTGGTTGTGGCTCTGGATCTCCCCACTTACTGGCTGTGTGACTTTGAACAGGTCACTTCTGTCTCTGAGACTTATTTCTTCCTCTGTATAGGGCAAGGTAAAATGAATATCCATTTGACAGATAAAGCAAATGATGTTCAGAGAGGCTGAGTGAATTTGGGGTGACTGGGAGCGTTAGAGGTGAGGTATATAAAAGGTCTGAGACCCTCAGATGGTGGGGGCTGCTACTGCACCTCTCTACAATGGGGACAAATGACACCTAACCCCTGCTCTTTGTGCCCACAGTGCCTGCATATGAACTAGCGAGCCTGGGGGCATCCCTCCCCTGACTGGGCTGCCTGTTGCCCATCAGGAAAGTGATACCCCTGTGTTCCCCCAGCTTCTAAGACCTGCCCAGGTATGCTGTGGGGGACATGGTGGGAGAACCACTGCAAAGTCCCACTCACCTTCTCGTTTTCAGTCTTGTTCAGGTAGTAATCTCTGGAGGGCAAGCCCAGGCCAGACTGGTCCACCTAAAGAGGGAGGCAGAGTGAGAGGAAGGCCCTGCTGCAGGCTTGTGTGTCTCCTGTGGCCTCTGCCTGCCCCAGGACTTCTCACACCAGGCACTGAGGACCAGCTCAGGTCCGAGCAGGAGCACAAGCCGGTAGCCGAAGTCACAGATGGGATCACTCAGTGATAACACAGACACGTTCCTGTACACCTGTGGGGTCAGCTGCAGAGACCTGGGCCCTTCTGAGGGCTGGACAGAGCCTCCTTCCTCTTCAAACACCCCTTGGTCTCAGCAATGCACTCTACTTCTCTAAACCCTTCCCAAGTGACGAGGAGCCAACACAGGTGGCTTAACCTTAACCCAAGTTACTTAACCTTTCTGATCCCCAGGTCCCTCGCCCAGAAAGTTAGGGAGATAACACCTAACCTTCGGAGCTAGAATGAGGATTCAAGAGGACAGTGTCAGTACAGGGTTTTTGAGAGTGGGGCAGGCAGAGGAGGGTCACTTCCTGATGGCTACCATTGGAACCTTCTGGCCACACCTTGACTCAACCTGGGTAGCTGCTATTTTAGTTCATTAGGATGAAAAGGAAAGTGTACCTCAGTGAGGTTGATGCTTGTAAAGGTCACACAGTGAGTGAGTGGCGCAGTTGGGCTGAGAACTAAGCCTTTATGACCCCTAATCGGCTCTCCTGGGTGTGCTGATCCTCAGCCTTGGGCAGGCTCTGGTGGGAGAGATGGACCAAAAGCATTCCAAGCAGCACCACAGAGCCAGAGGCTAAGTGAGGGGACAAAGAGGTGGCTACAGCTGTGCCCAGGAGTTGATATCACTTGTCATTTCTGTGGCCCATGATGAGCTGCCCACCGAGATGGCTAGTCTGCCCTCTCATAGTCTCTTGCCTGTAAAAATCTCACTGCTTGGGGCTGCCAGAAATAATCCCGGCTTAGAAACCAGAGCCTGCTGCCACGGCCCAGGGCAGGTCTCCCTCCACCCGAGGAGGCCACACCCTTTGCTTCCCTGGCCCAGGCCTGCTCACCTGGATCACATTGCTATTGGAGTTCTTAGAGTCTGCACTGACATAGACGGAGAAGAAGGGTGAGGTTCGGTAGTGGGCAGTGACCACCTGCAGGGTGTCCTGGAAGTTGTCCTTGGTCCAGGGACTTGTGATATTCCAGCCTCCAAGCTGGGAGAAGGCAGAGCAGATAGGGAGGGGAAGGTGGTAAGGAGCCTGTGTGCAAATTCTGGTTCTGCAGCTGACTTGCTCTGTGACCCTGGAGCAGTCATCTGACCTCTGGGAGCGTCCAGAGCAAATGAAAGGGCTTCTGACCTGTGACCTGGAGACCCACGGAGGGAGCAAAGACTCAACCTTAACAAATGAGCTGTGAATCCCAGAGACTTTGCCCCCTGTGCTGTTCATTTGTTGGACAATCAATCACACGAACGTGATTACTATTAAGACATAAATCCAATTGTGACTACGGGAAATAAGGCTCTGTATTTTGAAAAAGGCTGATAAGCTAGGGTCTACCTTGGTCTCTCTCCAAGTTGGGACTTAAAAGAAATTCTCTTTGGTCCTCCAGGATTGGCACACACTGGCACATGGGGCCTGTGCCAGAGAGGAGGGACTGGGAGAGTCCCCATGCCTGCAGCAATACCTTCCCCGAACTGAGATAGGATGGCGAGCCCTTGAGCAAGCAAAGGGTGGCCAGAAAAGCCGCAGCCATCTCTGTCTGTGCCAGGCAGCCTGGCCAGAGGGAAGATTTCTCCTGGGCTCAGGAGCAAGGCGAGGCCTCCAGCCAGCAGGTCTGGCTCTGTTGCTGGCCTAAGACTCCCTGTTGGTTTCTCTGGAATAACACACACCTCTCGCACACTCAACCCACCTCCTGAGGAAAGGGAAGTGGCAATCCAGAGGAAGAGATTCCCAGTGAATATCGTCCCCAAGGCCCACGCAGATGCACTGAGACACTTAGATGTCCTCAACAGATGCTGACACACAACCCCACACATTACAACAGACAGTCCCCCCACGCACAGACGTGCATGCACACGCAGTGGCAGACAGACTGGCTGCGTGTTCCAGCTGGGTGCGGAGGCTGGAGGTGTGGGCTGGCTGAGCACCAGTGGGCCTGAGAGCTGCAGCCAGAGGGGCTGGCAGGAGGCGCGGCAGGAGGGAGGCCAGAGTGTGTCCCAGGGACTCACCTTCTCAATCAGCTCCATCAGGGGCTAGGCCCTGAGCTCCTCGATCCTGGTTTCATTCATACATGCGCGGTAGTATACTTGGGCCTTCCTTTCTGCCTCACTCAAGCTGGCTGTGGAATTTTCTAGAAGGATAAGAGATAGCAGATATTGAATAAGCCCCCATTTACCTGCTGGGGATCCCCAGGCAAGTTCCTTTTGGAGCCTCGGTGCTCCCCACTGTGAAGCCGTCAGGGCAGCTGCTGTCAGGGAGCAGCCAGCCCCAGCGGGTATGAGTGCCCCCATCCTAGTTGGGTGCAGATCAGGAGGGCATGCCCTGTCTCTGCCCATCTGCTGATCAGGCCTGAGGACCTGTCCCTGGCATGGCAGCCCGGGCCCACCCAGCAAGACAGTCTGCATCCCTGCCAGCCAACGTGTGGCAGGAACTCCCCTGCCTGGTGCTGGGACAGAGCCATGTCTCGGCTTCAGATCACAGCTCACTTTCCTTGTGAGAAACACTGGGGTTGAGTGAAGCCTGAAAGGCCTCATTCACTGTGAATGACTTTCTGCTTCCTCCTCGGGGGGCCAGGCGTAGTCAACAGACCTGCAGACGACTCCAAGGGCTGTTTTCCCCGTCCCTCCCCAACTCAGGCCAGCAGCACCTCATCCTCTTTGGTTCCCAGACCCCCACCCACCCGCAGACTCCCTTCCTATCACCCCTGTCCTTAGCCCCTGGTCCAGAGCCGCCTGCTGAAGGCCACCCTCCTGTGTGAACACAGCACGGAAGGTCCCCATCTGTACCTGACGAGTTTGAGTACTCAGGTCCCCAGGACCTACTATGTGCTGGGGCTTCTGGGTCTGCATGTTTGTCTCAGAGCTCCACTCCAGACCACGTAAGATTCCTGGCCCCTGCGTCCATCTGTCCAGCTTGCTCCCACCCTGGGCTGGCCACTTGTCCTTCTCTCAGATTAGTTGCTCTCTGACTTTAAACCTCTTCCTTTGCTTTCTCCCAAGATCTCTCCAAACCCACCTCCTCCATAGGCACCTTTCTCGCGGGCCTCTATCGACCCATCCATCCATGGGACACAGAGCAAAGGGTTGCTCTGTGCCAGGTACTGTGGGTATTCTGGGGCCAGACAACAATGTCCTCAACCCCAGGAGGCTTCGGCATGGGACCCTGCTAAAACCCCACTTGCTTCCATACTTTCTCAGTCTATTTTTTTTACCCAGAACCTCTCCTATGTTGCTCCTTCCAGAACATTCTCAGCACTCTGGGCACAAAATTAAGACCTGCTCTCTATCCCCAAAGAGCTTATAGTCTAGCGGGGACATAGATGTGCCAAGGAAGGAACACAGCACACAAAAGTGCTTTAACACTACAGAGGCTCTGGAACACAGAGAAGCACCCCCCTCTGCCTGGGGGTGGGGGGGCCTCCAGAGGAGGTTCTATTGGAGCTGGGTCTCAAAGAGAAACAAAGGCGGTCTCCAGGTAGAAACAGGGCAAAGGGCACTGGGTGGAGGGAGTGGACAGCGTGGGGCCAAGGAAGGAAGCAGGAAGGGCTTGCTGCTAGAAGGAAAGTGTGTGGCATTCGCTGGGTGCCAAGGGCACGAGTCACTTCCTGGCCAGTCTTTAATCAGCTTCTCCAGTTCTCAACCCAGAAGGCTCCCCATCCCTCCATTCTGGCATAAATAGCACCATGGTTATCACTGGTCAGAGGGCATCAAGCCCAGTCTAGCTGAGATCTGGGAGGTAGCCCCGGAAAGGCCACTCAGCGGGCTGGACTGAAGACAGGTCAGAGCCAAGAGAAGGCCCTGAATGAGAGATGGAGGTTAGGGGCTTGAACAAGGAGGGGCAAGCCTTGCCCTGGAGACCAAGGGCTGCTGCTGGGCTCTGGAGACACCTGTGTGAGGCTTCCTGGGGACAAAGGAGGGAAAGGGGGCCAAGCTAGGGTTGCTGCCACACCTCCGACTCAGGAAGCAGAGCATGGGGCGGCAGAGGGGAGTCCCTCACCCCAGTGGCCTCAGCTCTGTGGCAATGCTTTTCCCTTCCCAGCAGCTAGGCTCTTGGAAGGACAAGCAGGAGAACTGTCATCATTTGCCAGGCCCAGAAGCTGCACCTCACCATCCACATCTGGCTCCAGTCATGACCCTGAATGCCAGGGCCACTGTTAGGGGAGGTGCTCTGTGCACAGCTAGAGGGCCTGGCATCTCCCTCCTCCAGAGCCCAAGGCCACCCAGATAAGAGGCCCACGGAAGGCTCACCAGGAACAGCCTGGCTGTGCTAATCACAGCACATTATGAGTTCCAGCTTGAGGCTGCCTGTCCCTTCCTTCCCTAGCACTTGGAGGTCAACGACACTGCCTTCAAGCATGGCCTCCCTCTCTCCTTTGTTGAGAGGTTCCCCAACCAAGCTCAAAGTTCCTCCAGCAACCTGGGATCCTACTCACTGGCTTTCCCACAGCTGTGGGTTTTTGGTGGCCACCAGGCTGGGTGTGGAGATGCACAGATCTGTCCGAGGAAGCTGGCAGCCCAGTGGTGAACAGATGGCAACTAAAGTCACAAGAGTGTTTGATTCCACACAGGGGAGTATGAAGAGAAGGTGCCGGAAGCCATGAGAGGATGGTGGGAGAGGCCTGGGAAAGTGGCCAGAGGAAGCCCTGCTTGGGCAGGAGGAGGCTGACATGGAGCGGGAGTGGGGCTGTCTCGCCCCACATTGTGTCTTAGTCATCCCTGTGTCCCCAGAACCTGAACAGGCACAAAGTAGGCCTTCAGCAACATGTGCTCAAAGAAGGGAGCTCGGCGTCTGTGTTTAACAAGGCAGGATGTCACCTCAGGGGAGGAGGGTGATGGGGCTGGTGCCTCCCAGGATTTGCATGGAGAGGAAATGCAGGTGTGTGCTGTGCTGCGCCCCCTCCAGGGGCACCACGCCTGGACCCCGCTTCAGCTCTGGTTGGGGCAGGAGCCCTGGTGGATCCTCTTCCCACCTCTGCTTCCTGGGGCCCCCGGATTCTCCCACCCCTCTCCTTCCTCACTCAAGAGCTCCAGGGATAAGTGCTGAAGCAAGATGGCCAGGTGAAGGCCACTGGAGTAGATCAGGTGGGCCAAGATGGGGGCGTGGGCCAGCAGAGGAGGGGTGAGAGTGTCAGGAACGGTGCCAGGCTTCCTCAGCCTGGGCAAGCAACTGCCTTTACCAGAATGTGGAGCCCGGGAACCAGTGGTAAGTGAAGAGCGTCGGTCTGAAGTTCAGGTTCAGACACCTGGGGATCTCTACCACACCCCCGAGTGGACCTCTGCCCTGGGCCTCAGCCACTGACTCGTGCGACCTCCAGTAAGTTACCCAACCTCTCACCTATTAATTGGGTGTGGTACTAGTAAGAGCCGCAGTGGGAACTGTTAGGATGAGATGTACACACACGGCCACACCCACACAGGGGTGGCTGGTCCCCAGAGAGGCTTAAGTGGCCTGGGTTCAAATTCCAGGAAGCCCAAGCCGCTGTGGGCTCTGCCCTCCCAGGCAGGCACCTCCCCTCCCCTCCCTGGGCCTAACCTTCTCCCTGTCTCCGAAATGTGAGGATGATGCTGAATCCCCATGGGCTGTCCACGAGATCTCGGTGCAGGGCCTGGCCTGCAGCAGGCACCAGGAATGGCAACAACACATGGTATCCTTATGTTTTTTTTCCCTGCAGAACAAGGCGCCTTCTTTATCAGCTCCCGCTTTCCCTGAGACTTTGGGGAAGTTTCTGGAACTCAGGGCCCCAAGAAGGAAGTATCCAGGCAGTTGGAAACTCTGTGGTCTGGTCTCAGGCTGCCAAACAATTTCTATGCCCTTGGGACCCCAGAGTAGCCCTGTCCCCAGAATGTGCCCCGCACGGAGCCAGCATTTCAGAGACACAGCCTGTCACAGAGGGCAGGAGGATGAAACAGCAAATGCGGGAAACCTAAAAACAAAACCATGAGTGATGACACAGGGTGACCTGATTCGTTGCCAGATCAGTGACGTGGACACATCTCATGCTGCTGGAATAGCGTACATGTGTAGATTGATGTTTGGGATAGAAGGAAGGAGGCTGAGAACTTTCCTTATGATCCCGGTATTGCTTGAATTGTTACAAGCTTGCATTACGTTTTTTTGTTATGCAAAAAAAAAAAATATATATATATATATGATATTGTAGATATTGTAGAGTAAACCTGGCAGTACCAGCTCAGGCCCTAAGAAGCCCTTGGAAGACTCAACAGAGGCAGTGGGTCGAAGGAGTCTTGAAGGGCCGGGTGGGGGCACTCTAGAGACTGGATCCAAGCACAGTGGGAAAGCCTCAGGCAAGGGCCAGGCTAAGGAGTGAGGGGCTTGTCTGTTGGCTTCCACGATGATGTGAGGTCACACTTTTTTTTTTTTTTGGGTACCTGGGACTGAACCCAGGGTCGCTTAACCACTGAGCCTCATCCCCAGCCCTTTTTATTTTTCATTTTGAGACAGGATCTCACTAAGTGGCTTAGGGCCTCGCTAAAGTGCTGAGGCTGGCCTCGAACTTGTGATCCTCCTGCTTTGGCTTCCCAAGTGGCTGGGATTACAGGCCTGCGCCCCTGTAACTGGTGAGGCCACACTCTTGTCTCCCCTAAGTCCACAAGGTAGTGCTTGTATGTCTCTTGGGGGAGAGGCAAGAGTGCAGTGAGGCGCCTGTGTTCTGAACAGCTGAGGTCGCACCCTCCAGCCAGCAGGCTGCAAGGAGGACACACCACAGTGGCCCCGGGCCTAGTTCAGCCCACCTGCTCCAGGTCTCTGGATTTCCTGAGGGGCCTGGGGTGAATTCACCCATGAAAGAAACACACGGCTTGCCCAAGCTCACTTGGCACATGGATGGTAGTTGCTGTCCTCTGGACCAGTGGACGCTATCCTTGCCGGCACTGCAAATATCTTTTCCTCTGTCCATCTAGAAAGAAGTCTGCTCCAGGTGACCTCAGAGGAGCCTGAGCACTCTCTTTTGTTCCAGTGTCCACTCAGGTAACAAGGCCCCAGGTATCGAGGCCCACAGGTGAGGGGCTGTTCTAGACTAATCCCCAGGAGTAACCCTGATGGGGACGCGACCCCAGGATGTGCCTTCCAAGCCTCTGGTCAGTGTGATGCGAAGGTGATCCCAGTACTGAGTCATGCCTAGGCCAGGGCTTGGCTGGCCTGCAAAGCTTGGTCAAGCAGCCACTGCAGATGGGAACCGTGAGGCCGGAGGCTCTGCTCAGCCAAACTCTTGAGCAGCATCACTCAGGGCTTGTCGGTGGGGAATCTGACTTCAGGAGAGCCAGGAGACAAAGGACAGAAATTTTGAGGCCCCATAGCTGATCCCAGCTCTACCTTTTCCTGGGAAATACACTTCTTTTGTCTTTGTGAGTCTCATCTGTAAAATGGGAATATACTGGTGCCTACTTGAATGTACCATGGGAATAAAATGAAGTAACCCAAGGCCTTGGTGGCGGGGACGTGCCTGTACTGCCTGCTCTGGAGCCAGGTCCGCGTCAGTGCTTCCCTGAGAAATAAAATAAGCAGAGATTCTTTCCCTTAGAGCATCCTGATTAACCACATGAGCTAGACGCCACTTCACAGGTGGAGAGCTGAGGCCTGAGAGGCTGGTGGCCCTCTGCAGTCACACAGCTTGTCAGGATGAAGTCCGGTTGGAACCCACCCCACCAAGAAGGGCGCCTATGCCCTGCTGAGCCCCCGGTGGGTGCCAGGCCCTGTGCGTGGCCCTCTGAACCACACGTGCCAGTCAGTGTCACAGCAGCCTCACTCCCGGTGGCACTGGCTCCTCCATTTCACAGAGACTGGAGCTACAGTGGAGAGAAGCAGGTCACTTGGCAACGGCCAAGATCGCAGGCCAAGGCCACCAGACTTGGCAGCTCTCTGGTCTGCCTCCTGATACCATCAGCCCCTGGCCCTGGGGTCAAGGGTTTGATGGCCTGGTGCCGGCTGTTCTGTGCCCAGCTCAGAGCAGCTTTCCATGTACAACGGGACTCTCAGGGACACGGTGATGTAAGGCTACGGCCCAGGCCTGGAGGCCACTCCTCATGAGCCCTGCCACCGTACAGGGAACAGGACAGGATGGATCCAATCTTGGCACAGGTCTAAGGTCCTCCCAGTAAGAATCAGCTCCAGGCCAGTGGGAGGCCAGCGCCCTTGACCACAAAGCAAAAGGAGTGGTTCTGGGCCTAATTGCCCATCTTTCTTCCTCCCCCCCTCGATGCTATCTGCCCCCCAGAGCACCAGCCCCACTCCATTCTGGAATGAAGGTATGTTCTTAGCAAAATTATTTCACATTTCTGAGCCTCAGTTTCCTCATCTGTAAAATGGGAACGATAATCCCTAAGTTCCAGGATGTTAATGAGAATTAAAGGGGCAGTAGATATAAACAGCCTAAAACATAACAGACACTCAAAAACTGCCAGTGTCCTTCCCACTCTCCTTCAGCCCTCAGTGTTCTGTGCTCCCTTCAACACAGTGACAAGGGAGCTATGTCTGTCCCTTATACCTGAGGAGAGGGCATGGGACAGGGGAAAGGGCACAGGACCAGGAATCAGGCCAACTATGAGCCTATCTTGAGGACCTCTCTGAACCTCAGTTTTTTCATCTATCAAATGAGGTGAACGATACCTCCCCAGCTTCCACCCTACAGGATAAAATGGGATGACAGTTCAAAAGCGTTCTGTGAACTGTACAGTCCTGTGTGGGGATTAACGTGAGGAATGAGAGTACTACCACCGCAAAGAGCAACCACCACATGCAGACTGAGGAGAGCTCTTTACTCATATTTTCCCATTAAATTTTATAACCTGGAGAAGCGCAGTTGCCAGTGTGTCAATGAAAAATCAGGCTCTGGGACTGGCCCAGACCCCGCAGTGAGAGTCGGCACTGAACCCAGCCCACCTCGATACGTGTCTGGACCACCCACTGCTTCGTTATGGTCCTGCCAAGGCCCCAGCTGTGTCACTGGGCTCTGGGGAAGGGACTGTCCTGAGTTGTAGCCTTGAAACCACAGACATATTTGCCACTTGAGCTTCCAGATCTGAAACAAAAGGCGGCACCCCCTTTGGAAGACACCTTTGGTGGCCTCAGATGGCCCGGGGCCATCTCAGGCTGGGACTTGGCCATCTTGGCCTGCAGATTCCTTCACTCCACGTTCAAGTACCACCCTGCTCCATCCCTGGGGGGCCAGCAGGAGGCTGTCGCTGCACTGGGTGCTGAGGGGCATCCCACCCAGGAAATGCCCGGGTCAAGGAGAAAGGACAGGCAGGTTTTACCTGGTGGCAGCTGTGCCCCAGCACGAGGCACGAGTGAGTCAAGGACTCCTTCACCTGTGTACATGTTCCCACCTTCACCAAGAGCCCCAGCTGCCTTGATTTCATAATTGTCAAATTAGAATCATTTCCTGTCTTGTAAGGAGATGACTGTCCTTTTGAGAAGATTTGTCCCCTCTCAGGTAGCTTCTTCATTTTACCTACCTTGGGTGTCTTGAGTGGTTTTCAAAAAGTTAATGAGCATTTGTCAAAGCCAAGGTCTGTCCAGCATGGCTGCATGGATTGTTTTTTTCATAATCTGGCCCTTCCCAGCATTTAGGGTCCCAGGACAGGGGATAGCAGGGGGCAGCAGTAAAAGGTCCCTACTGCCAAGGGGTTTGAGTCAGGAGTGGGGTGCAGCCTGGCACTGCAACTCCCTCTGGGTTCCATGGGGCTGATGGGAATTCAACAACATGAACCAGAAATCCAGCTGCACACAAGGCAGGTGGGGAATTGGAATCTGAGGATGAAACCATCAACCCCAAAGTCAAAAGTACTTTGGAGAGTCTGTGAGGCCACGGAAGACCCTGCCTACGTGGACAACTTAACTCTCCGATAAGCTGTTAGAACTTCCGTTGGGCCTTAAAGTCTGATGTGGTATGTCCAGCCTTGACTCCATTTGCTCACAGCTTTCAAAACTCAGTCAATGCTAGCCAAGGACGATGCTGCATCCTGAAGCCACAAAATAAAATGACCACAGCTATCAGCTCCTGTGTGCCTGGTATATGTCACAGACGAGCTGACGCATCACAGTGTGTTCTGTAGTGCTCAAAGCCCTGCATGATTGTAATCTCAACTACTTTGGAGGCTGAGGCAGGAGGATTGCAAATTTGAAGCCACCCTGGCCAATTTTGCAAGTACCCTGTTTCAAAACTTTGACAAAGCACCTGCCTAACATATGCAAGGCCCTGAGTTTGATTCCCAGCACCTCAAACAAAACGACTCTACAGTTTGGATGTTATTAATGCTGTTACACAAAGAAACTGAGACTAGAGACGAATAACTCACACAGCAGGGCCCCACAGCGAGTGACAGGGCAAAGCCCCTCCTGTGACCAGGCCTGGCTGGCAGGTGCAGTAGGTGGCGTCCCCTGCAGCCCATTCCTTAAGTGTCCCCATTGGTGCTTACCCAGCAGGTACTTGATGATGGCTTGACTGTGTTCCCAGAGGTTGCTGAAGGTCCCCCAGCGTGAGTGGCCATCAGGCACGGTGTTGGCCTTTATCCACCCCCACAGGAATAGATGAAGAAGTCCTGGCAGGGGTCCACCGTGGGGTCCATGGAGTTCAAGATGGCGCTGGTCACTGAGACGCAGGCCTCGCTCAGGCACACTGTGGGTGTTCCTGGAGGGGTAAGGGAAAAAAGTCAGTGATGGGCAGGGAGGAGGGTTCGGGAGGGCAGCGCAGGTAGCCTAGGGCCCCAGCACACAAGCTCCACCCTTGCCCTGACCGAACAGACTAGGAACTGGATGGTCACTAGACCCCGAACAAGAAAGGGTTCAGCAGCTTCATTATCTTCTGGTTTGTGAAATAAGACTTCTGCCCGTTGCCTAAAGTCCCTTCTGTGGCTTAAAAGAACCCAGAGCCCAGGTGCTTTTTTCTCTTTCTAGGGATTGAATCCAGGGGCTCTTCACCACTTTGAGACAGTTTTGCTAAACTGAGGGTGACGTCAAATGTCCTATTCTTTTACCTCAGCCTCCGACGTAATCTGGGATTACAGGAGGGCACCAGCACACCCAGGGGTGCTTTTCCCTTGATCAACCCTTCCTCCACAAAGATTCTCTAACTTCTTATTATTCCCTGATGCTTAACACACTTATCCACTCATTCACGCACTCAGCTACTCCACAAAATCAATACTGAGGCCCTTTGCTGAGTACAGAGTGTGTGCGAGGTGGAGAGACAGGAGGTAGTCCTTCCCTTTTCTGTTGGGGACACACATGTTACATAAGCAAAGTCAAAACACACCAGGAGAAACTGCCACTTATTTACAAAACTAAACTGAATGTTGACTAGGAGCCAACTGGGTGATGTGGATATATGGTACCAGGACTCAGGGACAGGGAAAGGACTGGGAGAAGCCATTCCCTCACCAGGCAGGAGAGCTGCTTGTCCCAATTGAGGGGGGGGTTGGTGGCTGAACAACCCTAAACCAAAACAATAAATAAATAAACAGAAACAACCTGAGAGGCTGGTTTGCCAAAGGTGTGAGCAAGGGCCAGACCCTGCCTCAAGGCTGTCTGATGAGCTCTTGGAAAGGACCAATCTGGCAGGTACCCAGAGGCTCATGGCCTGCCCACAGGAGCCACCCAGGCCACAGGGGGGACTGCTTCCTGAACAGGCTGGGCACCAGGACCACCACCCACGTTCACGGTCTTTCAACCCTTGCTCAGCGTCAGATGCGGGTGGGATATCCCTGAGGAAACTGAGGCTCTGAGAGAGCGACCAGATCAAGGTCATCCAGCCTCACAGGAGAGCTGAGAGCCAATGCTGGCCTGTTCTGGCCCAGCAGCCCCAAGGCCATGTTTTCCTGCTGTCCGTCTCCTCTTTGGTGGCCATAGCAGAGGCTGAAGTGGCCTGATTGGCAGGATTGGTTCCTTCAACACACAGGGAGGCAGTGAGGCTGGGTAGCTTTGGAGACTGGTAGATCTGGGTTCAAATCTGGTGCAGAGACCTCCTGTACAACCCTGGGTTGGGGGCGCAGCTTGGCAGTATGCATCTGCCACCGAAGGCCCTGGGTCAACCCCCAGCACTGCCAACGAAAACCAAAAACAAAACCTCTGAGCCTCAGTTTTTCCAGGGTCCATTTCACAGTGACGACAGGAAGACCTCACATGATCCCATCACACAGGGTACATCAGACAGGTCTGAGCTTCCAGGCTGATCTTTAGAGAGGAGGAAAGACTGCAGCCTTCAGCTCACTCAGAAACAATACCAGCAGGGCTGAGGGTCTTGAGCAGGTCCCCCGGGGGCTTATCCACCTCAGCTGACAAACCCCAAGTCCTTCAGGTGGATGAAGGGCTCAGAGGAGTCACACCACAGCAAGAAAATCAGGGTGACTTAATTTTGAGATTAGGCAGTAATTAAAAATTACTGAGCTACTGTGCGTGAACCCAGAGCTCTTCTACGGCAGGACCGAAGCTGCCATTTTCAATATTTCCAGATGAGCTCCGTCATGAGTTTCAGAGTTGCATGTCCCAGTCCCCAGCCACAGTGACGACAGGATTATTTATGGGGGAAGGCAGAAGAGAACTTGTGTGTGGCTTGACAAGGCCTATTCACTATTATGATAAAACTTCATATTTGGGAAAGAAAAAGAATACCTATTGTTGTTACAACCAAACCACAGGAAGTAAAGCTTGGCACGATCCTGGCTGGTGGAAAGACCCAGAAGGCAGACTGCTGAGGGGCTCAGGGTTGAAGACAAAAGCAGAAACCAGCACCTAGAGTCGGACCTGCAGGTGGTATCCTCAGCTGGCGCCTCCTCTGCAGACACTGCCCTAGGTTCCTGGCTGGGCCCGGGCAGTGACCTTTAAGTTATCTAACTATTCTAGGGTTTGACGATCTTTAAACAAATAGTCTTGGCCAAGCAGGTCTTAATGTATATTTGGTTAGTTAATTAATGGTTTCCCACCCTGTTCATCCAAGGCTTCCATTCCTTAGGGAAACCTTTCCAGACCCTCTTCCCCTCTGGGTCCCTAACTGCCTGGGTGTTTGCCATCTCAGCGTGGGCTGTGCTGGGTCACGACCATATCTCCCTGTCCACCTCCTGCACTAGAAATGAGCTTGAGGGTGGGTTAGGTATCTCCCTTGCTCCTCTATGTCCCCTTCTTGTCACTGTGCTTGGCATCCGGCAGCTCTTCAATACACATATGTGGAATGAACAAGTGACTGAATGAAAGTGCCTTGCCCAGCGCCTGTCACCACCTGCAGCAGGGCTCATATTTCTTCCCTTTAGGATGTGTGGTCAGCTGAGAAGCAGGAACCAGACCCACATCGAAAGCGCTCATCTGGATAGTGCTATCAAAGATGGTTTGAAATATACTGATGACTTCACTGGCCAGACATCACTCACCGGTGGGTCTTATAGAATCACCAGAGGATCTGCTTTGACTGGCCTGATGTTTGTGCATCCGTGGCCAATGTCAGCACCTACTGCTGTGTAACGAGTTTACTGTCAACATCCGAGGTGGCCACTGCTTTCTCAGGTGGCCCAGGGTCACTGATCCTCTGCCCGGCTCATTCCTCTCCTGGGTCTAGGCCAGGGAAAATCTGTCTGAGGCCCTGAGAGCCAGGAACACAAGGCAGAAGCAGGATTCTTCAGTGTGGGCCCCACTTGGCAGAATTGTTTTGGGTTTGATCACTAGGAGCTGACCCTGGGGGTTCCCTTTTGGTTCCTGGTGAAGAAACTTTCTGTACAGAAACTCCTAAGGATGGTCGCAGGCAACACTGGCTGCTGAATCTGCCCCACTCCCCGTGTCCTGGGCCATGAGCTGAGCAACGGGGCTGGCCAGGCTCCACACTGACTGGCCAGTTGTTCTGGACTGACTTCGGTGAGGACAAGGTAAGGTGGCAGCTTCAGGGTGAGGAAGATCTGCATGTGCCCTGTTGACAGAGAGTTGCATGCACACACTCGCAACTCACACCTGCACAGTCAGGTACACACACTCAGCAGAGAAAGGCTTAATCCTCCTACTCTGTGGTTCACTCCAACTTCCAGTTCCTAGGCCAACATGATGAAGATTTGGGCCTACTTTTTCTTCCAGTAGGTGCAGGATCTCTAAGAAAATTTCATCTATTTGATTTACTGTTTGCACAGTTAAGTTATGCAGGCACGATTCCAGGCACATATGGTTAGAAGTCTGGAGATTAGTAATTAATGAATCAAACAGGCATTAAGCACCTGTTGGGCCAGGCACATTTGGTAAAAAGCCAATAAACCATTAAATAGTTAAATAATCAAGTGATTATTTCTTAAGTATTACACAGGCCCTTAGCTCAGTGCCTGACACAGAGTAAGCACCTGTCACGTTTGTGGAATGAATGAATGATATGGGTCCCATACAAGAGGGATGCAGGGGTGACACAGATGAAGTCTCTGCCCTCTCCTCAGGCCCCCAAGGGCCCTCCTCACCCCAGCCCAATACGGCTACCTTCACAGGTCAGCAACTTCACAGTGGCAAAGGCTCAATACAGCCATGAACTCTCTGATGGGGTGAGTGACCAAGTTGGTGGATGGAACCCCTGGGGCTGCTCACCAGGTGGACTAGCAGAAAGCAGGATGTGGGGGTACAGGAGAGTGGGCCCTTGGCCTTGGTTGTAACCTGAATCCACCCTGTTGGGTTGTGTAAGGGCTGAGCAATGAGGCACTGACTGGATCTACGCAGCTGGACATGAGATCCAGCCTCGAACTCCTGACCGCAGGACCTGAGAGGCCCCATGGCATCACCATGTGGGATGGAACAGACATACCCACTTACAGAGCGGTGCAAAGGCCTTGGGTCACAGAGCTGAGCTCCTCTGGGGTCCTGGTGTGCTCCGGAGTGCATCCTGATTACAAAGCCGGTGGGCAGGGCCTGGGCCCCAGAGCCCTCAGGAGCCAGCAGCCTGTGCACACTTCTCCACTCCACCTGACACTAGACCCCCACTGGCTGTGTAAGCTTGGCCAAGTTACTTGGTCTATGCCCATTTCCTCATACGGAAAAGGACCCAAAGCAACCACACCTTGCAGGGGTGCTCTGAGGAGGACAGGAGGTGACAGACTTAAATGACAGACGTTTGGCCCACAAGTGGTGTACAGTAAACAGAAGCCTTTGTTACTAGTCTGTTGGGACTGAGGATAGCAGGCAGTGGCAGACTAACTGTCCCACGTCCTAACAACAGCAGTGCCCAGAACCGAGCTGAGAAAGTCCTCTCAGGCACCAGGTACTTCCTCAGAGCCATCTCCAAATTGGGCACTGCTTACCCATTTAAAGTAGAGAAGACGAAGGCTCTGGGAAGTGACGTGGCTTGTCCAACTGAGAACTTGCTGGTCCTTCTGGTTCCAAGACTTTCATACCATCCATGCCGCCCACCTCCCTGGGCTGAGATATGAGATACAGGACACATGAAGAGGTGTGATGGAGACTCAGACCCAACTGAAGTCCCACCTCTACAGGTGAGGACATTGAGAGACACACATATATCTATGCACATACAGCTACTTTTTGAAAATGATATGAATTAATACTTACATGAAAGTTTAGGAAAGATTTTAACCATCATGGAACTTATTTGGTTTGTATAGTTTTCATGGCAGGGGGTAGGAACCATCCAATCAGGCACATTTAAAGCTTCAACTCAGACACCACATCTATTCACATTCCAAAACACAGGACATGGGCTCTGCCCATTCAGAGAAACAGAAAGCCACATGTCTAAGGGCTGGATGCACAATAATCCCACAGGGGAGACAGTGGATAGTTGGGAATAGGAATACAACTTACCAGAGTTGGCTACCCATGACACTCTGTCTGTTTACCTTCAAGACCACAGCTGTGGGCCATGCCTGTGGACTTCCAAGCTAAGGAGATTACCACGGTACCTCGACCAGGAAGGATAACTCTTGACCTCTGGAGTCTTTACTGGTGAGATTCGGGCAGGTTTATTTCCATCTAATTTCACAACATCCTGAAAATTCAAATTTGTTTATATATACACACACACACACACACACAAATATAGACAATATATAAAAGGTGGTCTCATTTAGTGTTCACCACAGTGCTAAAGGACAGCTCACACTGTCCTCACTATGAATCACCATGCATCAGGGGCCTTTCAGATGCACTCAGGTTGTTCAGGGCTCTGATGTTGAAGATTGTTTTACATGCCATTTTTGAGCATTTTGGCTTAACGTTGCAACTGTACCTCAGCAACACAGATACATGTGCAACAGGTATGTTCATTTTCACACCTAAGACCCAGGCTTTGTGAAGTTAGGATATGAGATGGCTTTGTGTTCTTACCAACCCAGTGGAAGAGGAAGTCAGAGAGAGTTCTTAGGGTTTCAGTATAGGCTGAATCATGAGAATATTTTGGCTTCATGTAATTATATTATTGGTAACTGGCTGCTTATGTAGAAATTTGTCAGAAAAGTTCAGCACTAGTAAACTCAAAAGCTTCAGGGGCTGGCTAAGTGGATCACATAAAACCTTTCCTGCTGGACAGAGAACCAAAAGTGAAATCATTGTGACTAATTTGAAAACATATTCAATTAGAGAGGAAAATGAAAGCTGGGTATGAAGGCACATGCTCGTTATCATAGCTATTCAGGAGGGTAATGCAAGAGGATTGTGAGTTTGAGGCCAGTACTGGCAACTTAAAATAAAATTAAATTAAAAGGGATGGGGGATGTGGCTTATTAGGAAGAGTGCTTGCCTAACATGCCCAAGACCTTGGGTTCAATCCCAGTACTGCAGACAAACAAAAAATGAAAACAAGAACTGTTCTGTCAAATAAGACACACAGGCAAGTTTCAGTGCAGAGCTATCTACATCTCTGACCTGTGTCCTCAAAGATTTATTTGAGAATATTTCAGTGTGTGCCCTTCAGTATAGAAAAGGAGCATCGATTCTCAGAGGTCACTGTGCCAGGGTGCTGTAAAGTACTTCTAGTTTTACTTAAATGTACATTCTTCTTAGTATATCATTTAAGGCTCTTGAGCTCTCTGGGTTTTACAATCATTATATAAATTTGATGCCTAAGATATATAATTACATCAAAGTCAAATGTGGTGTTTCCTTTTTTGGGAGAAAGAAAACCCAAATTTCTTTCAACTCAGTGGAGGGCACTGACCTAATTCTAACCTTAGCCCAAAGGTCCAAGTTCATGTATGCAAGAAGAGTTCTGTACACATTTTCCCTATGGCCACATCTTTTACTCAAGCTCCATATCTGACTCACCAGATGCTGCCAGCTGGTATCCTATTGTAACACAGTAAACACAGTATAACATAGTGGACAGCAAAGGTAACCTCTTCACAAACCTGTGCTTGTTTGGGTTGGGGTTGAAGATGCTAAGATCTACCAAAACATGATTTGGTCACTTATTGTTATTGTGTTGCTGTTGTCCGAGGACATTTCTCTCTCTATGTGGAGAAATGAAACAATTAATATAAGCATCATTATTGTATGACCAGAGCAATGAATGAAAAAGGGATTGAGCTAGATTTCGTTCGGACAGTTAATACTGACTCACTAGAAAACACTGAACAGGTTTCCTAAACTTTCTGTGTCTTCGTTTGCCTACGTTTTAAATGTCCTCTCTTGACCTCAGGTTATATCAATCAGGTCCTAATTTTTCAATTCCTCCACAGACCCCTCACTGGGACATCTAACAGTATGTTTTGAGTGCTTCCTCAGGCCAGAAACTGTTCCAGGAACAATCAAATACATCCTGAAGGTGACTTTATGGTCTTCCCTCCCTCACACCAGCTTCTCTCTCTTAGAAATCCTCAGTGGTGGCATAAACATCCATATCCCAGGGCAGAAGCCTGTGGGAGCCCACCTCAGCCTCTCTCTCTCTCCCTCAGCCCTCTGGTCAATGATGACCAAACCCTTTCAAGTGCATTGTCACTATCTTTTTTTCTCTCAGCACTAGAGAGTAACATCATGCTTTTATCAATAAAAAAAAAACTGAATGATACTTCTGGAAAATTAATGGCCGATATCCATAGCATACTGTTCATATCTGGGAGGTAGATTATATTGTCAACTGTACTGGCACTTGTTTTGAATGGCTGAATTTTTATATATCAATAGTAAGCTAAAACAGATCTAATACAAATTGATATAAGGTCTGATAAAATAAAATACAAATCAGTTAAAGTTAACACCATGAAATTAAAGAATTCTTGTTTATATGAGAATAATAGGCTGAAAGCTTTGGCAAGACTCAATAAAAATCAATCATTAAATAGTAAATGCTGTTTCATTTGGTGTTACAGATTCAGGGAAATCATAAAAAGACAGTGATCCCTGACAAGGGATAACACAAGGTAAGCCTTAAAATTGGACCAGTTCTATACACGCCAGGCAGCATAGTAAGCAGGGAAACCTAAGCAGAGCTAGGACATAATAGTGTGGAGAAGGAGCTGGGACTTCAGCAAGGCCAAGGTGATTATATGATATAAGGTGCAGGATCAAAAGGGACAACTAAACAGAAAGAGAAGGTTCTAAAAATCAGCAAAAGAACCCTATGGTCTCTTTAGCTGAGTAGTAGAGAGTACATATGTGAAGAAACCACCCTAGGATGGAGAAAGAATAGAAGGACCAGAAAAAATGAGCATGGGGGCAAAAACACATGGGTAGAAAGTTTGTGTTCTGATAGGCCAGGGTGGGAACATCTTATAATTCACAGGAGACAGAATAGAGTACAAAATTTATTATCTAAATGCTGGAGAGAAAATTAGCTTTAGACTAAATGCTCTTCCAGTCCACTTAACAAACCTTAAAAGTAGGTATGAAAAGATTAAACATAACTGTGTCCAAGAAAAAAAGTACAAGTAATATTTGTAATAATATAAAACTATCTGAAACAGAAAGAAAAACCCAACATGTCAGGCATTCAATAAAAAAATACAAGTCCTGAAAGGAAAGAGAAAAATGAAAAAAAGTACCTACATGTTCAAGAAGCTACAGAAAACCATAATATGTTAAGAAAAGACAATAAGAAAGAAAAGGAAGATCACAAACATAACAAAGAATACCATAACAGAACAGTGTAAAAGCAACCAGTAGTAGAAACATCTAAAAGTAACCAAAGTAAAAAGAAATTAACTACAAAGGATGCAAGAAAAGAATGACAGGAGACTTCCTTTTAAAGGTGGCATTAAGGCAATACAGAAACAGTGAATCTTTTACTTTAAAGAATAAAAACACAAAAAAGAACTTCAAAATTTAACCTAGATTTCCATACCAAGAGGCAAAATATTCATACATGAAGGTAGTGTAACAGAAGAATGAAAATTCTTCTTCACTCCTTGCAGGGGGCGTATACAAGGTGGAGGTTGTTGCCAGGTGTGGTGGCACACTCCTGTAATCCAAGTGATTCTGAAGACTGAGGCCAGAGGATCAAAAGTTCAAAGCCAGCTTTAGCAACTAAGCAAGACCCTTTTTCAAAATAAATATCAAAAAGAGCTCAGGGTCAGGGATGATGGGGTTGTGGCAAAGTGGATGAACACTTGCCTTGCATGTGTGAGGCACTGGGTTCGATCCTTAGCACCACATAAAAATAAATAAAAATATTGTGTCCAACTACAAGTAAATATATATATATTTTAAAAACAACAACAACAACAACAACAACAACAACAACAACAACAAAACCCAATACCAACTCCACTCCCAACTTTGGTCCTCTGGAAATCAGTTAAGAAAAAAAAAGGCAAAAACATTTACTTATAAAAAGTTAGTGAACTTAGGATAAGAAGAATGGATGCCTATGGCATTCTGGCATGAAACTGATTTCTTTAAAAATCCTAAGATAGAATAGATTGCCAAGGTTGAGCATGCCTATGAACACCATCAGCTTTGATGCTCAGGGAGCTGATTTGTTGGAATCCAAGTACTAAATACTCATAAGCACAGAAGAAGGCATCTTAAAAGAATACATTCTATAAGAAAATAAGTGGGAGGAAAAGCTAAAGCTCTGTGCTCCCCCCCCACCAGTAGAAAAACAAAAAACAAAACAGCAAAGTATGGCCCATACTCGGGATCTGAAACACTGTAGGACTCTGTGGGCCCACATGTCAAATACCAAGAATCTTCTCTTTTGATCATAATAAGGATTGATGAGACATAGGTCTCAAGAAAGCTAGGCAAACTGGGTGTGGTGGCACATGCCTGTAATCCTAAAAGCTCAGGAGACCGAGACCCTAAGTAATATAGTGAGACCCTGTCTCACAATTAAAAAAAATAAGTAAAAAGGGCTGCGGATAGAACTAAGTAGTAAAGTGAACCCTATGTTCAATCCCCAGTACCAAAAGCAGAATGCTAGGTAAGCACTCTACCACTAAGCTAATATGCCCAGCTTTACTAAAGACAATTTAAAGTGGCTCTAACAAATATAACCAAAGAATTAAAGGAAAGTTATCTGAAGAATTAAATGAAACATTATGAAAATAAATTAACAATAAATCATGAAAAAAGAAATGCATCAAAAATAAACAACTGCAAAGGAGAAGGATGCCCATTCTCTCATCACATTTGCAACATAGTACTAGAAATCCTAGCCAGAGCAATTAGGTAAGAAAAAGAAATAAAGGGCATACAAAGTGGAAAGCCATCATCAAATTGTCACTGTTTGCAAATGACCTGATCTTATATATTTAAAAAACAAAAACAAAAAACATCCAGACTCTGCTAGAAAACAATTACAAGTAGTAAATTAACTCATCAAGTTGAAGGAGACAAAATCAACCTTAAAAACACACACACACACACACACACACACACCCTTCAGCAGCACTGTTATACATCAACAGTATCAAAATTACCTGAAATAAGAGTCAAGACAGCAATCCATACACCAAAGTACAAATGACATTTTTCACAGAACTTAAAAAAAAAAAAAAAACAATACTAAAATTTACATGGGTTCACAAAATACCCCCAATAGCCAAAGCAACCTTGGGAAAAAACAAAAATACAGGAGGCATTTTAATACCTCACTTCAAAATATACTACAAAACTGCTGGGCATGATGACAGATGCCTTTAATCCCAGTGACTTGGGAGGTGAAGGCAGGAGGACTGCAAGTTCAAGGCCAGCCTCAGCAATATAGCAAGACCCTATCTCAAACTTTAAATAAACAAACAAACAAACAATAAAAGGGGATGGAGATGTGGCTCAGTGGTTACCTATTGCACTTGGGATCAATCCCCAGTACCCCTCTTCCCCCAAATACTACAAAGTAATGAAAACATCCTGGGATTGGCAAAAAAGAGACATAAAGACCAATGGAACAAAACATATTAGAAGTAAGCACAAGCATATATAGCCAACTGACTTTAGAGAAAGATTTGAAAAACACACATGGGAGAATGAATCGTGTTTTAAATAAATGATTCTGGGGAAATTGGGTATCCACATGCAGAAGAATAAAATGAGACCTCATTTCAAAAATCAACTGTACATAGACTAAAGATTTATGTAAGATCTGAAATTCTGAAACCACTAAAAGAAAACAGGAAAAATCCTTCAGGATACTGCTATGGCCAAGGATATTTTTAAGAAGCACACACACACACATACACACACACACACACACACAGACACACACACACACACACACACACACACACACACACACAAACAAAGCAAAACAAAACAAAAAACAACAGAAATAGTATAGGAAACAAAAGCAAAAAAAAAAGGTATCATATTAAACTACTAAATGTCTGTACAGCAAAAGAAGCAATAAAGAGTGAAGGTCTTAAAGAATGGAAATTTATACCTCTGAATAAGTTTAACACTGACCATGTTTTTTTACCTGGTTTATTCCACTTAAAATGCCCTTAAGCCAAAACCCAATGAAATTCAAATCCAGAAGGCCTAATAAGAAATCTCTCCATCTCAATTAGTTTAGTAAAAAATAATTTAAAAATAGTTTTTTATTTCACAGATATTATTTTTATATTGATTTGCTAGGTTTCTCCCTATTATTTAATATTGTGTTCATTAACACAATTATATATATAAATATATATATATTTAATGAATTAAATGGATTTACTCATTCCTCTTTCTCCCTTGTTCACTTTATATTATCTCCCTCTTTTTCTTTTTGTGTTTTCTACTCCTGTCTCTCCACTGCCATTTCCTTTCCCTCTTTCCTCATCATGACCCCACAGTTTAATAGCAATGTACTTTCTTTAATACCTAATTTCTTAACTTATGCTAGAGAATTACTCCACTTTCCACTTTTAGATAAAAGAGATTGAGAAGAACATGTTCAGAATATTTTTTGAAGGTTTATTAGTATATGGCTTTGTTCTGAATTGATTACAGCTGATTGTATCTCCTCTCAAAACAGTGTGAGGGACTGAATATAAAATCAATGTTGGGTGTGAGTTTTGACATAGACATATTCCCAACTCAGGGCACACAATTAAGAGAAACAGCTCACTAAAAAGTTCCTTACATAACACTGGAAGAGATAATCATCCTAGCAGATGTGAAAATATCAACCCAGAAATACAAAAAATGTGAGGAAACAAGGTAATAAGATAGTTTTCAAAATTCACACCTCTCCAATAACTGATTTCATAGACACTGAAGTCAAGAAAATGTCAGATGAAGAATTCAACAAGTTTTTGGACGGGGGTTGTAGCTCAGTGGTAGAGTGCTCCTCTAGCAAGTGTCAGGCACTGGATTTGATTCTGAGCACTGCATAAAAATAAGCAAATAAAATAAAGGTATCGTCCATCAAAAACTACAAATATTTTTTAAAAATTCAAAAATTGGTTAAAATGATCACTGAAGTAAAAGAACATCTATCAAATAAACTAAAGGAAGAAAGGTAGGCTATAAAAGAGCATTTGAATTTAAAGATACAGATTCATAAAAAGCACCAAACAGAAATCTTGGAAATAAAAATCTCAATCAAATACAAAAGTCATTTGAAATTCTTACTAATAGACTAGGTGATGTAGAAAACAAAGTTTTAGGCCTTGAAGAGAAAATATTAATGAGAATACTTTACATGAGCAGAGTATCTAAGAAATATGGGACATTAAAAGACCTAACAAGGCTCATAGAACAAGAGAGATACATGACACTGATATACCAAAAATACAGACTAAGAAAAGAATTTTTAAATGCTACAAGACAGAAATGCCAAGGACATGTATAAAGGAAAACCAGTCACAATGACAGCAAATCTCTCAGCAAAAACTCTAAAGGCCAGGAAGGCTTGGAACAAATTGTTTCAAGCCCTGAAAGAATGTAATTATAAACCTAGATTGCTATTTCCAGTAATTATGTGACAGAACCTAAGAAGAAATAAAAAATTTATGTGATAAGAATAAACAAAAGGAAATCATGACCACTAAGCAAATACTATAGAAAAATAGAAAATTCTACACACAGAAGATGATAGAAGTTTTAATAAGGAGATCTCGGAAAGGAATAAATCTCATTAGAAGAGTATATTAGTCATTCACAGACTGAAAATGAAAAGATGGAAAATTATATTTAATGCAGATGGAGCCTGAAAGAAGCAGGGGTGGTAACTCTCACATCAGAAAGAAGCAAATTTTAATCCAAAAAAAAAAGTGGCTAAAAAGATCACTGGTAGAGAAAAAAGTCCAACAAGAAAAAATAAAGATTGAAAATATTATCCCCCAAATACCTATGCACTGAATGAGACAAAATAAACAATATTTGACAGTAAGACTCAGATAAATTCCAATACAACAATCATGGTAACTTCAATATAATTCTCCAATAGATACATCATAAAGACACTACACAAATAAAACCTACTATAGATCAAATGGACTTAGGGACATCTACAGAATATTTCATCCAACAACAGCTGAATATGCTATCTTTTCAGATGCTCATGAAATGTTCTCCAAGGTAAACCCTATTTTAGGACACAAAACAAGTCTTTGAAAACATTTTTCAAAAACTAAAATAATTCTTTGCATCATATCAGATCATAACAAAATAAATTCATTGGCCAAGAAAACTACAGAAACTATATAAATACATGGAGACTGAATAATGCAATACTGAATGATGAGCACAGGACAGGCATGTTAGGTCACAAAATAAGTCTCAGCAAATTTGAAAAAAATGAAGCCAAAGCATGTATCTTCCTCTGAAAACAATGAAATATAACTAGAAAAACAGTAAGAATTTTAGACATTGACTATAGAAATACATGCATATTAGAAAATATTCTCTTCATTAACCAATAGGGAAATTTAAAAATTTCTTGCAAACATATAAAAATAATGTTCTAAAACTTATGACAATATGGTAAAAGCAGAACAAATAGGTAATTTTTATAGTAGCAAGTACTTACATTAGAAAAATAAGATTTCACAAAAACAAATTAAGGATGTAAATTAAAGAACTAGAAAAGAATTAACCAAACCCCAAGTTAGTAGAAGAAAAAAAATAACAAAGATTGAGCAAAAATAAATAAAATAGAGCCTTAAAAAATACAAAAGATTAATAAAAAAGGGATTTTTTAAAAGATAAACAAAACTGACTAATCTTTACTATATAGACTAACTAAACAACAATAGGAACAACAAAAAAGAAACAGAAGACCCAAGTAAATAACATCAGGAAATACAAATGCAAAGAATCATTAAGGATTATGATGTATAACTATACAGGAATAAATTGAAAAACCTAGAAGAAAAGTATAAATTTCTGGATACATATGACCTAACAAAGTTGAATCACAATGACAAAAATCAGAAGTGATCAATAACCAGTAATACAAAAATTTACCAAAGAAGAAATACCTAGGATGAGATGGCTTCATGCCTGAATTCTGCCAAATATTTAAAGAAGGAATAATGCCGGTTCTCCTCTAAATACTTTAAAGAAATGAAAAGGAGGAAACCCCTGAAAACTTACTCTGTTAAGATAGCATTACCCTGATAAATAAACCAGGCAAAAACAAACAATAGCAAAAACAGACTATAGCCAGGCGCGGTGGTGTATATCTGTAATCCGAGTGGCCCAGGAGGCTGAGGCATTAAGCAACTCAGTGAGACCCTGTGTCTAAATAAAATACAAAATAGGGCTGGGGATGTGGCTCTGTGATCAACTGCTGCGAATTCTCTCTCTGATCCCTGCCCCCCTGCTCTCCCCCCAAAACCCAGATCATTACAGATCAATATCCCTGATGAACAAATATGCAATAATTCTCAAAACTATGTTAGCAAATCAAACACAAAAGTACATTAAAAAGATCCTGTGCCATGATCAAATTAAATTTATCCCAGGGATACAAGGAGGTTCAAAATAATAAACTTAGCACAGTAATACATTAATAGAAGAAAGGACAAAATCATCTAATTATGTCAGTGGATAGAAAAACTATATTCAATAAAATTCAATGTCCCTTTGTGATAAAAACTCTCAAAAAATTAGATAAAGAAGAAATATACTTTGAGATAATGAAGCCCACATGTGACAAAATTGTAACCAATACTCTGAATAGGTAAAAGCTGACATCATTACCTCTAAGATGAAGGAAAAGATAATGATGTCTATTGTCACTGTTCTCATTCAACACAATATTGGAAATCTTAGGCAGAGGAATAAAGCAAGAGAAAGAAATAAAGGGCACCCAAATAGGAAAGAAGAAAGTAAATTATTTTTGTTTATAGAGGACATGATTTGATATATAGAAAAAACTGAAGATTCTTCTGAACTGTTAAAAAGAATACATTTCATTAAGGTTGTAGGATATAACAATTAGCAAAAATCAGTAGCTTTTTTATTTAAATATGCCAAAAACAAAATTGCTAAAAAACTAATCAATAAAATAGTCCCATTTGCAATACCTACAAACTTAAGTGAAAAGAAGTAAAAATAAAATACCTAGGAATAAGTTTAAACAAATGACTAATCTCTACAACAAACATAACAAAATGCTGATGAAATAAATTGAAGAGGACAAAAGTAAATAGAAAGACACTTCCTGTTCATGGAGTAAAAAAATCTTTATTATTAAAATATCCACAGTACTCAAATCAATCTACAAATTCAATATTATTCCTAACAAAGCAAATATGTTTTCTCAGAACATAACTAAAAGTTTTATGCAATCACAAAAGGTGCCAAATAGCCAAAGCAGTCCTGAGCAAAAAAAAGCTGAAGGTATTATAATACCTGACTTCAAAAGATACTACAAAGATATAGTAACCAAAACAACATGGTGTTAACATAGAGTACAAAAGAATTGAGTTCCTAGAGATAAATCCACAAATAACAGTGGACAGTTTGGGATAAGGTACCCATAGTGTACATTGAGGAACGGAAAGTTTCTTCCTTGAACTGTTCCAGAAAAACTGGATATATACTGGATATCCACAAGATGAAAACTAGATCCCCATCTTTCACCATATAAAAAAAAAAACTACAAAAAAATGATAAAAAATTAAATGTAAGACCCGTATCTATACAACTACTAGATGAAAATATAGAGAAATGTTTCAGTACATTGGTCTGGGAAAAGATATTTTTTGCTATCAATTCACAAACACAGGAAACAAAATATGTGATAAACTGGATTATCATAAACTAAAACTTCTTCATGATACTGAAACCCATCAAAATAATGAAGACATAACTGACAGAATAGAGAAAATATCTGCAAGCCATGTATCTGACAAGGGACTAATATTTAGAATATACCAGTTAATCAAAAACTCAAGACAAAAACAATCCAGTTTTCAAAAGACTGAAAGACACAGACTTTTTCACAAAGACAGTAAAAAAATGGCCAATAAAGGATCAACCTAGGCACCTACTGACAAAAGAGTAGATAACGAAAATGTGATATGTAGATACAATGAAATATTATTCAGTCATCAAAAGGATGAAAGCTTGTCCATTGTGAGACGAGAGATGAAGAAGAAGACATTATGTTAAGTGAAGCAAGTCAGGCTCAGAAAGAATATGTTCTTCGACATATATAGAACAAAAGTTGGATCTCAAAGAACTGGAGAAGAAAATGGTGGTTACCAGAGCCTGAGTAGGACATGGGGAAAAGAAGACAGAGAGTGAATTATTAACAGGTAGAAGGGTACAGCTGGACAGGAAAAATAACTCCTAATGTTTTACAACACAACAGCCTAACTATAGTTCACAACAATTAACTGAAAATATTTCAAAATAGGTAGTAGAGAAAATTTCAAATATTCCTACCACAAAGAAATAATAAATGCCTTAAGTGACAGAGAAGCTAATTACCCTGACATTATCTACATTTGTGCACATGTATTAAGTGTCAGATTATACTCCATAAGTTTTTATAATTACGATGCATCAATTAGAAGTAAAGATACTTTTAAAGAAAAGAATGAAGAGATAACAGGAGCAAAAAGTAAAACTCTCTTTATTCAAAAATGACCATATCTCACATGTAGAAAAGTTCTAAACAACCTAAAAAAAAAAAAAAAAAACAGAATAAAACAAAACTCACCACACCCTGACCAAAACTGCTAGGATAAAATTACTTTGTACAAATTTTAAAAACTGTATTTTTGTGTAATAGCAGGGAACAATCTAACACAAAATAATAAAATCGCAGTTACAAGATAAAATATGAAAACGATTAGAAAAGAATTGATTCATTACAATTCATATGAAAACTTCAGAAGCTATTGTGTAAAATAGGACAAGTTTATCCCCAAATTTGTATTCTGCAAAGGACCTATAATACTCAAAACAACTTTGAAAAGGAAGAACAAAGTAGAAATACTATATTACCTAATTTAAAAATATTACTCAAGGGCTGTGGCTGTGGTTCTGTGGTAGAGTATTTGCCTAGCACATGTGAGGCCCTGGGTTCTATCCTTAACATCACATAAAAAATAAATGAATAAAATAAAGCTATAGAAAAAAAAGTTACTTCATTTAAAAAAAATCTTATTCAAATGCTACTCAAAGAAGGTAGCATGGGGGTAAGGACAAATAGCTCAGAATGCAAACCAATCTACAAGTTCAGTGTTGTTATCTTTATACCTAAAGTAGTCAGATACATCCATTAAAATAAAGAGAGATTAATATATTTTGAAGATGCAAAACTTCTTGGGCAAATTCTAGCAAATCACATTCAATAATATTAAAAAATAAAAAAAAAACTACAACATAACTGTGGGTTTTAACCCATGAATAAATGTAAACATATGAAAGTCAAACAACTCAGTTCATCACATTAACAATGTTCAAAAAGAATATTACACAATGATCTCCAGATGCAGAAAAGCAACTCATAAAATCCAATGTACATTCTGAATTAAAACTTTCTGAAGAACAGAAACAAACAAACTTTGTCAGTCTAATAGATGGCATCTATGAAAACCTTACAGTAAACAATACATTTAATGGTGAAAGACTAATTTTTTTAGACAAAAAAGCCAGACTAATGAGAAATATATATTGCATAATTCTATTGCTGCAAAAGTCTAAAAGAGAACCATGAATCAAATAGCAGAACAGGATGATGCAAGGGTAAAGTGCTGAGAAAGTAGGTAGGGAGGAACTACAAAGTGCCAAGAAAAATCTTCTAAGGTTGATGGACTTATTATTTATCTTGTGGCTTTTCAGGTACATAATATGTCAAAACTCATTCAATTATACAATTAAATGTGCAGTTTTACCTCAACTATACATTCACAAAGAACAAAAGACTACATGACTGCATGCCACATACATGTAAGCTCTTTTTTTGTTGTTTCAAATAAATGGGTCAGTATTGGATTATATGCAAGGTTTATGCAAAAAAGAGGATATAAAGATCTAACCAGAGGATCCATACTAAAACTAAGGCCTTGGTCCTGTTTCAAAAGATATTTATATACTTTTGAGTTAAAATGTTTAAATTCTGCTAAAATCTCAAAGTTATATATAAACACACACCTACACACAAAATTTCTTATGTTAAACTACTGCTTTATATGAATTTATCAACTACAGTTTCAAATCCATCTGAAAACAGTGCTTCTATTGGAGTGTATCTACCTATACATATACTGCATCTAAGTAACAGAAATATAGGTACACATACAATCTATTAATTTATGTCAAATATGCTTTTATAATGTAGTATTTTCAAAGTTTTATGACTTCACAGAAAGACAAAATAAACTCATTCGTAATGTAGTATGACAAAAAATATTTCACTAACAATTCCTTTCTTATTCTTGTCCTTTTTCTTCTTAACAGACATGTTTAAAAAAGATTAGTCATTAATTTGATCATTAAACAAGACAGTAAGTAACACAGATCAAGAAGTAAAGCATTTAATTTTTTTCAAATGTGAAAAACATATCTTATTAAGGCTACATTAATTTAATAATCACATAAATATTCTATTAGTACAAATGCCAAGTCCATAGGCTGCCTCCAACAGTAGACAGTCTGAGTTTGGAAGAATGTGGCAGTAATAAGTGCATATTCTCCACATGTCATTTACATAGCATTTACAGCCACAGTTGTTTTCCAGAAAACAAAAGTAATAATTAGTAGAGTATTATGGCTTTACAGTTAGTCTGTTACAAATAAGCAATAATTATCTAAGGTAAAGACTTTCTAAATGACTTTAAAAATCCCTTACCGGTATCTATGAACAAATATGCCCTTAAAAATAGAGTTCATCATATTTTCGATTTCGTCCTGGTTTTCTTGTAGCTGGTGGGGGGAGAAAAGACAGTAAAACACGTAAATTGAAAAACTGGCTATTTTATTTGGAATGAACATTTCCAACTGTTTTAAAATCCTGGTTATTATCTATCCTTTCTCTCATTATGCAATAGATGTTTGAAATAACCAGTATACTTGCATTACTTCTACAGCTTTATCACCTTAAATCTCTTGCTGTCTCTATCTAGACACGGATTAGCTAGGAATGGTAGTGAATATCTGTAATTTAAAGGACTCAGGAGCCTGAGGCAGGAGGAATTCAAGTTTGAAGCCAGTTACAGCAACTTAGCAAGATCCTCCGCAACTTGGTGAGACCCTGTCTAAAAATAAAAAAAAATAAGAACAACTGGGGATTGAAAAAGAACTCAGTAGTGCCTCTAGGTTCAATCCCCATTTATTAAAGAGAAAAGAAACAAGAAGAAAAAATAGATATATACTACATAGTGACTAACAAGGTAAAGTGATCAGGCTCCTATCTCCAAAGTATCATCTGCTAAAAGATGGGAGCCATTACAGCATGTTAGCATAATGATAAGACTTATCTAATCCCAGGGGACAAATTGAAGTCAGAAAAGAGAGAGAGAACAATCTGAAAAACAATGTTCTAAAGTGAACGGGGATTAGATTCATTATACAAATATAAGGACTGGCCTTAGAGGGCATTGTAGTAAGAGAAAAGACAGAACGTATAGATATTACAACTATTGTAGCCAGACAGGTAGGTTTAATCCTTGAATAATCCTCTTCTGATTGTTTCCATTAAAGAACAAGATAATCAACTAAGTGTGAAGACAATACAGGAGGTTTTATAGTTTTGAGGTAAGGCATAACCTTGTAAGGAAGTGCAAATAACTCTAGAATGAAATATCATAGGGTTTACTAGGCAGCATTAAAAAGGTTCCATTGACAGATTAACAGAAAATCCAGCCATTATAGTTAGGTTTCCTCCCCAGTCACTTTCAGGTACTCTGATGCAAGTGTGGTGCATATGGTGATACAGGGTTTTCTAGGGAGTATGACGAAGGGAGACAGAGGCAAGAAATTGAGGGTATAAAGAAGGATGTGATTATAATAAATAATGAAAGGAAAAAAGAGATAGATATTGTGTGAAGAATAATAAAAATACTGGGATGGAACTGCAAATTGGTGCAACCACTATGGAAAGTGGTATGGAGATTCCTCAGAAAACTTGGAAAGGAGCCACCATTTGACCCAGCTATCCCACTCCTCCGTTTATACCCAAAGGACTTAAAATCAACATATTATAGTAATGCAGCCACTCTATGTATAAAGAAGCTCAATTCTCAATAGCTAAACTATGGAACCAACCTAGGTGTCCTTCAATAGATGAATGGATTAAAAAAGGGGTATATATACCCAATGGGATATTACTCAGCTTTAAAGAAGAATGAAATTATGACATTTGCTAGTAAATAGATGGAGTTGGAGAAAATCATGCTAAGTGAAATAAGCCAATCCGAAAAAACCACAGGCCAAATGTTTTCTCTAATATAAAGATGCTAATTCACAATAAAAGAAGAATGTTACCTTAGACTAGGTAGAGGGAATCGAAAAAAGGGGAGGAAAGGGGATTTAGGGATAGGAAAGATAATGGAATGAAACAGTCATTATTACTTTATGTATGTATGTGACTGCATGATCAATATGATTCTATAACATGAACACTCAGAAAAATGAAAAAATTATATCCCATCTATAGATATCAAAGTGCATAAATGCATTCTACTATCATGTATAACTAATTAAAACAAATAAAAAATTTAAAAAAATACTGTGTAAAAGTATTTCAGGACCAAACAGAAGAAAAACAGTAGATGAGTAGGAAAACAGAAAAAAAAAAACACTACACTGCCCTGGCTGGTCTAAAACTCATAGGTTCAAGTGATCTTCCAAAGTGGGGAGGGGACTATAGGCACATGTTACTATATCTAGTGTCTAAAAATGTTTGATAATGGGACACATTAGATTATTAAGAGAGGGTTGATAATACTTAATTTTGCATAAGCCTTACTATAAAAAGCTTAGGTTAAAAGGGGGCTATGATAAACTTCATCATTTTCAAATGATAAAGATTTAACTAATTGGGACTGGGGTTGTGGCTCAGGGTAGAGCACTTGCCTAGCATCCATGAGGCACTGGGATGCACCCACATAAAAACAAACAAAAAAAAAAACAAAGAAATAAGCAAGCAAATAAAAGTATCCTATCCATCTACAACTAAAAAACTATTTAAAAAAAAAGATTTAACTAATCCCTTTATCCCTTTAAATTTGAAGCAAAATAGGAAGGAGAAAAGATTTTTCATCTTCAAAGAATCCAGAAAATACCTGCAGTCTCAAATCACAAATATATGAATAGCAAGGAGACGAGGAGGGAACATTCAAATCAAAGAAAGAGGTAGAAAAATCATGACAGCTATTATCTGTGAAACAAAAAGCCATTTTGCTCTGTAAAATGCAGAAACAGACTGCATCTGTTCCACAGAAGATGGAAAGTGATATAGTCTGTAAAATATGCAATTAAATTCCCATGTCCTCACCAAACCTAGGCAGCCTGGCAATTTTTCTACCACATACTTATTTTGGAAGTCCAGACATTTATTTCTTGAGGAAAATAAACCAGAGATTTGGAATCATCGTATATATACATATTACATATGCATACATACACACACACACACATATGTGATTCACATTAACAATTATATGTGATGTGCAGAATGTCAAGCACTTCCTCACCCTACCCAACTCCAAAATGTCAAGACAGCCATTATACATGCTTCTGCAAAGAAGCTGATCTTTTACAGGAGAAAAAAAAATTACCAAAGCCAACATCTGAGGACCTATAATGAAAACATTAGTTTACCACTAGACAACCCCACAATGATACCCACCAATCTGGAAAAAACATACACCAGAGTATAGCACCGTAAAATTTCAGAATACTAGGAACAAGTAGCAAAATGTAAAAGTTTCTAAAGACAAGAAACAGGGTCATTACTTGGCAGAGCAGCTCAAGACTGTTATCCCAGTGACTGGAAGACTGAGACAGGAGGATTCCAAGTTTGAGTCCAGCCTCAGCAACTTAGTGAGATGCTGTCTCAAAATAAAAAAAATTAAAAGGGTTAAGGAGGTGGCTTAGTGGTTAAGTGCCCCCCCCACCGAGTTCAATAGGGAGGGAGGGAGGGAGGGAAGGAAGGAAGGGAGGAAGGAAGGAAGGGAGGAATGGAGGGAGGGAGGGAAGGAGAGAGGCTTGAAATATTTTAATTAATTATTTATTTGTAAAGTTGTTGATGAACCTTTATCTTATTTATTTATATGTGGTGCTGAGAACCGAACCTAGTGCCTCACACATGCTAGGCAAGCATTCTCTCACTTAGCCACAATCCTAGCCCTTGAAATCTTAATAGCGAAGAACTTCTCAGGAGCAATACTGGAAGATAGAGACAAATTCTGAAGAAAATAATTTGTAATATTTAAATCTAAATTGCAGTCAACTATTAAATAAGAGGCCAAATCCATATTTTGTAAACATGCAAAATCTCAAATATTTACTTCCCTGATATCCTTTTATTCATAAATGTATCAGATAATATCCTATACCAGAAAAGGAGACTAAATTAAGGGGAAAAATATAATAGGGGATCTAAAAGATAAAGGATCCAAACAACAGGAAAAACAGAAAATTTATATAAATTGAGGGACAGTACAATTGTAGCAAATAAGGTTATGATTTAAAAAAATTAAAAGCACATTAAAATTCTTGTTAAATAAATTTAACACTTATTTTATTTCCTTGATTCTATTTAACTTAATTTTGACCATAATTTTAAGTTTGTAAGAGTTCTGATTTTCACGTTGTTTTAACTACATGCCAGTACTGAGAAAGGATCACTGGTATTGATACCATACAGATGAAGCACAGATGTTAAGCTGCTTGTCCAAAGTCACTAAGTTAATAAATACAAGATACAAAATGTTTGTAAAGTGATTTTTAAAAACAAGGTTTATTTTAAGAAACTGGTTTCTAAAATAAAGCCGATTTTCAGAACTGTTAAAAAAAACAAAAGGAATGTAAAAACCAACAAAAAGAAAAAATTTTAAATTACTCTAGACTCAAAAAAGATATTAAAATTTTAAAGTCATACTTTTCTTTTACAGATATAATTATATGATGTGGAGGTATTTGTGGTTTTGGCCAACTGTATATTAACCCCAAAATACTACAAGGTAATGATTAACAAATATTAGAAACTTGAATTAAAGTTTTATACCTGTAGCATGGGTGAGAAAGATGAATGATAAAGTAAAATAACAGAAGGGATAAAAGTACAAGGCAATGAAAACTTGTACTTTTTAAGAAACACTTAAAAATGAGTAGGAAAATTTAAATATAAAGACAAAAATTAAAAGAGAAATTATTTATACTCTATGGTCTCTTTTTTTTGATGATGACAGATTGTACTAAACTTTTCAAATCCTAACCATAAAAAACAGAAATAATCTGTCTGTTTAAGAATTATAAAATACTTAGTGAATTTAATAAATAGAATATGGGTTCTGAGAATCAATAGGTAAGTAAAATGAAAATGCATCATATTAATATTCCTTAACAGCAATTTTTCTAAATTCACTAACTTGTCTTTTTTCCCTGATTTCCCCATTAGCCATGTCTATTATTACTATAAGTAGGTATTCAAACATTCTGTATGAACACAGACAAATACTATTAGCCCTCTTGTCATTATAGAGTAAGAGCAGCAACTTACTAAATTCCAGACACCATTCCAAACTCTCTTAATCTCTTTTAGAAAGAAGTAACTGTCATTATCTTTCCCACTTTGCATTTGAAGAAAATGAGACCAGGTAGGTTAAGATTATCCAACTAGTAAAAGGCACAGAGAAATGGGAATCCAGAAAGTTTGGCTCCAAAACCCATTCTATCAATCACTAATATATGGTTTCAGCAACTAAAAGCCAAAGAAAAGAAATGTCAATATTCTAAAGCAAAATGATTTTCACCCTACTATTAATAAATAAAGCAATTTCACATACATAATGTCTTTCTTCACAGAAAAAGTTTAGAGATGCTAAGAAATGTTAATAAATAATAAACCATATGCAAATATAAAATCAACCACAAGTTATCATAATAGTGTCAAACAATAAAGTATAAAGAAATATTTAATCCTTCAAGAGTTTTATCTTGAAATTTATCTTGAAACCATTTATCAAGACTGCCCTTATATAATGATCTTGACCACATTTTAAAATTTTTCCCAAACTCAATTTGGAAAAAATTAAAACAGAATCAATTACTTCATTATTAATACAGATACTTAATTCTTTATTCTCCTTTGTTCAAATAAGCATCTTCACCTTAAAAGTGAGAGGTAGCCAGCCAGTATTAGATTAATACTATCTGCAACATCATTAGAAAATTACATAGGTGAGAAAATAATGAAAAATAAAGTTAAACCAATGTTGCTCATTCTGAAAACTGCCATCTAACAAAAATTTGAAGTGAACAAGTTCTGAAGTATTGGCATACAGTTTAAAAGCAGTTGCTTAAAAATGAGATAACTATAATTCTGAAAAAGATTCTTGGAAGAAACCATTATTTTCATAATTCCAAACAAAGTGCTAAATCAAAGAAAGTCCTATTTATTCATGACCATGTTTAAAAAAAAAAAAAAAACTTTCTCCTAAAGTATAAAAACTTCATCAAATTGGGGGAAAATGTTCCCAGTCTCAGACTATAAATCCACCAGAATTAGTGTAAGAAAATGTTTCTTAGATAAGTTAAATCCATAAACTGTTCTAATATGTCCAACTGAGAGCTATTATAAGGGTACTTAGTTCTGAGGATTAAGAGTTAATAAAAACTGTACTGCAATGTGAGCCTTCTTTATTTAACGGGTCAAGCAAATAAAACACTATACTTTAAATTTTCAATTAATAGAAAAGAAAAATAAGGAAAGTAGGAAATAAAATGTAACTGTTAACAGCCTGTTTCAATTTAATAATAAAAGTACTCCAAAAAGAGTTTACCTCCAATGAAAAGTTAGAATACTTATAAACTGGGATAACAGACCTGAAGAACTACAGAATGTTGAAAACTTTTAACAAAAATGTATTATAGAGTTTAACTCAATGCATAAACACTGATAATAGGGACACATTAGTTAATTCATAATAAGAAAGTGGGATATTTGGAAAACAGATTAAAAGTACTACTGATAAGATCACTCTAGTAACTTATGAAGCTATGGAACTCATCACATCTGTACCCTACAAAATAACTAACCTGATTCTCTCTCTTCTCAGCTAAAATATAAGCAATGTCAAGGAGCATTTTATTCCAAAGCCGATAATCATATCTGGCCATAACTGCCTTGTAACTGTCCATGCACATAGTCTTTGAAGCAGAGGATTAAATGTTCCTGCCCATTTTATCTAGTCCCTAAGACTTGTCCTGCAAAGTGAATAAAAATGATTATCTTTTAATCTATGCCTCAATACATACCACAAAAAAAGAGGACAAAGATGAGAACAAAAAATCCTTGACAATATGGATAATTATTGTCCAACTTAGAATTAAGTTCTCAGCAAGCCCTCTGTGCTTTGTTGAAAGAAAGGTGATTGATATGTCTCACACATTTTATTCAACTGAGCTTCAGAAGATATGATGATTAATATAGACATATGGGAATTAAAGTACTATTTTGAAACAAATTTAGAGAATGACTGAAAAATAGGTTCTAAGTTTTAAAAAATCAGTATAAACAATGTTGATAACTTCCACTTTTCAATATTTGATTTTGAAAAACAATTTCAAATGCAAATAATCTACATGATGAAATTTTTAAGAGTTTGGGTGAAAACAAAAAGGCATTCATAAAGCAATTTTAAGAGCTATCATGAACACAAGTAAATAATGGGAAAAGAGACAACAAAGAACTCGAAGGAAGCTACTCAACTTAAACAGAAGAAAAGCCATAATGAAAATATACAAAATTAGCAGATATAAGCAACCAAAGGGATAGTGAAAATGAGTCAACAGAAAGAAGAACTAAAATGAATCATCATAATAAATGTAGTTAAAATACAGAAATACATCATTTACATGGCATCGAAGGACAAATGCAAATGAATTAAAGTGTGTTGTTCAAAGAATTAAGACAACATGCTATTTTTGGTTCCAGAACTGAAGACAGGGAATTGTGCCTAACCATGCCCTCTACCACTGAAATATATATCCCTAGTCCCAAGTCAATATTTTAAAAGTGAAAATATCCTGCATATTTCTATAATACAATACTCTTTCTCTTTTCCCTTTTTTACCCCTCAGTACTAGGGACTAGAACCCAAGAGTTCTTTATCACTGAGCTACATACTCATCCTTTTTATTTTGAGACAGGGTCTTATTTAAGTGTCTGGGCTGGCCTTGAAATTTCCATCCTCCTGCTTCAGGCCAGCCAAGTCACTGGGATTAGAGGCATGCACCAAGGTGCCCAACTTCTGTTCTTAAATAGAGTTGTGTGGCACAAAGTTTTCTGGATTCAAGAGAGGTAGTCTACTGCTAAAGAAGAGCCCCAGATTGCTCTGAAACATAAGATCTATAAACTAACCTTTCTGTCTTTTTTGTGAATTGTCATTTCAAAACACTACCAGCAGAACAGTATCTAAGGTTAATCTTCAAGTTGTTGCTTCTCCTTCTCTCCTGACTTTAAGAAAATAGATAATAACTTCTTTTTGAAGGCAAGTGCATTAATTTTTTATGACAGCAACTTTGGCTTTTTAGAAGCAATTTCTACCTTATGTTTAAGTTGTATATATTTCAAATCACTGAAGTCTTTATGCATCTGACAACCAGGTAATTGGGCATTACTGTACACAGAGAGAAGTAAGATAAAAAGAAAATAGAAAACAAAAAAAAAAGAAAAAGCAGACATATGCAGAAGATATTAAAGGCCATGAAATTAGAGAGCAATGTGTAGTATCACACAACTTACTGAATAAACATTTTAATTATATATTAAAAAATATATAACTACGTAAAAAACATTTCTCTTCCTAATAATGAAGAGGAGGATATTCTCAAAACAGAATAAACTGTGTTTGCTTTATGTTCAGTACAGAAATATTTAACAATAAATGATATTTCTATTTTACCTTTTATATAAAGATAAAACTAGGTAAAACATCTCCCTCTCCTCTTAACAATGAGAAAAAAGACAATGGTAAAAGAAAATAAATCGTTTCATATTTGTTTGGCATAAAACTGTAGAACACTAATCATAGCTGTATAGAACAAAAAATAAATAAATAAAAAGAAAATTGGAAAAAATGAATGGGATATCTCAAATAACTCCAGATAATATTATCATACTGGAATTGGGTAATAGGTCAAGCCAGAAAACAACACAATATTTAATCAGGCATTTGTAGCATATTGTTCCCAAATCACCAGGATCAACATCATTTAGAAACTTGTTAAATCCTGAGGGTGAGGCCCAATAATCTGTTTCTACATGTCTTTAGATGATTCTTATGCATGCTGAGGTTTGAGAAACAATGTTTTAAATAAATGAAATACTAAAATTTAAATGCAAGATGAAATGTATGTAGTTAACCTAAATCTGGTTTGTCATGGTAAAAATTAAGATGGAAGATACACAAAGTTACTGCTACAAAAAGATGTAAGTTGGGAATATTGAAATATGTTTATATATACACATGTGCTCTCACATGCACATTCCATACATGAATGAAAAGGAACAGTCATTTTAGGTAAGCACAGTTAAAGTAGTAGAGGCAAAACAGACAATTACTCAATTAATAAAATTATCTTTTGGGAAAACAAAAAAATGAATATACTTGGCTGACAAGTTAATAATAATTCTAAATGAAGAAAGCAAAGGTAAAAACTTATCAGTTTTTCATATTATCTGAATGAACTGATATTAGTATCTGAATGAACTGATATTAGAGACATTAGGTCTAGATATGTTTAAGTTAGCAAAGCATTAGTTACAGAAAGAATATCTGTTTTATACTAGATAGAATTGTTTAAAATATTTGCAATAAAACAATAAGCCATAAAGCAATGTAATTAAGTAGAGGAAAAAACAATGCCAATTTGGAATTTCCACTATCATTAATTGGGTTTACCAAAGAATATGGCATAGTTACCTCTTAAAATATTTTGGTTGTAAAATATAAAGATGTAGGAAAACACATTCAGAAAGAAATTTACTGACATATTTTTATTTTTAAGGTTATCAGATGCCAGATAAGTAAATAGGCTTAAACTTTACCCTAACAGATAACACAAATCACTGAGATGAATTTGGCAGAATGTTATTTTCCAGAACACTGGTATTAAATTAATATTTGCTCTAAAGAAGGCTTAACTGAAATAAAATATACTTAACAAACCAAATGGAAAAGAAAGAACATGTTGGTAACTTACCAGCAAGGGTACTTCTATGCCTAAAAGCTCTGACTTGGGAGTCTGACAAACCAGTCAAAAGGGATATTACTGTATCCATCATATACTCATCATAAATAATGCTATATTGACACTGTCGAATCAGTACTCCAATAAATTCACAAAAATTTGATCGAAATTTTTTCCACTGTGGTCCAGGCATGGTAAGGGGATAATCACCACTTGTCCTAAAAAGTATAAAAAGAATAGTAAGTATGACATGATAGTATATTGATCAAAGGTCCCCACCCCTCCTTTTTTTGGTACCAGGAATTGAATCCAGTGGTTAAGCCACTGGGTTAAGCCCCACTGGATTTTATATTTTATTATTTTATATTTTATTTAGAAACAGAGCTAAGCTGCTTAGGGCCTCACTAAGTGGGCAAGAGGAACAAGCATTGTAAGCAATATAATTAGCAAAGTCATACTAATGGGACCATAGAGCTACATTGTTTCATAAACTAAAATAGATTTTCTAGTATTAAAATAACAAAGTAAGGGCAGGAGCATAGTGACTCATAAAGGAAACTAAGGAAGTTACACTTCATTCTCGAGGCAGTGGGTGGCTGATGAATGATTTTGACCAAGTGAGTAACTAGCTTTATAAAGAAATAAGTCTTGCAATGTAGAGAATAGTCAGTCATTAGGCAAAGGAACAGAAAAAGAGCTAAGGAGACTTACCATTCTAACATATTCATAAACAAAATGAGAGATGGAGCAGGAAATTTAAGATAGTAGCAATGGTGAGGAAGATAATGGAAAGAATGTGATAAACATTGAAATAGTGCAAAAATACAATTACCAGTTTAAATGACACACAAAAATAACTTTTATGTTTTTGGTTTGGTTGACTGGTGGATTTTACACAACAGAAAATAAAAATTCATTGTTCCTGACAACTGATAGGTGTTGGGAAAAAGTATAATGGCAGCCGCACCCCAGGAAAAAAAAAAAAAAGCCAACATGGTGCCTAAGGACCTTCTCTTCCTATTTTCCCCTTTTTTCACTGGTGCAAAAAGTTCCCACCAGTGTGAACTCTCACGCTGGCGTCAATTTCAAATCTCTCTGGCAGGAAACCTTAGCCCCAATAAGAACTAATTTCGTGGGCTCCAGAACTGACATCTGGAGGAACTTACCAATAAACAAGTGAGCCATCATTTACCTAAGCCCTGCCATCTCTCCTTAGATCTATATAAGCCCACAGCCTTTTGTAATAAAGTGGAACTCTCCTCAGCGAAGTGTCTTGCGTGGAGGAATTCTTTCAATAGGGGGACTAAGTTTTGTTTAGGAATGCCCAATTACTCTGTCCCATAAGAATAGATGGGACACACTTTAATTCAAAACATTTTATGTAGAATATCCAATTTCCAGACTTCAGGCCACACTGATTTAAAGATTTAAAATAAACCCAAAGTTTTAGGAACAGATTATTAATGAACACTGAAAGCATTATTTGGCCAATTTTCAATGGTTGTCAAACCATTATTTGGCAATTGCAAAAAAAAAGAAAATGTAATTTTACAAAGAGATGCAATTCACCTTAAACAAGGCTCAGTTTTAGCTCTGCTAATCAATACCCTGGTATATATTGCACACAAAATTTCACCAATGAATTTCCTTGAAAAAAAATCTAATCTAAGGAGGTCCTTAGACCTGACGTTCAATGAAAGAACAAAAAGGACATAGGAACATGTTAAATAATACAGAAAGAAAAAAAATCTGGGAAACAAAAAATGTGGGATGTTTTACAAGACAACTAGTTTAATGCTGTAAAAAAGTTAATGTCAGGCTAGGATTATAGTTCAGTGGAAGAGTGCTTGCTGCACATGTGTGAGGCACTGGGTTCAATTCTCAGTACCACATAAATAAAGATCCATCGACAATGAAAAAATATATACCAAAAAAAGTTAATACCACCTAAAGAAAAAAAAAAGTTGAGAAATTGTTTAATAGTTTCAAAATGTCCTAAAGACATAACAATTAAATACAGAAATGTCAATTAGTATGTTTTAGTCACACTAGCTTCTTTATGATCCTTTAAATACACTAGGTATGTTTCCATTTCAGGGTCTTTGCCCTTGTTTTCTCTTCCTTCAGATATGAGTTTAATGAGAGGCATCATCTTCTTCAAGTCTTTGCTCAGTGTCACACTCTTGAGAGGTGTTCTTGAATGTACTATGTTAAATCATCCCTTTTGGGCCAATCTCTTACTGATTTTATTTTTCTGCACAGTATTTATTGCCATCTATCATACTACAGTATTTTGCCTAGGTGTTTATTCTTTGGCTTTCTCCTCTTAACTAAAATAAAAATTTTGCGAGGGCAGGGGTTTGTGTCTAGTGCATTCAAGTGTTATATCCTCAACGCTTTGAATGTAAAAGACATTCAAATATTTATTGATCAAATGAATAAGTCACCACAAGAATACTATTTTCAATATGATTCTAAAAATGATGATAGGGATATCTAAGAATATTTTATTCATGTTCATTCTTTAATCATCAACTTTGGTGATTTGTTTCCTTAGCCGCAGACTAAGGAACTAGTAAATGAATTCAGCAAATTAACAGGATACAAAATCAACACTCATAAATCAAAGGCATTTCTGTATATCAGTGACAAATCCTCTCACAGTACACTAAAGAAATAAATTAAAGAAGACCTTAGAAGATGGAAAGATCTCCCTTGTTCTTGGATAGGCAGAATTAATATTGTTAAAATGACCATACTAACAAAAGCATTATATTTAAAATCCCAATGATATTCCTTATAGAAATAGAAAAAGCAGTCATGAAATTCATCTGGAAAAATAAGAGTCCCAGAATAGCTAAAGCAATCCTTAGAAAAAAGAGTGAAGCAAGTGGCATCACTATACCAGAACTTCTGTATTACAGAGCAACAGTAACAAAAACAGCATGGTATTGGCACCAAAATAGACTGGTAGACCAATAGTACAGAATAGAGGACACACAGACTAACCCACATAATTACAGTTATCTTATATTAGACAAAGGTGTCAAAAACATATACTGGAGAAAAGATAGCCTCTTCAACAAATGGTATGTTTGCTAGGAAAACTGGAAATCCATACACAACAAAATTAAACCCCTCTCTCTCACCATGCAAAAAACTCAATTCAAAGTGGATCAAGGAACTAGTAATCAGATACCCTGCATCTAAATGAAGAAAAACTAGGCCCCAATCTCCATCATATTGGATTAGGCCCCTACTTCCTTAAATAAAACTCCCTATAGCGCAAGAATTAAAATCAAGAATTAATAAATGGGATGGATTCAAACAAAACTGCAAAAGAAGCAATCAGTGAGGTGAACAGAGAGCCTACAGCTTGGGAGCAAATTTTTATCACTTGCATATCAGATAGAGCACTAACCTCTAGAGTATATAAAGAACTCAAAAAGCTAAACAACAACAACTAATAATAATAATAATCCTCCAATCAATAAACGGGCTGAGGAACTGAACAGACACTTCTCAGAAGGTAATATACAATCAATCAACAAATATATAAAAAAGTTCAACATCACTAGCAATTAGAGAAATGAAATCAAAACTAAACTTTAGATTTCATCTTACTCCAGTCAGAATGGCAACTGTTAAGAATACAAACAATAGTAAGTGTTGGCAAGGATATGGGGAAAAAGGCACATTCATACATTGCTGGTGGGGCTGCAAAATGGTGCAGCCAATATGGAAAGCAGTATGGAGATTCCTTGGAAAACTGGGAATGGTACCACCTTTAGAGCCAGCTATCCTATTGCTTGGTCTATACCAAAAGGACTTCAAAACAGCATACTACTGGAACACAACCACATCAATATTATTGCAGCACAATTCACAATAACTAAACTCTGGAACCAACCTAGACGCCCCCCTTCAGTAGTTGAATGGATAATGAAAATGTAGTATATATACACAATGGAATATTACTCAACAATAAAAGAGAATAAAATCATGGTATTTGCAGGTAAATGGATGGAGTTGGAGAATAAAATGCTAAGTGAAGCTTGCCAAAAAAAAAAAAAAAAGCTAAATGCTTTCTCTGATATAAGGAGGCTGATTCATTGTGAGATTGAAAGGGGCAGCATGGTAAGATTAGACGAACCCTAGATAGAGGAAAGAGAAAGAAGGGAACAAGGGGGTAAAAAAGATGGTGGAATGAGATGGACATCATTACCCTAAGTACATGCATGAAGACACGAATGGTGTGAATATACTTTGTATAGAACCAGAGATATGAAAAATTGTGCTCTATATGTGTAATATGAACTGTAATACATAACAAATTAAAATAAAAAATTAAAAAGAAATGAATATATAAAATCAAAGCAACAATGAATGCCAATATCATACCTTTTAAATGTCTTGCCCAAAACTGTTATCAATTAGTTAAATGAGATACTGCCAAATGTTTTTCTTTTACTCTTATTCATGAATCTTGACAAACCTTTCATTTAGAGTGGGAAACAATCTATCATTAGATTTATTGGGGGGGGAGCCAACAACAATAAAAATTGGGATACTGATACCTTTGGGATAAACTAGAGGAGTCCAGTGATCATTTTGGTAGTATTGGCAATAAATGAGTTCTTCAATTTGTCAAGGGCATACTCACATATCCTACACAAATACTGAAAAGTCAAACGCCACAAGATTTTTATTATGTTCAAATCACATATCTTTCCCATCTTTGACTCTTTAGCACTTATCTACAACACTGTCTAGTATACTTAGGAGAACAACAATGTTTACAGTATGGCTAATTTATTAACATCAAGGCCAATCTCCTGAGTGTGGTACACAAGACTATTAATGATTTGATTCAGCTTCATTTTTGTTTCCCCTCAAGCACTCTAAACTTTCCTCATTAAACTCCCTCCAGGTTTTTCAGGTGAATTTTTATTCGTCTTTAAATATCTATATTCAGGGTTGGGGATATAGCTCAGTGGTAGAGTGCTTGTCAGGCATGTGTGAGGCCCTGGGTCCAATTCCTGATTCTACAAAATAATAATAATAATAATAATAATAATAATAATAATAATAGAAAGAAAGCAAAATCTAGTTTGTAAAGACCTCACACCCTACATAGTTAAATCATCCTTTCATGTCTCACTGGATTTTGCATGTTTCATAACTATTAAACATGCTAAGGTATTATTGCTGAGTATTCCCTCATTGGGTCTAAGTTTCAGATCATTGTGGTAGACACAAATTATATTTCAAGTATCCCAAGGGAAAGAGTAATGAGTTCAATACTGAAGACGGTAGACAGTAGAAATGGCACTCCTTACTAATATATTCACTTACTGTAAATTATGTATGTAAGTTCAATGATTTTTATAGTCTATACTCTGTATCTCCCCACAAAATACAAAAGTACTAAACACAGAGAAAAAAACAGAAACTAAACCTTAAATATTTGTAATCAACAAATGAATAATACGGCATGTGGTTGCACTGATACGACTGTAATATTTTGAAACACATGTAATTATGGCATTTAAATAAAATATTTAATTTTAAAAGTATGTAAAATATCCCTTTTGTCTTCATTGACCTTCAAAGATTACTTTTATGTGAATAATATTAATACAATAATAGATACACTTAATTCTATGAATAACAATATATGCTGCAAACTATACCTTATTACAATACATGAGGATTACACACTCAGTCTTCTATGTACCAAGAGTGGAAAGAAAATAAATCCTTTCATCTATTTATTTCAAATTATCAGATACTTTAAAATTAGACATAGACCACAACTAAAAGGGAAAAATGTGAAATAATTACCAGTTACTTAAGCATACTTCCCATAAGAAATCTAGCTACTCTTTGAGAAGAATGTAGGCAACAGAGCAAAGAGGGGAGAGAAACTTTATATGTCAAATTAACTTTATCCCAAATTTTCACTATTAGATGGTTCGAAGGCTGAAAAATGCTTTCTTGATAGAATGTATAAATAAAAAAATTTAAGAGACTGTATTTGAGAATGCAAATAATTTGACCTTTCTTCTACACTCTGCATCATTTCTTTTACATTTTTGAGGTTGTGTGCTATTTAACCACTTTTATACTTATTAACATTTTAACCCTTTGATTAAATAACTGTTCATATAAATAAAAATATGGAAGTTCCATACTTTAAATAAAAAAAATTTAGGAAATTACATATGATAACAAATGAGAAGAGAAAAAAGCTGCAGGGTAACTTGTAATCATTATAGAAAATCACCACATAATCTTACAATTTATAAAAAGAATTAAAGGGACTAAGTGAATATATTAAATGTGTTACAAATATTTCCTTATATACAAGGCATACTTAAATATATGAAAACTATATTAGCTGATCTTGGTAAAACATACCTAAAAGTTTATATATATAAATATAGTGCTAATAATCTGGAAAACAAATATTATATTTTGCCTTAGCTTCCAACGGCTGATTCCAAGAAGAACCAAATATACTTAGCTATAAACTGAAGAGCCATAGAATGCTCTGGGAATTAATTTATTTCTAAATTAGGTTGATAGCACTTTGGCTATGTGCAAGTTTGTAGGGCTTAAAAAAGTTTATTAACAAACTATTTGTAATAAAGAATAGGAACATTAGTGTACTTCTCAGGCAATAACATAGATTTTTAGACCACTTCCTGTAAAATCTACCTGTATTTGATTAAGTGATCATCTTCACCTGACTTTGCTATAATATATTTATTTCAATAATATTTTAATAATGACTACTCTTTTGAGAACCACTGTTTGAATTTAACAGTTCGAATTTAACAGTTCAGATCTTTTAAAAAACATTACTCTAAAACATGATGTACCAAAAATAACCTCCCATATCCCCTGGGGAATAAATAACCAAAAAAAGTATTTTGAAGGGAAAAAAATCAAATATGGTATATCTAGTAATATACAAGTATTTAAACCCAAGTTCTTGGGAATATACAGAGTAAAAAAAAATAATATTTTCCTAAAATTACTGAAGATAAAATAGATGGCCTTAGAAGATAATCTAATAAATAATTCTGCTCTAAATGAACACATTCCTAGTATAACCAAACAGTTGTACAACCAAAAAGGAAAAAGATTTAAATGATTAAAAAAAAAATAAAGCAATCTTTGATTAGATCACTATCTCAAATGTTGGAAAAAATATTTAGAGAAATGAAATAAATCCTTTTAAAATAATTTTATTTGCTACATATTGATTATCACTTTTGGTAACAGTTAACTACCTTTTAATATATTCTGAATATATGACCGTATTGGCATATCATGACCTTTATTTCCATGAATTTCTCATCTTCTTCTAGTTGTTTAGTCTTAGTACAAAAGTATTGATTTTTTCCTTGAGCTGGATGTGGTGCAGGTCTGTAATTCCAGAAATTTATGGGAGGCTGAAGTAGGAGAATCAGAAGTTTGAGGACAGCCTTGGCAATGTAGTAAGACACTCCCTGTCTCAAAATTAAGAAATAAAATGGGCTGGAGATATAGCTCAGTGCTAGAGTGCCCCCACGTTCAATACCAACTACCAAAAATAAATAAACAAAAGTAACAATTTCTTGTTATCACATTCATTTTTACAATATATTCATTTGTTTCCCCCTCTAACTGTTCTCACACGTGAAGGGTTTTAATAATTTAATTCTTGGCTTTCTTCTTTTTATTTACCTTAAACCAGTAATTTCAAACTTTGATGTCTTGTTAGAATCCTGATGAACTTTTAAAAATTCTCATGCCCAGATCACGCACTTTACAAATTAATCAGAATATCTGGGGATGTGGCAGAGACAGATACCAGTACTTTTTAAAGATACCCAGATAACACCAATATGCAACAAAGGTTGGGAACTATTATCTCAAAAACTTGTAATAATCTTTTCATCAAGTGTTAATATTCTTAAGGTCCAAGATACACAATACATTTTAATTTGAGATCTGAATCACCTTTGATACAAGTCTAGTGTAGTACAATCATTCTGGCAGCTGATGAAGCAACTTCCCAATTACATGTTAACTTGATTTTGTTACCTACTGTTTGGCACATACAAGCTCTTGAAATAACCAGTTTATTTTTTTGACGAAAAGAAGCCCAACAGTAATATATTAAAATCCAGGTTTGTTAGTTTTAGAAAGTTAACTTCATGTAAGTTCAAATGCCTTACAGTCCAACACAATCCAAACAGAATCTGTGGCATGCCCTTCTAATTAAATATTTCCAGGAATATTTGCTGCAGTTTGTATTTGCAATGTCTCCTAAATGTTCCTGTTTTAAAGGCTTGTTTCCCAGACTGGTATTGTTGGGAGGATGTAGAATCTTTTAAGAGGTGGGGCCAAGACAGAGCTCTTAGGTCCCTGGAGGCATGCCCCTAAAGGGAAAGTGAGCCTCTTCCTCTTTATTTTGCTCCCAACATGAGATAAATGCTTTTGCCATGCACTGCTGCCATACCACAGCCCCAAACATAACAGGGTCAGCAGATCATGGACTGAAACTTCCAAAACTTTCCTTTTCATAGGTTTATCTCAGGAATTTGTAAGAAAGAAATCTGACTAGTACCAAGTCAAGAATTAAGTAAAACATATACTCACACTGGCTGAAAGAAATCAAAACTGTAAATAACCTTACCTAAGTGGGAAAAAAAACCAAAAAACTTTACAATGTCAAAGGCTTTTGGGATTACAAAATCGAGAACAAGGAATTATGGATATACATATGAATGAAGCATAATGTAAAGTTCCTAACATGGTACTAATATAGTTGAAAAGACACTAGCAGAATGTTTCTGTAAAAAATCACATGTAAAATATTTTGGTCTGGGGCTGGGGATGTGGCTCAAGCGGTAGCGCCTCGCCTGGCCCGGGTTCAATCCTCAGCACCACATACAAACAACGATGTTGTGTCCACCGATAACTAAAAAATAAATATTAAAGTTCTCTCTCTCTCTCTATCCCCCTCACTCTCTCTTTAAAAAAAATATTTTTGGTCTGAGCTTGCTTTAGAGAAGGTGAACAACTGATGAGAAAGACATCCAAGATGTTATGTATGTTTGAGTATATTTGTTTTATGGTGAGTTTGTACTACTTTATTCAACTGAAAATTAGTAACAATAACAATAAAAAAAACAGCTAAGCTTACACTCAAGAGGGGGGAAAAAGCAATCTTTGAAAGTCAAGAAAAAGGAACATCTGCCAGAAAATAGAAATCATATTTAAATCAAAAGGAATAATATTAAAACTGCAATTAGCAGTGCCCCAAAGCATAAATATAAAAGTAAAACTGAAAATGTTTCAGCATTTACAATCCATGTAAAAACTGTTTGAGACAATATTTCACTGAAAATAGGAAAGGGGATTATGAAGAAAAAAACAAAACATGTATTCTAAATGAAAATTAGAATACCCTGAAGTAGAATGTCCAAAACAGAAGTTTTAAGTTTCACATATTCACACAAGTAGACATAGGATGGCAGAGAACGTTCTGTTTCAAATAACTGGAAAATTCTGAGTCAAATAAAGTTAAGCCGATTTTTCTTCACTAGGAATCTTAAAAACTAAAATGTGCTTTGATACTAAGAAAGGTATAATATGGAACCCTGTTCAGATTTCTTTGACCTCTGAACCTTTTTTCCTCTAAAGCATTTAATGGGACTAGCATTCCACAGAAGAAAAGTGTTGGAGATGCATTTATAAATTTGGGAATTTGAGAAAGTTTTCAAGAATAAAAGTCAAGAATGAACTTCTACTTCATAATATTAATTTTCTTATCCTTATCAATCATCAGACATTATTTAATGCTACCTCCACACTATATAATCAAATCCCCAAAGCTATTAATTTTGTAATTAGTAGCATGGATTGATATTTAATATAAATAAGTAATATATATCTTCTCTTACAGTAAACACCAAATCAAAACAAAACTTGAAATAATCAACATGTTAACAATTTAAAAGTATAAGTAGGCAATCTGCATAAATATTGGAATGCTATACCTCATCAAATTCTTCAGTCATTTTTCTGATGATTTCTGCATTCTGCATATTTCGAAACATTTCTATTCTCACAGTACCTGTGAAACAACAGATTTTACAGTTATTCTTTATCTATCTCATGCTAAACATAAAATTTAATCTAATCATTGTTTGAAAAATTAAAAAAAATTATAGTTTTTCTCTTTCCTCCTCAAATTCTTATACCATATATTCTAAAGAAACCTCTTACATAGGAACTTCAAACTTTTTCAGACATTTTTAAAAATCTGAATATCTAATGAACTAGATGATAAGTACAGAGAAAGAGTGTTGGGGAAGGAGAAGACAAAGACAAAAAATATTAAGTTTGTACTAGAAGAGACTAATTAAACATACACTAGTGATATCTAGACATATAGCTACCTGCTTTGTCTTAAAAATCTCCAACTATAGAGATCATATTTCTCTTGTGGCTATTTCTGATATTCTTTATCATCAGAATGTTCTTCAGTAAATTAAAATGTCCCTTGATATAATCCATACCTGTTTTCTCTGAACATAAGAAACTCCTAAGTTCTACATAATTATCAAGAAATAAAAATTTACTTTTTCATCTTATTCCTTCATAATACTTCTCTCTTCGTTAGTTGATTTTACCTGAAATATGGTCATGTAAATTTTACCACTGGTACTGACAAGGAAAAACAAATGTAGTTTAGCTGAAAACTTGCATTAAAAATCAACATAATTTAAAGAAACTGAAATGTAATTCAAAAATCAATCTGGAACACAGAGAATAATTAAACATGACTTTTTTAATTCAAGTTTTTAAAAATTGCAAAATTAAGACTCTAAGAATAAATCCAAAAATAATTATAATCTGAAAAACTTCTTGTCAGTAATTATCAACTCCAATTCAAATCACATTTAAGAAAAGAGTGGAGCAACTCCTATAGGGTCCCTCTCACCTTACAAGTGATCTGTCTCTTTTCTCTCCACTTGAATAAATCCTATTGTCTTATGCTTTTAAAAAATGAAAAAATAAAAAGAGGGAAGAGTCTTTAAAATATACTATATATTTTTAAATATTTATTTATTTATTTTAGTTGTAGTTGGACACAATACCTTTGTTGTATTTATTTATTTTTATGTGGTGCTGAGGATCGAACCCAGAGCCTCACACACGCTAGGCAAGAGCTCTACTGCTTAGCCACAACCCCAGCCCCAAAAATGTACTATATATTTTTTTAAAGAAAGAGCACATAACGATAGAATAATTTCCAGAAGTCAAAAAAGTGTGCCCTTCATTTAGAGTAATGGGTCAGTAAAAGTTCCAGCTACTCAAGTTAAGGAAAGAGAGTGACAAGTTTAAGGCCAGTTTGGTAAGCTTAGTAAGACCCTGTCTCAAAGTATTAAAAAAAAAAAAAGGTGGAGGGAGGGCGGTGCTGGGCTTAGTAGCACATGCCTGCAATCCTAGTTAATGGGAAGTTTGAGACAGGAGGACAGCAAGTTCAAGGTAAGACTGGGCAACTTAGAGAGAGCCTGTCTTAAACTAAAAGTCTAAAAATAAAAAGGGTCAGGGATATAGCTACATGGTATACTGCCCCTGGGTTCAACCCCTTGTACCATCCGTAAATAAATAAGCAAGTAAATAAATAAATAAATAAAATGAGATTGATACATTTTTCAAAGGTCTAGAGATGTAGTTCAGGTGTAGATTAACCAAGGGTTGAATTCCCAGTACCTCAAAACAAAACAAAACAACAAAAAAAAAAAACACAAATGAAATAACTATATTGGCACATTAAATTTAATTTACTAATTGGAAAATTGATACTGTAAAACTGAAATCTGCCTTATCTTTTTAAATAAAATCATATTCAAGCACATTTTAGTTACTTAGTT